>NW_028318929.1:120000-474166 GCF_062004578.1 Staurois parvus
TTTTTACCTCCAATACTGCTTCTTTCAACAGAGTAGCTGCTTTTAACAGTAGCTGCTTTCAACACAGCAGCTGCTTTCTACACAGTAGCTCCTCTTTACACATCGGAAATGTGTTTTCCGATGGTCTTAGGTGACCCCTGTGAAAAGGTTGTTCGACCCCCAAAGGGGTCGCGACCCACAGGTTGAAAACCACTGCTCTTGAGGATTGTCCAAGGTCTGGGGAGTTTCCTGGCTGTGGATTTACAATTTCATTGTTTTGTTCCCCAAGCCACTTACAGTGGATATAAAAAGTCTACACACCACTGTTAAAATTATAGGCTTCTGTGATATAAAATTAGATTAGACAAAGAACTTTTTCCACCTTCAATGTGACCTATAAACTGTACAACTCAATTGAAAAACAAACAAATCTTTTAGGGGAAGGGGGAGTAAACATAAGCAACTAAAATAATGTGGTTGCATAAGTGTGCACACCCTATTATAACTGGGGATGTAGCGGTGTTCAAAATTAAGCAATCACATTCACAATCATGTTAAATAGGAGTCAGTACACACCTGCCATCATTTAAAGTGCCTCTGATTAACCCCAAATAAAGTTCAGCTGTTCTAGTAGGGTTTTCCTGACATTTTCTTAGTCACATCCTACAGCAAAAGCCATGGTCCGCAGAGAGCTTCCAAAGCATCAGAGGGATCTCATTGTTAAAAGGTATCAGTCAGGAGAAGGGTACAAAAGGATTTCCATTGCAATAGACATACCATGGAACACAGTGAAGACAGTCATCATCAAGTGGAGAAATTATGTGACATTACCAAGAACTGGACATCCCTCCAAAATTGATGAAAAGACGAGAAGAAAACTAGTCTGGGAGGCTGCCAAGAGGCCTACAGCAACATTAAAGGAGCTGCAGGAATATCTGGCAAGTACTGCCTGTGTGGTACATGTGACAACAATCTCCCATATTCTTCATATTTCTGGGCTATGGGGTAGAGTGGCAAGACGGAAGCCTTTTCTTACGAAGAAAAACTTCCAAGCCCTTCTAAATTTTACAAAAACACATCTGAAGTCTCCCAAAAGCATGTGGGAAAATGTGTTATGGTCTGATGAAACCAAGGTTGAACTTTTTGGCCATAATTCCAAAGGTTATGTTTGGAGCAAAAACAACACTGCACATCACTAAAAGAACACCATACCCACAGTGAAGCATGGTAGTGGCAGCATCATGCTTTGGGGCTGTTTTACTTCAGCTGGAACTGGGGCCTTAGCCAAGGTCAAGAGAAGTATGAACAGTTCCAAATACCAGTCAATGTTGGCACAAACCCGTCAGGCTTCTTCTAAAAAGCTGAACATGAAGAGGAAGTTCATCTTTCAGCATGACAACGACCCAATGTATACATCCAAATCAACAAAGTAATGGCTTCACCAGAAGAAGATTCAAGTTTTGGAATGGCCCAGCCAAAGCCCACACATGAATCCGATCGAAAATCTGTGGGGTGATCTGAAAAGGGCTGTGCACAGGAGATGTCCTCGCAAATCTGACAGATTTGGAGTGTTTTTGCAAGGAAGATAGGGGCAAATATCGCCAAGTCAAGATGTTCCATGCTGATAGACTCATACCCAAAAAGACTGAGTACTGGAATCAAATCAAAAGGTGCTTCAACAAAAGTATTAGTTTTAGGGTGTGCACACTTATGCAACCATATTATTTTAGTTTTTATTTTTACTTGACTCCACCTAAAAGATTTCAGTTTGTTGTTCAACTTATTTGTACAGTTTATAGGTCACATCAAAAGGTGGAAAAAGTTCTGAAATAATTTATCTTTGTCTCATTTTTTTACATCACAGAAACCTGACATTTTAACAGGGGTGTGTAGACTTTTTATATCCACTGTAGTTGTCACTTTAGCCTTATGACAAAGTGCTCCATCATGCTGGAAAAGTCACCAAACTGTTCCTAGATGGTTGGGAGAAGTTGTTCTCAGAGGATATTTTTGTACCATTCTTTATTCATGGCTGTGTTCTTAGGCAAAATTGTGAGTGAGCCCATTCCCTTGGCTGGGACTGGGAAACAACCCCACATGAATGGTCTCAGGATGCTTCACTGTTAGCATGACACAGGACTGATGGTAGTGCTCCTCTTTTCTTCTCTGGACAAGGTTTTTTCCGGATGCCCTAAACAAATCGGAAAGGGGATTCATCACAGAAAATGACTTTACCCCAGTTCTCAGCAGTCCAATCCCTGTACCTTTTGCAGAATATCCCTGATGTTTTTCCTGGAGAGAAGTGGCTTCTTTGCTCCCTTCTTGACACCAGGCCATTCCCCGAAAGTCTTCTTCTCACTCTGTGTGCAGATGCACTCATACCTGCCTGCTGCCATTCCTGAGCAAGATCTGCACTGGTGGTGCCCCGATCCCACAGATGAATAAACTTTAGGAGATGGTCCTGGCGCTTGATGGACTTTCTTGGGTGCTCTGAAGCCTTCTTCACAACTGAATCTCTCTCCTTGAAGCTTTTGATAACCCGATAAATGGTTGATTTAGATGCAATCTTAGTATCAGCAATATCCTTGCCTGTGAATCCTTTTTTGTGCAAAGCAATGATGACTACGTGTGTTTCCTTGCAGGTAAATTCATATTTGTATCTTTCGCAAAACTTTTGGCTAGGGATGTACACACACATGCACACAGTATATGTACATAAAAAGCCAAACAAATGCAAAAGTACCAAGTCAAGTTATCAATCAGTAACAGAAGAAAGAGTGCAAAAGACATCAACAGAGAAACCTATCCGCCTGGTGATTATCTCTAATGGATTAAAATGAACATAGGATAAGGTGGTACTCTATGACTTGGTTTAAAGTAATCCATGAACCACCCAATTAAAAGAATCAACATTCTGCACCAGTGGTTTCCAAACTTTCTAAACAAAAGGCCATTTTATTGTCCTTCAGGCTTTGGGGGGGCCAGACTGTGGCCAGTGGGAGTATAAAGAGCACCAGAATTAGTGGCAAAAAACAATGCCCCATCAATGGTTTTAGTGGGAGAAAACAATGCCCCACAATTTGTTTTAGTGGGAGAAAACAATGCCCCACAATTGGATTTAGTGGGAGAAAACAATGCCCCATCAATGGTTTTAGTGGGAGAAAACAATGCCCCATCAATGGTTTTAGTGGGAGAAAACAATGCCCCATCAATGGTTTTAGTGGGAGAAAACAATGCCCCATCAATGGTTTTAGTGGGAGAAAACAATGCCCCATCATTGGTTTTAGTGGGAGAAAAAAATGCCCCATCATTGGTTTTAGTGGGAGAACAAAATGCCCCATCATTGGTTTTAGTGGGAGAACAAAAAGCCCCATCATTGGTTTTAGTGGGAGAACAAAAAGCCCCATCATTGGTTTTAGTGGGAGAACAAAAAGCCCCATCATTGGTTTTAGTGAGAGAAAACAATGCCCCATCAATGGTTTTAGTGGGAGAAAACAATGCCCCACAATTTGTTTTAGTGGGAGAAAACAATGCCCCATCATTGGTTTTAGTGGGAGAACAAAAAGCCCCATCATTGGTTTTAGTGAGAGAAAACAATGCCCCATCATTGGTTTTAGTGGGAGAAAAAAATACCCCATCATTGGTTTTAGTGGGAGAAAACAATGCCCCATCAATGGTTTTAGTGGGAGAAAACAATGCCCCATCATTGGTTTTAGTAGGAGAAAACAATGCCCCATCATTGGTTGTAGTAGGAGAAAACAATGCCCCATCATTGGTTGTAGTGGGAGAAAACAATGCCCCATCATTGGTTTTAGTGGGAGAAAGCAATGCCCCATCATTGGTTTTAGTGGGAGAAAACAATGCCCCATCATTGGTTGTAGTAGGAGAAAACAATGCCCCATCATTGGTTGTAGTAGGAGAAAACAATGCCCCATCATTGGTTGTAGTGGGAGAAAACAATGCCCCATCATTGGTTGTAGTAGGAGAAAACAATGCCCCATCAATGGTTGTAGTGGGAGAAAACAATGCCCCATCAATGGTTGTAGTAGGAGAAAACAATGCACCATCATTGGTTTTAGAGGGAGAAAACAATGCACCATCAATGGTTTTAGTGGGAGAAAACAATGCCCCATCATTGGTTGTAGTGGGAGGAATAGTTCAATATCATTGGTTTTAGTGGGAGGAATAGTTCAATATCATTGGTTTTAGTGGGAGGAATAGTTCAATATCATTGGTTGTAGTGGGAGGAATAGTTCAATATCATTGGTTGTAGTGGGAGGAATAGTTCAATATCATTGGTTTTAGTGGGAGGAATAGTTCAATATCATTGGTTGTAGTGGGAGGAATAGTTCAATATCATTGGTTGTAGTGGGAGGAATAGTTCAATATCATTGGTTGTAGTGGGAGGAATAGTTCAATATCATTGGTTGTAGTGGGAGGAATAGTTCAATATCATTGGTTGTAGTGGGAGGAATAGTTCAATATCATTGGTTGTAGTGGGAGGAATAGTTCAATATCATTGGTTTTAGTGGGAGGAAATGCTCCCCAAGGGCCGGATAAAGGCAAGCAAAGGGCCACATTCAGCCCACAGTTTGGAGAACACTATTCTACACAAACACTGCACAATAAAACAAGTAACATGCTCAGATGGACCAATCAGGCAGTGTAGGTGTTTTGCAAAAAAAACCCCTTGGGATTATCAGACCCAATAGCTATGGTCTGAAAATGTGATGGATTTTTTTTTTTTTTTACAATTTCTGTCTTTGCTTTGGAAACAATGGAATAAAACTTCCACTGCCTGTGTGCTACATCTATCCACTAACAAAATCAGGAGATCGATCACAATAGGTCATCATCGCAAACAAGTCGCCGCGCAGATGTGTCATCGCATGCTGTTCTTGGCAGGACATCTGCCTGTATATTGGCAGCCCGAGAGCTCACAGGTACCTTTCACAGCAGAAGAGGACTTATCACGACACCATGGTTAATAAATTACTCAACTGAAACCAATGAGCCCAGGTTATACCGTAACTATTAACCAGATTAGTGCCAGAAAAAACGCAGAGTAAGCCAAAAAAGAATGTAATACTGAATGAGCTTAGAACCACAGATAAATAAACACGATTTAACAAGTTTTGGAAAAGTATGTTTAGTGCCCACAGCTACTGATCACATACCTCTTCATAGAGTTCATTCAGACGGGTGCAGAGAACTGTCCTCCCTGCAGAGCTCATTTTTGCTGCATCTGCTTCCACCTTGACAGGAAAGGGTGCATGGATCCAAGATCTGACATTCTGCATTCAGATCTATGCACCCTCTCCTGCCCATATGTCACATTTGAAATGCAACTGTTTGTATGGCTACTGCCTCTACATCCACTGCTATGGGCTGCCTCTACATCCACTGCTATGGGCTGCCTCTACATCCACTGCTATGGGCTGCCTCTACATCCACTGCTATGGGCTGCCTCTACATCCACTGCTATGGGCTGCCTCTACATCCACTGCTATGGGCTGCCTCTACATCCACTGCTATGGGCTGCCTCTACATCCACTGCTATGGGCTGCCTCTACGCACAGCTCCAAGATAAATGCAGGCACAGCAAAAAATGGTTCAGCGCAGAGGATGAGTCTCAGCCCCCCATCTGAAGGAGCCCTTATTTAACATTTATTTTCTAAGAGCACTAAAAAAAAAAGCTTATACAGTGAAGGAAATAAGTATTTGCTCCCCTGCTGATTTGGAATGTTTGCCCCTCACAAAGAAATGATCGGTCTAAAAATCGAATGTTCGGTGTATTAACACTGAGAGACAGAATAGCAACACAAAATTCAAAAGAAATGCATGTCTAACAAATGATGACTGATTTGCATGTTCATGAGGGAAATAAGTATTTGATCCCCTATCATTCAGCAGGATTTCTGGCTACCAGGTGTCTTCCATAAAGGTAACAAGCTGAGATTAGAAGCAGTCTCTTAAAGGGAGTGCTGCTAATCTCATTTTGTTACCTGTATAAAAGACACCTGTCCACAGGAGCAATCAAACAATCAGATTCCAAACTCTCCACCACGACAAAGACCAAAGAGCTGTCCAAGGATGTCAGGGACAAGATTGTAGACCTACACAAGGCTGGACTGGGCTAAACTATTGCCAAGCAGCTTGGTGAGAAGGTGACAACAGTTGGTGCAATAATTCGCAAATGGAAGAAACACAAACAAATGTCAGTCTTCCTAGGTCTGGTGCACCATGCAAGATCTCTCTTTTTAATTTTATGTTGCTATTCTGTCTCTCAGTGTTACAATACACCCACCATTCGATTTTTAGACTGATCATTTCTTTGTGAGTGGGCAAACATTCAAAATCAGCAGGGGATCAAATACTTATTTCCTTCACTATATACAATTAGATGTTTAGGCAAAGTGGCTGATGGACCATGGACCACTTGACCTCCGAAAGGTTTTACCCCCCTTAATGACAAGGGCATTTTTTTTGCTGTTCAGCACTACGCTACTTTAACTGGTAATTGTGTGGTCATGCAACATCGTACCCAAATTAAATTTATATAATTTTTTCACACAAATAGAGCTTTCTTTTGGTGGTTTTTGATCACCACTGAGTTTTTTATTTTTTATTATAAAAACGAAAAAATACCAAACATTTTGAAAAAAAAAACCCCAATATTTTCTACTTTCTGTTATATATATACATATCCAATAAAATGTATTCTGCTACATGTCCTTGGTAAAAAAATCCCAATAACAGTATATTAAACTTCGGCGCTCTGATTATTTCCGATTTTTTTGTGCTGAAAGCGGTACCATTTTTTTGCATGGAAATATGTAGTTTTTTATTGTAGGCTATAATTTTTAGGAATAACTCACTGAAATCTGAGTGAACAAGAGTCTAGTAAACATCCCGGGTAGGATAAAATTTGAAACACGAAATCATAAATTATAATTTAATAAATCATAAAAAATAATATAATAATAATACATTTAATTCAATAATATAATCAAACCAAAAACACAAATTTGAAATACAGAGGCAAATTCGCACATCACTGAGCAAAGTCGCAAAATTGTTTTCAGTGTCTGATGACGAATTTCCCCCACGAATCATTATCACTCAATTCTGCAAGTGGTTCTGATTTTCTATTGCTGTTCTCTAGCCGGCCTAAAACCGCTTTTGACGTAAAGGGACGCTTTTTGGACGCCATGAACTTTTCTAAGTTTCCAGGCAGAAAGAACAGTAAAAATGCAGGCAGGGGACAGGACAAAGCAGTAGGGACAAAATGTATGTGAAATGCATTGAAACAGCAATGTTTTACTATGTAATAATCATTTAAAAAAAAATTACATTTTTTAAAAATTTCAAATTTGCCGTCGGTTCCAGTGCCCGTACGTCCCGACGTCACAGGGACCGGAACACGGAAGCCGGATGCCGGCATCGGCCGGAGGAGATGGCCGGGGACGCTGCAGGGGACACATCGTGGGACAAGGTAAGTGCTGCAGGGACTCCCTGAGCAACGCCGCATGGTAAGCCCGAGTGTAGCTCGGGGTTACCGCTCTTGGTACTCAAATTGTACCCCGAGCTACACTCGGGAATACTGCTAAGGAGGTTAATTGGTGTGAGTGAGAGTCATAGCATCAACAAATTATGGTATATACTGGAATTTACACAGCTATAGACGCTACACTAGAAACGGCGGTGATCAGCGACTTATAGTGGGACTGTAATAGTGTGGCAGGCAATCTGGAGCTAACAGACACTGGCTGGGAGGGACACTGACATTGATACTAATACAGTGATCAGATATAATACAGTACACTGTACTAAGGACACTGGCTGGGAGGGACACTGACACTAATACAGTGATCAGATATAATACAGTACACTGTACTAAGGACACTGGCTGGGAAGGGTAAACGGGCAAAGGGGTTAACTGTGTGCCTAATAATTGTAATTTACTCACAGATCTGACTGATTTTTTTCTCCCTACTTTCCAGGGATAGGAAACAGCCAGATCACTGTTCTGTGTGTTTGTAAACACAGAAGTCTGTGCTGTAATTGGCCATAGCCGATCAGCAGGTATACTGCCAAAATCATTGGCTGAAACCTGTTGATAAACTTCATGCTGTGTCTAAGTCAGCAGGGGCACGTGCACGCAGGCCTGAATAATGAAAGAAAGGCTGCAGCATACAGGTACTTCACCTAGCCTAGCTGTACCTTTTGTCCACAGTAGATGTACTGTGGGCGGCCAGCAAGCGGTTAATTAGGGATTTGAGAATTTTCACACAGTAAGATGTGGGAACATTCACTTCAATTATGCAATCATGTGAAAAAAAAGCTCTGTTTACTTATTTCATCTGCAGGACTGGATAATTGAAGGGAATATTTACACAATTTTTAGCGTGAATATTCTCTAATCCTTTAATAAATCAGCCTCAATATCTTTATTTTTCCATTGCTGCTGTCTTAGCAGGTCAGCCTGAGAGTCTGCCGGCCTCAGCATCAGTATATTAAATATTCACAGTGCGATGCCGGAATTTCTTTTTTTTTTTCATGAACTTTAGGCTTTTCTGTCCCTACACAGAAGATTGAATACTTGCAAATGTATTTTTAAATGCTGTAGCCCAAGCTGATCTGTTCTGTATTGCCTTTCCGCGAATGTCAGTCCTGTTTATCAAGATCATCATTCACAAGATGCTCAATAGCTGCACAGTGGGGAGTGTGGAGGACATAAGCAAGAAAAAAAACCATAATTTACTGTCAAGCCATCTGCTTCCCTGTCATTCCCACAACACACTAACACCAGGTAGCTCCAAGCACTATTATAGCAAGCCCTGGTGTCCTTCGTTTATTTGGTCCTTCTTTGCAACTTTCAAAATGAGAAAGAAAAAAATAATAAACATACAATATATGCATTTGATGTGCGAATACATATTGATATTACACGTGCTGTGTTTCTGATAACATCAAATATCTTTTATATCTACCTGGAAAAGCCTTAAAGTAAACCTTTCTATGCCATGACAATGCACACACACATTTTACATGACCCTCCAGTGGAGCCCCAAATACCAGGTCATCGTACCATGACAGGTTCCACAATTCTTGGTACAGTTCCAAGGGGCTGGTCTACTCAAATTCACATTCCAATTGGTCCACAAACGTGATGGGTGGCTATACTGCCCAACAGGGAACAAAATCAAAAGTCCCTCTCAGCGTCCATAAATCTCAATAACTCCTATTGTGATATAAAACATTCAATATAAAGTATTCTTTCTTCTTATTAATAATCTTCCTCCATCTGTGATAGATACTTCATCCTCCAAATGTCATCCTCAAAAGAAGGAAAATAATCACACTTTGTGTATTATCCTTAATGCAAACACAAATTATAGGAAATACACCTTCAGCTCCACAACATCTCCAAGATACACCCGTTCTTAACCTCGGAAACTACTTAGAAACGTATTCACTCCCTGGTTATCTCTGGCCTTGACTATTGTAACTCCCTCTTCATTGGCCTACCTCATTGCAGGCTATCCCCTCTTCAGTCTATCATGAATGCTGCTGCCAGACTCATCCACCTTATTAACCGTTCTGTATCTGCCATCCCTCTCTGCCAATCCCTCCACTGGCCTCCAATCAGTGTCCTCCACCCCTCTCTGCCAATCCCTCCACTGGCCTCCGCTCAGTGTTCTCCACCCGTCTCTGCCAATCCCTCCACTGGCCTCCACTCAGTGTCCTCCACCCCTCTCTGCCAATCCCTCCAATGGCTTCCCATTGCACAACAAATAAAATTCAAAACATCAACAATAACATACAAAGCCATTTATAACTCTGCCCCAAATTACATCACCTAACTTGTCTCCAAATATCACCCAAACCGTGCTCTCCGCTCCTCCCATGACCTCCTGCTCTCTAGCTCCCTTGTCTCCTCCTCCCATGCTCATCTCCAGGACTTCTCCAGAGCTTCCCCCGTCCACTGGAACTCTCTACCCCAATTTATCAGACTATCGCCTACTCTGCTCACTTTTAGGCAATCTCTGAAAACTTATCTCTTCAGGGAAGCCTATCCTGCCCTCAGCTAATACTGGAATCTTCTATTCCTCCTACCAGTCCATCTCCCACAGTTACTCTCCTAGATTGTAAGCTCAAAAGAGCAGGGCCCTCGATCCCCTCATGTTATGCATTGTATTGGTATTGTTCTGTTACATGTTCTGTCCCCCTTTGTAATGTACAGCGCTGAGCGAACCATTGGCACTTTATAAACACTGTATAATAATAATACTACCTTTTGTACCACTAGCCCCTCCCTCTTAGATTGTAAGCTCCAAGGAGCAGGGCCCTCCTAACCCTCTTGTATTGAACTGTAATGTTGCTGTATTGTCTCCCGTTATATTGTAAAGCGCTGAGCAAACTATTGGCACTATATAATTCCTGTATAATAATAATAAAACACTCACAAAATTTGTGAAAAATCATGCTAAATCATTCCACCATGTGTCCAATTTCGTGTGTCTGTAATTCTTACTCTTACCCTCAATTAACTTGAAACAGGCGTTGTAGTATAATCCTGGAGGAGTCAACTGGTGGATTATACCACAAGGCCTGTTTCAAGTTAATTGAGGGTAAGAGTAAGAATTACAAACACAAGAAAGTGGACACGGTGGAATGATTTAGCACGGTTTTTCACAAATTTTGTGAGTGTATTTCCCATAATATATGTGTTTGCATTAAGAATGTGTTATTTTCCTTCTTTTGAGGATGACATTTGGACTTTGAAGTATCTATCACAGATGGAAGATTATTAATAGAAAGAAAGAATACTTTGTATTGAATGTTTTATATTACAGTAAGGGTTATTGAGATTTATGGATGCTGAGAAGGACTTTTGATTTTGTTTTGGACTTTTGGGGGAGAAAGTGATATTCTGGCATCTAGGGGTGTATCACAGATATATATTTCCACGTATTTTGTATAGCGGACACCAATTTTGAGTTTATTTGTCCAACAGGGAAGGCAGAAGGGGGCAGGTCAAGCCTTTGTGAGACTCCAGTTTAAACACTTCCTAGTCAGACAGCTGGGATTTGGGGACAACCAGTGTAAGGGCCTGTGTCTATGTTCTTTAATGAGCGAACACATCAGTTTGGGACCATTCATAACTAACTGGAGGTATATTTGACTAGTTTTAGAAATGAATTCCAGGTATGACACAGAGAGCAAGTAAGAGAATCTTGCTCCACCTACCACCCTCTACACCAGGGGTGCTTAACCTGTGGCCCTCGGAGCCCTCTGTTGTGGCCCTCCATCTCAAACCAGGGAAGAGCATGTCCAGGGTCAGCAACCCGTTGATCATGATCTGGGCTTGCTGACCCGCTATCCCAGAGCATCAGAGTGAATCAAGCCAGCAGTGGAGGAAGAAGGCGGCCACGGAGGGAGCGATGCTTCCTCTGTACCGCCGGCTCCTGTCCCTGGCGGAGTGATACCATGTGCACTTTGACTGGGACCTTTCTAACAGCTGGGAAACGGAGAGTCATACCAGCAGAAGCTGGAAGTGGAAAAGGTGAGGGTATTAAACATCACATACACGGCACTTCTGCAAAGGGCATATTGGCACCTATACAAAGGTTAAAGCGGAGTTCCACCCAAAAGGGCATTAAAGATTGGTCCCCCGCTCCCCATTAAGGATTGGCACCTTTGAGGGAGCGGGGGGAATGGGTACCCGAATTTGACAGGTACCTGCTCCCACTTCCACATAGGCAATCGGAAACGGAAGTTGTCCTCCTACCCTCCCTCCCCGAAGTCTTGTGGGACATGTGATCAGGTCCCAGAAGATGACGGGACCATTCAGGAAGTGCAGCGCTTCTCGCGCATGCACAGTGTGAAGCCACAAGCTGTCACAGCCGGGTGCCCACACTGAAGATGCCGGCCTCCTGCAATACAGGACGCTGGTGAAACGGGCTGCGGCGGGGGGCAACGTGGGATCATGGGACAGGTGAGTGGCTGTTTTTTAAAAGTCAGCAGCTACAGTTTTTGTAGCTGCTAACTTAATTTTTTTTTACAGAGCGAGTGGAACTCCACTTTAATATATTAGACTGCTTTCACACTGATCCACGGGTGCAGTGCTGCGGCACTACTGTAGCATCAAGGGTCACAATGGTGACCTCGCCCCATCCTTCGGGGGGCCCGTGCAGCCTCCCTTCCATATTCTGTCTTACACTTGGACAGGAGGGGTGGCAGGGGCGGCATATACAGGAACGGATCCTCAGCATTTCCCTTTTGTAACCGCTGAAAGCTGGCTATTCCTTTTCTCCCACCTGCTGGCATTCAGCAGCTGCAGGAGGAAAATGTTCACTATGCTATTCAAAATATAAAATTTTAAATTCTGAACCATTTCATTTCATTGTGGCCCATGAAGTTACCAAACCACATAAGTGGCCCTCGCTCTTCAAAAGGTTGAGCACCACCTGATCTACACCATTTGTACAAAACAATTCCACCATATAGACGTATATCGTCTGAATGCTTGGCTATAGTGGCATGCCCAACCCCCCCACCACCCAAGTGGAACTATTGCCTTCCAGCTCAGTAGCCATATGCATTCAGCTAGCAAGGTAGCAAAGAGCACTAGAATGAAAATGGCTGGCTGTTGTTGGCCTCCCTTCCCATCTTAAATAAAATGCAAATATCGCGCAGGGACTGGAATGTATATACAATACAGCTCATTTTGCTTTACATACAGTAGTCACACCCTGCAATTGTTCATCTTAATACTACAGTAAGACGGCACTGTAGGGAGAAATATTTTTGCACTGGGAGTTGTGTTTATAAACAGTCCTGACCTCATTGACTACTTAACTAAACAGTCTATACTAGTCCCTTGTTAGTTTACATATCGTACTTCGAAAATACCACCCAATCACAGTAGCTTCCATTCAGCTTACGTATGAGATAGTTCCTTGTGCAAAGGTTTATTTTACTTAGGATTAGTGAGCTTTAAAAAAAATGTTCTGTAATGTTGAGGAAGTCTTGTAGCTCATCTAAGCCACTTCTTCGTTTCTAATGAGTGTCAGAAAAATACCAAAGCATCCCTAGGATGGGACTATGCAACTACAACAGGGTGACTCTACAAGTTTCGTCCTATTATAACAATACCCGCTCTTCCATGGTGATTGGTTGAGGTGTTGGTGCTACCCGTGCGGATATACCGTAAATGCTAAGGTATTTTCCTTAAAATCACTGAAAAGGAAGCTCATTGAAGAAGAGCTGCAAAACGTCTTTAACATTACAGAACAAGCTCAACTGAATGTGACCAACTACTATTTGATAACCCTATAGTAAAAAAAAAAAAAAAGTAAAATAAACCTGCGCCAAAAGAAATTAAGACCTTAATAAAAAATGCTGCTGCTCAAAGATGAAAGAAACATCTATAAATGTGACCAAACCGCAGCGCGAAAAAATATAAACATAAAATAAGCATATATATTAAATGATACAAAAATCATAATAAAAGTCCAAAAGCCCCAAATAAAAATAAGTGATGTGCTCCAATCAGAACAAAAGGTGTTTAAAAAAATTGTTTGGGCACGTTGGATAATATTTATTCAAGCACCTTTTTTCTGATTGGAGCACATTACTTATTTTTATTTGGGACTTTTGGACTTTTATTATAATTTATTGTATCATTTATTATATATGCTTATTTTATGTTTATATTTTTTTTGCGCTGCGGTTTGGTCACATATAGTACAAACAGTCACGTCACATCACGTCACATCAGTGAAAACCCCAGTTCAAACCCATCAGTAGCTAGAGACAAATTAAGTTAATTGCTATCGTATGAAATCCAAGGTTGGTCCAACTTCTGAAGCCTTCCTATTGGTCCTATACCGAAAACATACACACTTAAAGGTTGACAAAGGATTCCCAGAGCATTACAGGTTTCCTAAAGAGAAAGTTATTCAGAGAGAGTTTGTGAAAGTAGCAAGCCATAATTAGAGACCTACACTAGGATGATCAGTAAGCAGCTCCGCCTTTGGCAGCATGGCTTCCTGATGGACTGGTCTTCCACCATTTGGCTCAGTGTTTCCCCACTCCATGTGATAGTACTTTGGAGCTCCTTACTGATCACCATAGTGTAATTCTCCACTTATTACTTTAATAAAGTCTTGCTACTTTTACTGATCCAATGCCTCGGTTGCTTGCCCCTCTTGCATGGTTCTCGGATCCTCACCAGATCCTATCTACCGAGAGCTATGGATTCCCATCTATGTTGTGTCCCCACTGTTTTGGGAGTTGCAGATTTTCCACTACCTCTTTACTGATACTTCATCTCTAACATGGACATGAACAATACAGCTGGCAGTCTTTTGTGAGCGCTTGGGCATGTGCCTTAGGCACGTTGATAATTTTTCTGATGACAAAGGTGGAAGTCACTGCTCTGCCTGCTAGCTGAAAATGAGAATACAAAATATCAATATGCAAAATTTAATATTTACTTTTATAAATTAAAAGTAGCATATTTTAATATGTAATTTTTCCAGCCCTGGCCAGAACAAAATTAAAAAAAAAAAAAAAGAGTAGGGAAGGATTTATCAGGTTTCCTCCTGCCAGAGAGGTTTTTCCAAGGCGAGTTGTCTCCTGAAGTAAAATCAAATAGGAACTTAAGTCCAATTACACCATTTCGAAAAAAAAACTTTTCCTTATCCTTCGGAAGCGAATTGTGTAAGTAGGCATTTGAATGACAATAGTGTGCAGTATAACAATGTGTATTTGTGATCTTCAGAGCTCATATCTGGCTTATGTCAGCGTCTATACGAAGTTAGGGCAGCCGAAGCCAGCGCCGTTTACTTCCTGGAATTTTCATCTGGCTACTGCGCATGCACATTCAATTCTCACACATGCGCAGTAAGAACGCAGCACAGGAACCCAGTTGTTTACACCTCTCTTCTCCTCTCGTGTCATCATCTGGCAACACGAGATCACAAAATGAGGAAGCCAGATGACTCCTGGGATTGCTGCTGATATCCCAGGAGTCAGCGGAAATAGATGGATGACATCATACGCCTAAACAATTCCAGCTAATAGACTATTGAAAAAAAACTGTAAATAGAAAAAAAAAAAAAAACAATAACGATTTGATATCCAAAGAGTAAATTGATGTGCCTGAGAATTTAAATGAGCTTTTGTTTACAAAAAAGCTTAAGTTCCGCATTAAACCAGCCACTGATAGATCAAATCTCAGCTGGTTCTGCAGGGATAAGCAGAGACTTGATCCATCTATAGGCAGGCTGAATATTGATCCATCAATTGACTACAGTACAACCATCCTGTCGTAATTTTTTTGCATGTGATCACTGCCAGCGGCTATAAACGACAGCAGTGATCATTGTGTTCTGCCGACAGGGAAGTCTCCACCCAATCGCACCACGGGAAGAAGTTAGAGTTGATGGGGAAAATCAAGCGATTTTCTTTTCTACTACCTGTGTTAGAAGAAAAGAAAATTGTATAATCTATGGCCTGCCTTAGGCTTTAAAAACTGTGCTCACCACAAATTAAACAACTCTCAAAAATTCGTAACCTGGAAGCAAATCAGAAGCTAAAAAACTGCAGGCCAAATGCTCCTATCGATGAATTCTGAACGATCTTAGGAGAGCATTAAACGAATACCATTGACACAAACCAAAAGCCCATCAACATAGGCCCTTACCCTGGGGTTCACACCTATGCGGCCGTGCGGGCTGCGTTTTGCTCGGGCATGAGAGCCCATTCATTTGAATGGACTCCCGTGACACGCAGGGAAAGACGTCCCTGCACTACTTTGGAAAACGCAGCCCGCACGGGAACCTCAGTTCCCAGTATGGTTGCGTTTCCCAGTGCGGGCGGCGTGCCATTAGAACTAATGGCACCCGCCTGCAGGTCCGCAATTCTCTGCGCGGGTGGTGCGGCTGCACGGATTTTCGTGCGGATCCGCAGCGGCACCACCCACAAAGATGTGAACCTAGGTTAACTTGCAGGTTAGTTTTGATTTTTTTTTTTTTATTATACCATAAAAAATGCCTTGGAAGGAAAGTAACTGCACTAAAGGAAATATGAAAAGTTATGAGTTACATTGTCCTTTACTTCAGGGAGTGAAAGTTTCCTGCGTAGTCAGGCTTTATGAATGGACTGGAGTTACCAGCACCAGATATAGAAAGCAAGTTAATCCCCAGGCTAGTTTTATACGCTTCCCTTTAGCTTCCATTTATTGTTCCACCTCGCTGTAATATCAGACAAGGAACTGTGTTTATATTACAATGCCTTGGTCATGGCACACATTAGAGTGCAGATCAGGTGTCCGCTCTCCTATGCAGCAGCAGTTAAAGAGACCGTGACCTCCAATTAACTGTGAATGGCACAAGGGAATTACACCAGCCGCAGTTTACAGCAAAGTGATTATCAGATTCATGAAGTTGTATCTGGCTCCTCTTCACCCCATCTGTCATATATTCAGACCTTCATAGAGCCAATCCTAAACAAAACTACATTAAATCACCCTACTGGTGTTATAAACTATACACACCTCAAACAGAAGGAGAAGAGGACAGCCAATTCAGCATTTGTTAACCCTTGTGGATTGTAAGCTCCTGGGAGCAGGGCCCTCCTAACACTTGTCTTAAAGCGGAGTTCCACTCACCCTGTCAAAAAATAAAAGGCAGCAGCTACAAAAACTGTATCTGCTGACTTTTAAAAAACAGCCACTTACCTGTCCCTTGGTCCAGCGGTGTCTCCCGCAGCCCGTTTCACCGGCCGTCTTGTATTCCAGGAGGCCGGCATCTTCAGTGTGGGCACCCGGCTGTGATAGCTTGCGGCTTCCCAGCTGGGTACCCACTGCGCGAGCACGAGTAGCGCTGAGCTTCATGAATGGTCCTGTATTCTTCTGGGACCTGTCCCGTGTCCCAAAAGACTACAAGGAGGGAGGGAGGACACCTGCCGCTTCTGATCGCCTAGACGATCGGACCGGAAGTGGGAGCGGGTACCTGTCAAATTCAGGTACCCGCTCCCACCCGCTCCCCAAAAGGTGACAATCCTTAATGGGGAGTGGGGGAGCAGTCCTTAAAGCATAAGGCTACGTTCACACTAGCCTTGTGTGCAGGCGGCAGAGAGGCGTTTGGGAAGCGTTTTTACCGCTTCCCAAACGCCTCTGCCAATTCTGCACATTACAGCACATGGTGCTGTTCTAATGGGAGCGTTTGCGTCGCGGCAAAACGGACGCCTCTGGACGAGTCAGGAGGCTTTGAAGCCTCCTATTCTCATCTATGGTGCCGCTCCGCAAACGCCGGGCCGGCGTTTGCGGTGCGGTTGCGACGCGGTTGCGGGGCGTTTGCGGAGCGGTAACACCACTCAAACTGCATTATAGGCGTTTGTGGGGCGTTATTAACGCTCGGCAAACGCCTAGCAACCGCCGCTAAACCGCGCATGCGGCGTTTGCCGAGCGTTAATAACGCTCCGCAAACGCCGGACCAACGCTTGCCAAAAGCTATAGGGGCGTTTGGCAAGCGTTGGCAAAACAGCCTAGTGTGAACGAGCCCTAACTTCCCCTTCTGGGTGGAGCTCTGCTTTAAAGAGGCGCTTCAATCACACGTGTAAATAGTTAAGTGAAATTCCAGCCATAATCGAACGCTAAGCCTACTCCCATTCCAGTCCAGATCCAGTTCCAGGCTGAGCTCCTGCACAGAAGCCGCCTCTGGAGACCGGACCGGAGCAGCTTCAGAATAGATAAGTATAGGGGAAAAAAAAAACCCTAACCAAAAAAGCTAATGGGGCTTTAAAAGGTACCACACCATAACATTAGAAATATAGTAAACACGTATAGGCAATAGATAAAATTGGACACCTTTTATTAGGTTAAAAAACCACCTAAGGGTGGAAAAAACTGATAGGCATATACATGAGAAAACATAAAATTACAATCAACAAAGAGAAAGAAAGGTCACGGTAAGTCGTGGCTGACATCCTAGACGCTGGGGCGTCACGGGTGTCAGCCATAACGAACCGCAGCTACTACATAGGGACAAAAACTATGGAGATAATAAATAAAAACACATGGTTAACAGTGGAGACAGAAATGGTATTGAAAAAACACCTAATTGAACAACGCCATAAGTGGTGAAAAACAAGTAATTGATTAATATCCACTTGAGACCATGAGAGGTGTTTTGCTTGTAATTTCCAACACGTTTCATGGGAGCTACCCACTTCTTCAGGGAACAAAACAACACATAAAACCCAGCTGATGATACCAGCACACTCCTGGGTAGCTCCTGCTAGACATAGATCAGTAGTATCTGGATGAATAAGGAGAGACCTTCAACAGCCATAAGAAGTGGTCATCAATTAATATTTGAAGACTTGCGGAAGACAAAGTCATCATTCATTCAAACGCATATTGGCCAGGTACTAGCAATCATCAGATATAATCAGGCACAGATTGCTTTCCAAAAGTGGGGAAAGGAAGTCTTATCAAAAGAGGGGGGAGGAAAAAACCTCAAACCCTCTTGCCTCCTGTGTAGTCCTCTAGATAAGTATAGGGATCTTTTCTTTACAGGGTTAGATAATAGGCTTAGAATGGGGGTGGAGTAGGTTTAGAGTTCGATTATGACTGGAAGTCAGCAGCTACATAAACAGACACTCACCTGTCCAAGGATCCAGCGCTGTCCTCTCCTGAACCTGTATCTTCTCAATCTCCGACATCTTAACATGGTAATCTCTATTATTTAAATTCTCACCTACAGGTCAGCTGATAATAAAGTTTACCTGTGGGTAAAATGAATATCTCCTAAACGTGCGCCATTTAGGAGAAATTTTAGTGAGCGGCAGCCAGTGACATCACCGGCATATGCGCTCTGAAGGAATGGCATACCCATGCCTTTCCTTCAGAGCTCTGTGCCGCGGCTGCGACTCCTGCGCGCATGTGCGGGAGTGACATCATCATGGCTTGGCCATTCAAGCAGCCACAGCCCGGCAACCCAGAAGAAAGGTGAAGTTAGAAGCCTTTGCAGAGGTGACAACACGCCACTGGAGCGCTTCGTTTCAGGGAAGTCTTTCATATTGTGCTACTATGCAGCACATAATGCCTTTACCTTGCAGGGGGGAATTTTTTTCTTTTTCTTTTTTTTTTTTTTTTACTACCACTTTAACTGTGGATTGCCAGCTGTGGAAATTTGCAGCTTTGTAGCAGGCTGCCCACTGCACATGTGCAAGCCATGGTGTTCTATCTGAATAGTCCCAGAGTCTTCTGGGGCCTATGCTGTGTCCCAAAAGGCTGTGGGAGGGGAGGAGAGAGGTGAATTCCACTCGGCAGCCAAGTGGAAGTGGGACCGGGTACTTGTCAAAACCAGGTGCCTGCTCCCCTTACCCCCCCAAAAAAATAAAATCCAAATGCGGGGGGGGGGGGGGAAGGGTATAGGAGAAAAAGCAGAATTTCCTCTTTTGGGTGAAGTTTCACTTCAAATTGTATTGTGTAGGGATGCACCGAAATTCAAGTGGCTGAAACATGGCGGCCAAAAATAGACCTATTGGAAAAAAGTGAGTTGATACAAGTGCCGATAATTGCGGCCCTCAAGCATTCGGCCACTATCAGCTGTCCACTGGGCAGTGGCATGAAGGGAGTAGGTGCAGCTGTGACATTTTATATTGTAAAGCGCTGAGCAAACTGTTGGCGCTATATAAATCCTGTATAATAATAATAATCCTGTTTCCGCCTTGCCCCGTTCTCACTTGAGAGCCGTGGGTTGCACTGCCTCCTCCTCTTTCAGGGGGGAAACGCTGCTGCGTATGCCCAGTGGTAGTGGCGCACCGCCGGGTGATGGACTACAGCACATTATATGATATAGGTGAGAGAGAATATCAGCTGGAGATCCTTCCAACTGCGTTATGTTGCATACCTTACCTTTGGGAAGTTTAGAGTTAAGTGTCAAAGAATAAAATACATACATATACAGTATACAACACTGAGCCAATATGCATGCTATTTAAAGAGAGCATTATTATTTACTGACCACAGGGTAGTGCACTTTTTTCTAATTTAGTCACATGACCTCCGGAAGATTTGTCCCCTTCAAGACCAGGCCATATTTTGCTATATTTATTTATTTCAGGTACTTGTATAGCCCCATCAATTTACGCAGCACTTTACATATATATTGTACATTCACATCAGTCCCTAACCCTCAAGGGGTGTACAATCTAAGGTCCCCAAGTCACAATCATACATACACATACTAGGGCCAATTTAAACAGGAGCCAATTAACCTACCAGCATGTCTTTGGAGTGTGGGAGGAAACCGGAGTACCGGGAGGAAACCGGAGTACTCGGAGGAAACCCAGGCAGGCACAGGGAGAACATGCAAACACCAAGCAGGTGGTTCCGTGGCTGGGATTCGAACCAACGACCCTAGTACTGCCAAGCAGAAGTGCTAACCATTTAGCCACTGTGCAGCCCACTGCGTTACTTTAACTGACAATTGTGCAGTCATGCAACACTTCACCCAGATGAAAATTATGTAATTTGTTTGCCACAATTAGAGCTTTCTTTGGTGGTATGTGATCACCACTGGGTTTTTCTATTTTTTGCGCTTTGAAAGAGACCACAAAAAAAACTATTTTTTACTTTTTCCATTATAAAATATATCCAATAAAAACATGTAAAAAAACCGAATTTCTTCATACATTTAGGCCAATATGTATTCTGCTACATAAATATATTTTTTTAAAACTGTCCACCACTAGAGTTGTGACTATATGGTCTCTCCTTTTACTTAGTAAATGCTATAGAAACTGTTGGCACTGCACCTATATAATCCTGTATATATTTTTTAAAAACTGTCCATTTTGGTTTTCGGCCAAGTACATGCTGAAGTTTCGGTTTCGGCACCAGAATTTTCATTTCGGTGCACCACTAGAGTTGTGACTATATGGTCTCTCCTTTTACTTCGTAAATGTTGTGCAAACTGTTGGCACTACATAAATCCTGTATAATAATAATAGCAGACAGGCATCTTTGAATAAGGCAGCCTTAACAAATATGAAACTAGATACAATCAAGCAACAAGATATCAGAGCAGATTTAGGCAAGAACAATTGATGGGGTTGTATGATGTCTGTATTTGACAATGAATGCCAACAAATGACGACTGCTTCTATAAGCAAACCACACAATCTAGCCAGGTCCGCTGTCAGCTCTATTATAAGGCCATTATTGATTGTGTCATCTGACATCATCTTTATGTGTACGTCTTTGTCCTTGTAGCTATATACTGCCAATGGATTGTTGAATGTGTATTAAAAAAGTGTATGTTATCTCAGCTTGCCGACTATTTAGGTGACAATCTCCCTCTGTAGTACATAGGTAAACAGCTTTCACAACAATGAAACTCCTCCTGGAGCAGTCTGGATGAGACGGACATTGAAATACGCATGGCCCTGTGAAGAGTTGATGTAAAGCTCTATGGGGAATTTCGGGAAAACTCCCTCCTCCTCCTCCTCGTGACCACATTTACAATAACTGAGTTCATGAGGAGGAAGGGCACATTGCAATTTAAGCTTTTCCACCAAATCCTGTCCCCTAGTCAATATCAATCAAGAGAGAGTCAATGCATCCATTACCAAGCCTGGTGCAGTAAAATAGACAATTATCCTAACCCCCTCTTCTCTTTTTCGCAAGACTACACATTTTCTAAACCAGCGATGCTTCACCCTCATAAATGATTCTTCTGTTGACGCAGTAATGGCAATAGCAAGGCTGGCCACACCAGGCTCGATATTAATAAACCATGTCACTCCTGAAGCTTTGCTTGCAATAACACATCGTAGCGGTTAACCCCTGAGCAATAATGATCATTTGCAAGGGTTGGAAATGCTTGGCAAAAAGAGTCGTCATGTTTATATATCTACGGGCCTCGTATTAACCACCCCATGATATTCTCTGGTAGCCCCAAACATCAGCTTAGCCCCGTAACATTACTGAAATGTCACCACATCCCAGACATCAATGCAGACTTTGAAGAATTGTTTTGTTTGACAAGCTCTTGTTGGGACAAGATAAGGGCTGGGCTAGAAGTTGAAGAACAAAGAAAGCCTAATGGAACAAAGGCCTCAACCGGCCTGACAAGAAGTCACTGTGACACTTCCTAACTCAAACACGGCCACGCTCGGCTGCCCACCAAATGTGTAGAGAATCTGCTGCGTACCAGGCTCCGGCAAAAACAATATGCTCCTACAGAGGAAAACAAGAGGGGGCAGGGCTCTAAGTTGATGGTGCACAAGAAAAAAAGTACAATATTTCAGTCTGCTGCTTATATTTCTACCTGATACTATACTCCTTAAAATATCAAGAGAGCCATACCACCCTAGAATCCTCCAGAGCCACCAGTCTTCTCACCTGATACCATACTCCGTAAAATATCAAGAGAGCCATACCACCCTAGAATCCTCCAGAGCCACCAGGCTTCTCACCTGATACTATACTCCGTAAAATATCAAGAGAGCCATACCACCCTAGAATCCTCCAGAGCCACCAGGCTTCTCACCTGATACTATACTCCGTAAAATATCAAGAGAGCCATACCACCCTAGAATCCTCCAGAGCCACCAGTCTTCTCACCTGATACCATACTCCGTAAAATATCAAGAGGCCCATACCACCCTAGAATCCTCCAGAGCCACCAGGCTTCTCACCTGATACTATACTCCGTAAAATATCAAGAGAGCCATACCACCCTAGAATCCTCCAGAGCCACCAGTCTTCTCACCTGATACTATACTCTGTAAAACATCAAGAGGCCCATACCACCCTAGAATCCTCCAGAGCCACCAGGCTTCTCACCTGATACTATACTCCGTAAAATATCAAGAGGCCCATACCACCCTAGAATCCTCCAGAGCCACCAGGCTTCTCACCTGATACTATACTCCGTAAAATATCAAGAGGCCCATACCACCCTAGAATCCTCCAGAGCCACCAGTCTTCTCACCTTTCAGCTCAGAAGGTTCTGATCGGCTCCCTTCGCTGGCTAATTCAAATTAAAGTCAAGATCTGGCTTGCTAGCCAAAAGCCTCGCAGATGCCAGACAGAACTAATCAGCTTATAGAGAGTTCATTTATTTTGTCTACATGCTAATAACTGCTAAATACACCGTATGTAGCCCTCAGCTTTCAGGTTTAAGCTACAGAAGAAACCAAATTATATTTAAATCTTTGCAGATTTGATTTGCAGCCCACGGGAGCTTACAGCAGTTTTTCTAAACTTGTCCTCAAGTTCCACCCAACGGTTCATGTTCTCGGAGTATATGTACAGGTATCTGAACTGTGCTGATGAGACACTAATTATCTGTCTGTGCAAATGTCAGGTTACCTGTAAATCAAGCACTACTCTGGAACCTGAGAACGGCTTTAGGAAGCACAGGTTTACGGCAGGACACCATACCCAAGGATTAGCTGTGATTGTTCGGCTTACAATTCTGCTCAATTATTTCATCTCCAGGCTTTCCTGCACAAAGATTAAAGTGATTGTACAGGCAATTCTTTTTTTTAAAAAACAAAAACATGTCATACTTATCTGCTCTGTGCAGTGCCCCGATCCTTGTCTATTCGGGTCCCCCCCACCACCAGAGCTCCTGGCCTCTGCCTCCTGTCCCCAGCTTGCTATAGGGGCACCCAAGCAGGCTCACACACAGATGCTGCTTGGCCCCAACCCCACTCTCTCCTCATTGGCTCACTGGCTGTGATTGACAGTAGCAAGAGCAAGAGCCGTTGCTGTCCCAGGAAGGGACCTGGGACAGCCGAGGCGCTCATGCACATCACTGGATCGAGATGAGGGACAGGTAAATATGGGGGGGGGTGCTGCAGCACACAAGCTTTTTTTCATCGCTGGATCGAGAGGAGGGTCAGGTAAGTATGGGGGGGGGGGTGCTGCAGCACACAAGGTTTTTTTCATCGCTGGATCGAGATGAGGGTCAGGTAAGTATGGGGGGGTGCTGCAGCACACAAGGTTTTTTTCATTGCTGGATCGAGATGAGGGTCAGGTAAGTATGGGAGGGGGGTGCTGCAGCACACAAGGTTTTTTTCATTGCTGGATCGAGATGAGGGTCAGGTAAGTATGGGAGGGGGGTGCTGCAGCACACAAGGTTTTTTTCATCGCTGGATCGAGATGAGGGTCAGGTAAGTATGGGGGGGGGGGGGTGCTGCAGCACACAAGGTTTTTTTCATGGCTGGACTGAGATGAGGGTCAGGTAAGTATGGGGGGGGGGGTGCTGCAGCTCACAAGGTTTTTTTTCATCGCTGGATCGAGATGAGGGTCAGGTAAGTATGGGGGGGGGGGGGGTGCTGCAGCACACAAGGTTTTTTTCCTCGCCGGATCGAGATGAGGGTCAGGTAAGTATGGGGGGGGGTGCTGCAGCACACAAGGTTTTTTACCTTCATGTGTAGAATGCATGAAGGTACAAAACAATGAGTCTTTACATTACAACCACTTTCAAAACATATTTACATTGGTTCAGCTTGGATCAATGTAAGGGCTCATGTACACTGCAGCTGATAAAATCACGTTTAGGAGATGTTCAGTGTTTTTTTCAGCAGCCCCTGAACTCTCCCTAATGTTTTCCTATGTGTCCATTTACACATCGTCATTTACAGGCAGTTGAGTTTAGTCTTTTTTTTTTTTTAACGCAACAAACTTGCGTTCAGACATCGATGTTATCAGCATTTCAAAGGCAAAAAGCTTCTAAATGCGGCAAATCGTGTTTATAAGCGTTTTAATTTTTTTTTTTTAACTCTTCCAGTTCCCAATGCTGTCCAGAGCCTTTTTTCATCATGAAAAATGCATGCAAAGAGTTTTCAGGGTACTCAGATTGACAAAACACTGAACACAGGATGTTCCTACCAAGCTTGTCACACACTGTAATGACCAATTCACACCTCAGACCTCTCCCACCCTTGGAAACAAAAGATATGTTAATGACCATTCACACCTCAAATTCCTCATGAAGACCCCCTGCCAGGTGGCCTTAATAACTCACTCCACCAGACACCTTCCCACCCTTGAGCAACTCACACCTAGCTAATGTCAACACATCCTGCTGTGTCTGCTTCTACTTTGTTTATTTCTCTGAAACAGTCTGAAATAGTTAATAATTTACCACTTTTCAGTGCATTCTGGGCATTTGGAGGTTCTCCTGTGCTTATCTTTAAAAAACGCTTCTAAACTCAAATGTGCATAAACGCGTTTTGCAAACACATCTAAACAGACTTTTTTAACCTACGTTTTCCAGTAGTTTCCTTCGTTCAGAAACATCCCGTGTACATAGGGCCTAACTGTATATAACATACCTGGCCAATGAACCTGGAAGGTATTTGGGTATATACCACTCCAGTGATCTCCACTAGTTTCCAGGTCCCATGCCGAGCCCCCTGCACTTCTGAGCAAGTGCCATTCAGAAAATGTTTTGCATTCCATTTTTATTACACACGTTTTTTTTTTAAAGCGGCACTCCAGGTACCGGCAAAAAATAACCCTTGCTGTGGGTCCTCCTCTGAGTTGGCAGGATTACATGCTTCTTTTGTCTACGGGGTAGAAGAATATAAACAAATATTTACCTTGTTCTTCATGCCCCCAGAAGTAAGTACTTTTCTCGCTCTCTGACTCTGGGAGGTGTCAGTGGGCCCTTAGCGTTGGAAAGGCCATGACCGGTTGAGCTGCAAAAGGAAGCAGCTTCAGGGACAGGTTGTGCGGCGGAGAGGAAGAATGGTGGAGACCTGCGTAAATAAGGTAGAAGAGGGACCCACTGCAGGGGTTAACTTTCATTTTCCCTGGAGGTTCACTTTAAACAATTTGAGGGTCAGTAGATTTTGTACTGGAGAGAAAGACTGATGAATAACAGAGAGCAAAGAGGGGATGGTAAAAGTTGAAAAGTCTGCGGACCCTCCACTTCCCCTCCACTTCGTCAGTAAACAGTGGGAGTATTAGATGCGTTAGTAGGGTTATTTTACAAAAAGAAGCGGATGAAGGGAGGATCATATCCAGCAATACACAGAGCTGACACTGTCCCCACTGACAGTGATAACAAGCCTGATGTCAGTTGATTGGACCCCGTGACCCATAATTTCCATATCTCCAGCTCCTGGGTTGCCCTCTAGATCTGCTCTC
The DNA here is from genome assembly GCF_062004578.1 of Staurois parvus. Lineage (NCBI taxonomy): Eukaryota > Metazoa > Chordata > Amphibia > Anura > Ranidae > Staurois > Staurois parvus. The sequence goes on from NW_028318929.1 coordinate 146,168, forward strand.
TATACAAACAGCAGCTGTTGCTCCCCGTTCCCATTCCCTACCTTCAGGCCAAAACTGTTAATATCCTCCTGTCATCTGCCTTCATTCCGCTCGAATAGACATTTCTCATGGAGAGCCAGCCGATTAACCTCTTCACTGCCAGGAAACGAAGGACCTTACAGGTCGGCTCCGCTCACGTTCACAAGACTTCAGTAAAGAGGGTGTACATAACAGTCAGAACCTGCCTGGCCAGTCCTCCACCATACAACCTCCATGAACTTCACATTTGTCACACCAGTTATGTGAAATGGCCATTAGACCAGCTGCTACGTCGGGTTCATGAGAAATTATTTCTGCTTGCGGCAAATATACTTCTAATCACCAGTTTCGCTTTGGAAACTACTTTTCTGCTTTCAGAAGAGGGAAAGCAGGACACCTTTGAGCATCAAAAAAATATTTTAGTCAAACATATGTCTCTGCTACACCCCAGTAATGCTTTCATCATCACAGAAAACAGATCAAACCTTCACACTCCTGTGCTAAGCTTTCCTGCGTATACTGATACTGCCTAACAGTCAACAAACTGGCAGCAAACAAGTAACTTCAAGTGGACCTGTTATTAGAAATCAAAAGAAGGTGCACCACCCTCAATCAATATTATAAGACCCTTTATTAATAGAAACAGATTCCAGTGTACTCACAAAGGTATACAGTGGAGTGCACATCAGTCCAATCCCAGTACTTGAAACCTGTCCATCCGTGGGGGAAAACTTATGTGTTTCAAGGGCAATGCCCTCTTCATTAAAGCCCTGAGGAAGAGGGTATCAGCCTTGAAACCTGCAAGCTGAGCCCCTGCAGATGGACAGGTTTCCAGCATTGGGACTTTACTTATGTGCACTCTACTGTATACCTTTGTGAGTACACTGGAATCTGTTTCTATTAACCTCTTCCCATCCAGCCCATGTAGATAAACGGTCGGATGCGGGTGGACGTTTCTAAACGTCCCCCGCATCCATTACCTGTGCGTGCTTCCCTGGGAGTGCGTGGCACCGCGATCGGTTCCCGATGTGTCCTCCGGCCACAGATCGGTGTACGGGACCTCTGTGTGAGATCCCGAGTCATGTGATCACGGATTGGCCTATCAGTGATCACATGAATAGTAGTAAACAAGATGTCACTTGTGACATCATTGCTGACTAAATGTGAAATCTGTGAATGATCACAGAGGTCACATGGTACAGGGCTACTCACAACAGCCTTGTACCATGTGACAAGCTGTGACCAATCACAGCTCTCACAGTATTTCTCAATGGCTGCAGGAAGGCAGCCAGAGAGAAGGAGAAATGATTGCTTTTACAGCCTTTAAGGGTGTAAAAGCAATCAGTGTAAAAAAAGAGCAAAAAAAAAATCTTCATCACCCCCCACAAATAGTACAGTATGGTGACACTGTACCGCTAGGGTGACAGTATGTTAAATAAAAAAAACAAACAAAATATCAAAAAATAAAATAAAAATGCCTCAGTTATAGGGGAGCAGGGGACAATGCCGAGCTGCACTGTGCATGTCTATAGACCAGTCTTTTTCAATCAGGGTGCCTAGGCACCCTGGTGTGCATTGAGGTTTCTTCAGGGGTGCCTTGGCAAAATGTCTAAAAACTGGCAAATACTTGTATACAAGCCAGTAGGCGGAACAAGCCAGCCTTATAGTTACACAAAGCCACAGGTTTTCATTGTGCACCATTACGACCTTCTAGCCACTGGCGTCCTGACAACCAATGACATCATCAGTTGATAAAGAGGATGTCAGCTGCCTGCACGCCATCTTAGTTTGAACCTCCCCTGCTCCTCTCCATCAGTTCTGGGGTCACATTAGCTCAGTGATGGAGAAAAACTGAGGGAGGAGAGAAACACTGGAATACTAGTCAGCACCAGTGTGCGAAAGTGCATTTGCTTTGGAAGAATAAATCACCTCTAATGTTGGGTGTCCTACATGTGTGGATGTTGCAGCGTTATATAAAACTATTAGAACAGTTTTTCAAATTTTAGAATGGGGTGCCTCAAGACGGTCCATAAATTTACAGGGTGCCTCCGTGCCCATCATTTTAAAGGGTACCTTGACTGAAAAACGGTTGAGAAACACTGCTATAGACCACCAAAAAGATGCATGTATTTCTTTTTCTAATGAAAATGCATGTCATCACACATGGTAGTGTTGGCAAGATTCATTGGGTTAGCATTAAGAATGAATTGCACCGCAGCACATCTTACTAAAACATATGGATGTGAACAAAGCCCAACAGAATGTGAGGGACTTGCCTGCAAGTCATTATTTACATACAGCAAACACCAGGCTACAGAGGAATGGTACTTTAACCTCTTCACGGCGGGCGAACGCAAATGTGCGACCTCCTGGCGTCTGAGCCTAGATGCCGTGCGGTCGCACATTTGCGTTCTATTAAAAAAAAAAAAGAACATATGTTCTGAGCGCGCGCCCAGCACACATGTCCGGTAATCACAGAAAGGTCCCGATCTCCTCTTTTGATCGGGACCTTTCCCAATCATGTGGGAATCATGGCGGTCACATGACCCTAAACCCCGCCCCACCTCCTGGCTTCTGAAAACCTTAAAGGGCCAGGAGGCGCCGGCGTGAAGGGGTTAAGAATGAAGTGTGAACATAGACACTTTTAGAGTGCCTGCTTTTAGACAGCAGTGTTTTATAAAATTGCCATGGTGACAATTTATCTTCAAAACTTTGTTTCTTTTCATTGTTTTTTCTTTAATAAAGATACTAGCTATAGCAATTACACTCCATCATGTTACCAAAAAATGTGTAGAGCATTATAAGCCATTATTCTGCTGCTTACTTCCTAGGCCAGGAACAATATGAACACTTCGGGTGGTTCTATAGTATATTTATATCACTACACCAAAAATATTCCAGCCATGCAAAGCAAGCATGAGTGAGCTGCACGTCCCTGGAGACAGACGGACATTATAGCACACCCAGCCAGGGGAAATGACTGCTGTACATTAGGAGGATCAATGTCGTGAAACATGACTGACTACTGGAGATGGCTGCAGACGGATGACAGAAGTGCCTCTTAGTTGAAGTATGATATCCGTGTTTTGGAGATCTGGACACAACAGTGGAGGTGCGGTCAGCAAAAGCTTTTATATCCAGGAAGGGCTTTAGCTGAGGGAAAGGATATCAAAGCCAAACTTGTTAAAGAGAATCTCTGGTCACAGAATACACTTTCATTTAATAACATCAGCATTGCAATAACAATACCAACAATAATTACATCTGACAATCCAAAATACGCTTACTTGGAAAATCTCCTTTCACGTTAGAAGTTCTGCTTGTCTGCTGGCCGTCTCTTTCCACAACTTCCTGGATTCCCTGCATGTTTTGCAGATTTTCATCTGCTGTCGCCTTTCCTTTTCTAAAGACTACATATCCCATGGTACCTTGCTTCCAGCAAGCAGTGATTCCTGTACTGACTCCGCCTCCTGAAACTCCTCCTCCAAGTACCTCTGTAGTTCAGAAGGCAGGCTCTGTGAAATACCTTTTCCCCGAAAAAAAGACCAAGTGCTATATTTGGGAATTGCTAAAGTATAAGACCTATCCCGAAAATAAGACCCAGTTGTGATCAGGGCTTTTTTTCTGCCAGAACATGGAGGAACACTGTTCTGCCACCTCCGAAACTGGCCCCAAGCACACCAATATCTACGGTCTATTATATACCATGGCTCTAATGTCTCTTGCGTTTGCGAGTGACAGTCCCTCTTGTGACAGCACCATCTACTCCCACAGAACCCCCTACCTCTGTACTCACTGTGGGACAGGGAAGGACCAGATATCTGCGGGCGCAGTGTGTTTAGGGGCGGGGCATCTCGTCCTACAGCCTAATGCATGGAAGCCGATGCCCCAGGGGTGATCGCCGGCCGGTGGGGAAGAGGCGGAGCAGTGAGTGAATGCCCTTGGTGCACTGTGTGGGGAGATAGGACCCGAAACGGGAGTTACTATAGAGAGGGGACGGCTCCTGACAGCTGTGTTCTGCAAAGCTAGCTAACCATATGAGGGCAGTGGAGGGGGAGGGGAGGATGTGCAAAGGTGAGCTGCAGTCAGGTGTTGCAGAGGTAAATTGACAGGTGAGTTGCAGACAGGGTACATAGGTGAGCTGTGGCTGGGGGGTGCAGAGGTGAGCTGAGTTGCAAGCAACCTCTGCACCCCTGGGGCCACGGCTCAGCTCTGCAGCCTCTCTGTGGCGCAACCCTGCAGCCTCTCTGTGGCGCACCCCTGCAGCCTCTCTGTGGCGCACCCCTGCAGCTCACAACTGTCATCAGCCGGCCCTCTCTATAGTAACCCTCATCCACCACCACTGCCTGCAGCTCACCTCTGCACCCCCTGTCCACACCTGTACAAAAATAAGACCTACACTGAAAATAAGACCTAGTGTGTGTTTTTTGAGCCAAAAAAATATAAGACTGTTAATTTCGGGGAAACACGGGTATGTGACACAGCACTGCCTACACACAGGGGATAGTGAATATGTGTTGGAGAATTCAAGAAAGTAAATGCACGGGATCCTCACAAAGTAAGTTTTCAAACTTGAAGATAGTTTAGATCAGGGGTCTCCAAACTTTCCAAACAAAGGGCCATTTTACTGTGCTTCTGACTCTAGGGGGGCCAGCTTGTGGCTGGTGTCAATGGGAGGAATAGTACCCCATCATTGGTATCAGTGGAATAGTAACCTATTGTTGGTGTCAATGGGAGGAATAGTACCCCATTATTGGTATCAATGGAATAGTAACCTATTGTTGGTGTCAATGGGATGAATAGTACCCCATCATTGGTATCAGTGGAATAGTAACCTATTGTTGGTGTCAATGGGAGGAATAGTACCCCATCATTGGTATCAGTGGAAAAGTAACCTATTGTTGGTGTCAATGGGAGGAATAGTACCCCATTATTGGTATCAGTGGAACAGTAACCTATTGTTGGTGTCAATGGGAGGAACAGTACCCCATCATTGGTATCAGTGGAACAGTAACCTATTGTTGGTGTCAATGGGAGGAATAGTACCCCATTATTGGTATCAGTGGAATAGTAACCTATAGTTGGTGTCAATGGGAGGAATAGTACCCCATCATTGGTATCAGTGGAATAGTAACCTACTGTTGGTGACAATCGGAGGAATAGTACCCCATTATTGGTATCAGTGGAAGAGAAATCTTGACCTATTGTTGGTGTCAGTGGGAGGAATAGTGCTTCATATCATTGGAAGGAATAGTGTTCCAAGGGCCAGATAAGGGCTAGTAAAGGGCCGCATCCGGCCCTCGGGCCACAGTTTGGAGACCCCTGTCTTAGAGCACTAGGAGTAGGCTAAAAATAATTGGAAGACAATGTGGAAATGAATAATGATTTCATATTTTGACTATAGATACACTTTAAATTGAACCCGCCAGGCCAGAAATAGAGCACTAACATTGCTCACTTTTCTTTTCAGCTACAGAGCTGTCACTTCTACTCTTGCTTCATGGTTCAAAGGAAAACTCTTTGTTGACAAAATGATACATAAAATGCTACCCACACCCTTGTGTGTAATTTAAAGCTATTTTAAAGGACTTCTTCATTCCAAACTGTGACCAATTATTTTCTACAGGTGCTAAAAAAAATTCACAAACCCCAAACCAAAAAAATCTAAGCGTGTCTGTGATAAATGGTTGCCTCAACCCTCTTAATTGATAAATTGGTAGGACGGCTTGTTCTGTTGAAAAACAACAGACTTACTGACCAGATCACAAGGTGGAAAAAGAAAGAAAGCCTAAAAAAAAAAAAAAAAAAACAAAACTAGTGCAGCCATCACATCAAAGAATTGCTCATCTGCTTTAATGCTTTTCTCCGGAATTCAGAAATTACCAGCAAGGTTGGGTGTGTCACTCATGCCTCACTTCCAATTGGCAGACGGGTCGCTGGGCGCATACTGCCACAAAAGTTAGTACCACTCAGTGATCTGCCAGCCCAATTCAGTGGCACCAACTTTTAGCCTCCAATAGAGTTTTACAAACTTCCAGCTGGGTGGTGCACCTGCGTCTTCTTCCATTGCCAAAACCCCGGGATCTCATGTACCGGGGTTACACGTCCAGGGTGCATGAGGCCGAACTAGGAGCTGTTGGAATCCTAAGTCGCACTGGATGCAAATGCAGCGTGTGGGTGTTAAGGACCACCCTTCTTTCACCGCACGTGTTACATGGTTGGGTTAAGGATGCTCATAATCAAATATCCATAATCAAAGCTCCCAATCAAAGTACTGGTGCAAGCTGCAATCAAACTGATTCTGACCTCCATAAGGGGCCAAATAAAACAAGCAGTTATTTTCCAGTTTTCTGCTATGGAGGACACAGAGCAAGGCTTTGAATCTAGGAGCCAGCTAAAAAGGTTAGGAGCCAGGTTTTTTTTTAGCGTGGCGTGGGTTTGTCTGCACCCGGGACTTCACATAAAGCAATTTGCCACGCGACAATCACGGCAAAATCGCACCAAGTTTTAGGCACCTCTGAAAACAATAGCACCTGAACCTGCGCTTAGTGATCACAGTGATTCTCCTGTGATCCCAAAACACCCAGGTGTGTATGAAGCCACCCTGGTTCACACATGCAATTCTGGATTTCTTTTGATTCGCATGTCAGGCTAAATGTTTTGTGTTCCTATTGAGGTGGTTCACACAGATGCGATGCAGTGTGTTTTGAGTGCCATTATGAAAAGGGTCCTGCTTGTAGTGGTGCGTTCCAGACTCACAGGTGATAGTAGAGTGGCATGTGTAGATAAGTGTTCACTTAGGCGAAGTATATGGGGGGGCGCGTGTTCCTGATGAAGTCTGGGGGGGGGGGGCGCATGCTCCCGATAAAGTCTATGGGGGGCGCGTGCATCCAGTGAAGGCTATGGGGGCACGTGTTTCCGGTGAAGTCTACGGTTTTGGGCACGTGTTCCCGGTGAAGTCTACGGGGGGGGGGGCGTGTTCCCGGTGAAGTCTACGGGGGGGCGCGTGTTCCCGGTGAAGTCTATGGGGGGGCGCGTGTTCCCGGTGAAGTCTATGGGGGGGCGCGTGTTCCCGGTGAAGTCTATGGGGGGGCGCGTGTTCCCGGTGAAGTCTATGGGGGGGCGCGTGTTCCCGGTGAAGTCTATGGGGGGGCGCGTGTTCCCGGTGAAGTCTATGGGGGGGCGCGTGTTCCCGGTGAAGTCTATGGGGGGGCGCGTGTTCCCGGTGAAGTCTATGGGGGGGCGCGTGTTCCCGGTGAAGTCTATGGGGGGGCGCGTGTTCCCGGTGAAGTCTATGGGGGGGCGCGTGTTGCCGGTGAAGTCTATGGGGGGGCGCGTGTTCCCGGTGAAGTCTATGGGGGGGCGCGTGTTGCCGGTGAAGTCTATGGGGGGGCGCGTGTTGCCGGTGAAGTCTATGGGGGGGCGCGTGTTGCCGGTGAAGTCTATGGGGGGGCGCGTGTTGCCGGTGAAGTCTATGGGGGAACGCGTGTTGCCGGTGAAGTCTATGGGGGAACGCGTGTTGCCGGTGAAGTCTATGGGGGAACGCGTGTTGCCGGTGAAGTCTATGGGGGAACGCGTGTTGCCGGTGAAGTCTATGGGGGAACGCGTGTTGCCGGTGAAGTCTATGGGGGAACGCGTGTTGCCGGTGAAGTCTATGGGGGGGCGTGTGTTGCCGGTAAAGTCTATGGGGGGGCGTGTGTTGCCGGTGAAGTCTATGGGGGGGCGTGTGTTGCCGGTGAAGTCTATGGGGGGGCGTGTGTTGCCGGTGAAGTCTATGGGGGGGCGTGTGTTGCCGGTGAAGTCTATGGGGGGGCGTGTGTTGCCGGTGAAGTCTATGGGGGGGCGCGTGTTGCCGGTGAAGTCTATGGGGGGGCGCGTGTTGCCAGTGAAGTCTATGGGGGGTGCATGTTCTCGGTGAAGTCTATGAGGGGCGCATGTTCCTGTTGAAGTCTATGGGGGGCACGTGTTCCTGTTGAAGTCTATGGGGGGCACGTGTTCCTGTTGAAGTCTATGGGGTGCCTTTTCCTGTTGAAGTCTATGGGGTGCCTTTTCCTGTTGAAGTCTACGGGAGGCAGTGTGTGAACCCAGGTGCCAGGATGCTTCTTCAAGTCACCATGGCGACCTGGCACCTGGGATTTGTCAAGCCCTGACACAGAAGATCAAAGTAGTATGTATTCCCTGCTGTCACCATTAGTGGAGCACCGTCCTGGTGCTCCAGCAACTACTGCTAGAGGCAGATGCATCGCCATCTATGGTTTTCTGGGAGATATTTGCCCCTCTAAAATCTTATCAGGAAGGCTCTTAGTTTTACAGAGTTGTTGGTAAAGCCGGCCATAAATGGTTCAAACCGTCTGAGATTCGATCCATGTATGGGCAGGCTGATTGCACCCAAGTCGATCTATCGATTTGGGTACAATCAGTATGCCAGATTTTTTAATTTTTTACAATGTTACAATTATTTGCAGCAGCTACAGCCACTAGCAGTAATCATTGTGTTCTCCCAGAAGGGTCGGCTCCCCGCGCTGCCTCCTGCTGGGAGAACACAATAGCTTGCCCTAAACTTTAGTACCGCTGGATGCACTGTGCAGCCACAGCAGCCTGTCAGCCTTTCAGAGTGTGACAGGCTTCTGGCAGCAGGGCTGGGCAATGCACCCGTCTAACACCCGCAGCCCCATAAACCAGGGCTAGCCCCCCCAGCAAGCACAGGGCCTTATAAACACAGGGAAGTTTCCTCAATCTGGCTGCAACAGAGATTTTTCAGCTCAGAATATCTGACAGCGGATTGCACACTTGCAAGGCTTCCTGGAGTGCATCAGCAGTTCATAGATTGATCCGATGTGCACCGGGAGCTGCTCTTTAAATTTCACAGCACCATAGCAACGTGTGCTGAAAAAGCCATCTGTCTAGCGGTGGGTTAGTAACACATTCACGCCAGGGTGGAAAAGTTTTCATGGAGAAGTGTTAAATGGCTAGAAAGGCACTTATTAGTAAACAGCTGGGAGATTAAAATCCTAATTACACTATTACTTATTTACAGTTTACATACGTGGAGAATGCGAAGGATGCATCAGGAACACGCAACTGGCTACAATGTCTCACAGAGCACAGTCTATGTTACTCACCCAGAGGACAACCAAGTACCAATCCAGGACCTACAGCTGACAACCTCGACACAGTAGGAGACATCAGAGTCTGGAGGAAAGGAAAGGCAGGGGTGGTGCTCATGGCCGGCACATTCATTGTCAGGTCTGTACTAGAGTATACCTTGGTTCATACAAAGCACAGCATGCCGCAACTGATCCAAATACTGCTTTCACAGAACTGACTTCAGCACTTCTGGAACGTTGCTGGTTCCTATGGGTCATCGCGTATTGCCCTCTTGTCTCATTTAATGAGACTTAAAGTGGAATTCCTGCCTAATACCATTCTGCAACAGCTTTAGTCAGTGCTCCCCCCTCTCCCCTGTACTGGAACTGCCGCTCACTGACATGTACTTGTATGAAAAAGTCCCTTGTTTTCTTTGTATTGCTTCTTTTGTGTGAAATCCTGGGGCTCCGGGCCAGTCTACCTAGATGTTAACCCCTTCCCAGTCAGTGTCTTTAGTACAGTGACACCGTACAGTATTAGCACTGATCGCTGTACTAGTGTCTTTAGTGATGTCGGTGTCAGTTTGTGTACCTCCCAGACGGCGTCAGTTAGCACCAGATTGCCACCGCACTATCACAGTCCCACTACAAGTCGCTGATCACTACCATAACTAGAACAGTGTCATAGCTGCGTGATTTCCAGTACACTGTGTGTATGTGTATATATATATATATATATATATATATATATATATATATATATATATATATCAGGGTGGATAAAAATCAATGATTTTTTTTTTAAAAAAATTAAAAAAAAAAAAAAAAAAAAAAAAAAAAAAAAAAAAAATCGGATTTTTTGGATTTAAATCGGATTTTTTTGAATAAAATGCTTTTTGAGGAAAATATATTACCATCCAAAGGTTATTCCATCATGAAATAAAGATTCATTTTTTAATTATGTAGAATAAGGTTGTATATGTTTAATTTTTTTGGTAAATAAATTCCATGAATCCATTCACAATGTCAGGCTCTTCCAGAGGTTTTTGTAAGATTATTGGGCAGTTTCTCTGCCTAAAAGATATTATCACAGATGTTTGGTTTACTTTTGCAGTTCTCAAAACTGAATTTGACTCAGCGGAGATCACATGCCTCTTCTTCACAGCAAAAATGTTATAACATGAACAGAGTTAAGAAAAAGACCTTCATCCTAACTTCTACAAACCTATGAATACAGAATCAACCCCTTCAGTGCTAAGTTTCAAGAAGTTCAGTGAATAGAATAGAAACAATATTTTTCTGATTGTTTGGAGTGGAATAGATCTGCACAAGAAGAAAGTGAAACTAAGTGTGAGGAGGAAGGGGCTGACAGTCTAAGTTTCTTCAAATATATATATTTTATTTAGCCAAATTAGTTAAACATGGATGTCTGTTTAAGCAAATACCATATGCTGGAATGTTATTGTTTCAGTTGAATAAATCTATTTAAATTATTATTAAGGTAATGATTATTTTTCTCCTTCCTAAGTACAACAGAAAAGTTGTCCAAATATGAATGATTAACCTATTAAACTGGGGATAAAAAAACGAATATGAAAAGTTGTTATTCTAAAAATCTTCATCTACTTGCATATTAAAGTTATACCAGCAAGAATTAGTCTATGTAGAAAACTAGGATTTAAATCAAGCCTTACTGACTAGTGATTTAAATCGTGATTTAAATCAGTTTGATTTAAATCAAATCCACCCAGATAGATAGATAGATAGATATCCCCTCCCTCCTAGATTGTAAGCTCCAAGGATCAGGCCCTCCTATCCCTCTTGTATTGAATTGTATTGTTACTGTATTGCCTCCCATTATATTGTAAAGCGCTGAGCAAACTGTTGGCCCTATATAAATCCTGAATAATAGTAATAATATATACACACACACATATATACACACACATACATACACACACACACCATAGTTTGTAGACGCTATAACTTTCACACAATCCAATTAAAATACACATATTGGGATTTTTTAATAAAAACATGTAGCAGAATACATTTTGGCCTAAATTTATGAGGAAATTAGATTTTTTTTTTAATTGGATATGTTTTATAGCAGAATGTAACTGTTCATTCTTTTTTTGTTTATATAATAAAAAAAAACTCAGTGCTGATCAAATACCACCAAAAGAAAGCTCTATTTGTGTGAGAAAAGTATATAACTTTTAATTGCGTACAATGTCGCATGACCAAGGAAATGCCAGTAAGCCCCCATTCACACCAATGCAATTTGACAGCTCAAAATTGCATGACAAGTCGCACCCTATTTGTTCCTATAGAACTGTTCAAATCAGTGCAACTCTGACTTTGCGGTGTGGCACCAATTTTGAAAAAGGTTCTTGCACTATTTTTGGCAATTTTATATGCGATTTGCATAGACATCTGTGCATGAATTCACAGAGATGTCAGGCAAGTCACATTAAATCACTGACCAGCAGCTTTGAAATCGCACTACTTCAAGTGAAGTAGTGCGATTTCAAAGCCGCATTCAGTGTGAACCAGGGCTTAAAGCAGCACAGTGCTAAATAGCAAAAAAAATGCTTTGGTCATGCCAAGGGTTAAAGTTTATGGAGCTCAAGTGATTAAATATACCATTGAACGGGGTTCATTATATCTTTTCAAAAAGTGCAAAAAAAAATGTATCCTTCCAAAGATCTAGTGCATCCTGTGCCCTCTTACCTTACTTAACATTATCAACAAGTGTGCTACGTAGTTCAGAACACCCACCCCAAGGTTATGGGGTTGAGGAGAGAGGGAAGTGTTCTGTATTCCCAACACACATACTGTCCTAGGGTGACCACGCTGCTCTCCACACACGCAGTACAGTGAGTAAACGTTGTCACACAAAGTGTGTTACTGGAATTCTTTACCAGTAAAAATAAAGGAAAAAAAATCTGAAATAAAAACTAATGCAGTCACCACATTTTGATTTGGGGGCAGGCAGAGGAGCGGAGCCCAGAGCGCTGGTGGGAGACCCCAAAAGAAGAGGTTCAGGCTGCTCTCTACAATTCCAAGTATAAACCTGTTTATTATTTTTATTTAGAAAAAATGGACTTTACAACCTCTTTAACGTCACTGATAAGCTATAGGATGTTTTTTTTGTTATATCAAAGACTTTTTTTTTTTTTTATAAGTACAAACAAATGTACAGCAGTCCAGGGCAGTCAAAATCACAAAGCTATAACCCAGCTTGAAGGAACCAACATCAAGTATCATGGTTACAGAAAGGCAGACAGGTAAACATACAAATACTTCAGGAACAAATAATCCACAAGCAGAATCAGCCCGAGGGGCACTGCACCAGTCCCATCTCCAGAGTACCAAGTCCAGGGGTATCCAAACAAGCAGCCCTTAGTTTCTCAAATTTACCAGGATACCCCTTGTGCTGGTAGATATATTCTTCCAAAAGAAAGGTATCGCCCACAGAGCAAATCGACTCTTTCAAACATGTGGGCAGCACAGTGGCTAAATGGTTAGCACTTCCGCCTGGCAGTACTCGGGTCGTTGGTTCGAATCCCAGCCATGGCACCCCCTCCCTGGAGTTTGCATGTTCTCCCTGTGCCTGCGTGGGCTTCCTCTGGGTACTCCGGTTTCCTCCCACACTCCAAAGACATGCTGGTAGGTTAATTGGATCCTGTCTAAATTGGCCCTTGTATGTATGAATGTGAGTTAGGGACCTTAGATTGTACGCCCCTTGAGGGTTAGGGACTGATGTGAATGTACAATATATATGTGATGTGCTGTGTAAATTGACGGCGCTATATAAGTACCTGAAATAAATAATATATATTTAAAACAATGCTACAAGGACTACACATTCCCCTCAACACTCACAAACACCTAATCAACAAGGCACAGGGACAGATTTAGTCCTCATGCACACGGGACGTTTTTACAGCGGCTGTGTTTGGCTTCTGACGTTTTTTCCTACAGCCAGTAAACCCCCCAGCATGTTATCCTATGTGTCCATGCACACAGACTGTAATCAGTGTTTTTTGGCAGGAAAAAAAGCCCAGGACTAGTGGGTTTCTAGTGGAGTTTTTTTGGCTGTAAAAACGCTCTATGCTGAAAAATGCAGTAACATGCGTCAAAACAGCATTTTTGGACTTTTTTTTTACCAAAAAAAAATTTTTTTCTTTTTGGTAAAAAAAAAAAACCTCTAAAAAATGCTAAAAAAACATGGCTAAACACTAATACAAAAACGCTAAAAAAACTCACGTTTTTAACATGACTTTACATGGCTAATGTTACCAGCGTTATCAAAACGTCCCGTGTGCATGGAGCCTAATGAAAATGGACGCAAAAATACATCTCCAGTTCTTACAAATCAATACAGCTTTTTTCCAAGCAGCTGCTGCTACTGTAAAGCTGATAAGATCATTAGGCTCCATGCACACGGGGCGTTCTAATGACGGTGATAGTGTAAGCTGTGCAAAGTCGTGTTTTGCCACTTTTTTATGCATTTGCCATACGTTAGCATTTTTTTTTTTTTCCTTACACAGAAAGAAAATTTTGCTCAAAAAAGCTGGTTTGCCGTGTTTTGTCGTGTTTTTCAGCATTAGCGTGAAACCCACTAGTTCGTGGGGGGGGGGTTTACAGCCAAAAAACGCTGAATAAAGCCTATGTTTGCATGGACACATAGGAAAACATGCTGGGGAGTAGAACAAAAAAGGTAGAGTATCTGGCTGCTCGTCCCTATATGAATGCATGTACCCAAAGAACCCCCAGTGGGACTTTAATGCAGCAATAGGATCATACATATATTGGAAGACAGTTGGTTAAATGATATTTTTAGCAACTTTATTACATACACATTTCCATTTTAATATTGAATACATCATTTCTAAAAAGAATATTGGTCGGACAGTATTCTTACAAGAGAACTCTTAATAGAAAAATATGAAACCACGAAGAAGAAAGGGGGGGGGAGGAAGGGGGGGGAGGAAGGGGGGGGGAGGAAGGGGGGGGAAGGGGGGAACACTAGGGGGGGGGGGGAAGGGAAGGGGGGGAGGAAGGGGGGAACACTAGGGGGGGAACACTAAGGGGGGAAAACTAAGGGGGGAAAACTAAGGGGGGAAAACTAAGGGGGGAAAACTAAGGGGGGAAAACTAAGGGGGGAAAACTAAGGGGGAAAACTAAGGGGGAAAACTAAGGGGGAAAACTAAGGGGGAAAACTCTGACGAGTTTCGATCATTCCACATTCTAGATCTTTCTCAGGGGGCATGAGAGACAAAGGACTTTAAAAACACATGTCAGAGCAAAAGAGAGGATGACTTCCAAGATGAGAGGCTGAACACCATGTACCAGCTGGATGCATCATCCAAGAGGGCAAGAATGGTCAGACGTAAGTCACCAGACAGCAAGGACTGACAAACAGGCACCAAAACATTCCCCCAATGGGACGTGTCTTGAGCAGGCCAATGTATGGAACAAATAGAATTGCACTTGGTAATGGATGTAACAACTCAAGGAAATAGACTGGTACATTTGAGATATTCATTTCTCCAAGCAATGGAATTATGTCAAATCCCATGGAACAAAGACCAAAGTGGCACGCAAGACAAATCATCAGAGTGAAGCACAGACAGCCTGTGAGTCAGAAGACCATGGAAATGTGTATGTAATAAAGCTGACAAAAAAATCTTTTTTAACCAAACGTCTCTTTCAATATATGTATGATCCTATTGCTGCATTAAAGTCCCACAGGGGGCTCTTCGGGTACAAACATGCTGGGGAGTTTAGTGGCTTTAGAAAAAACTGCCAAAACCAGCGTCTGTAAAAGCGTCCAGTGTGCATGAGGACCAAAGTGAAAGCGATTATCTTGCATATTTTTAGTCCAGGAGCCAGCTTGCCCATGGAACAGCTTTACAGAGCAACCGTTTTTATTAGTGCAAAAAAAAAAAAAACTTTTCGGTTTGTACGCTGTTATGCAAAACATGTTCCGCGACTATAATCCGGAGCACAGCCTCATGGTGTGATTGGCTGAACCTACATACAGAATGATCAGGAGGACAACGGCCACTCCAGTACAACAATGACACCATTGTGCTAGGAAAGTAAACAACAAAGCAGATGCCTCTACAGGTAAGATGGGTTAAACATTCACCCGTGGGTGCTAAAGTCCATATCTAACGCCCCCCCCCCCCCTTATCCAGGTCTATAGGCCCACACAGCCCCCCCCCAAAGCAGCTTCTTGTATTGGTCTCTGTAGCATAGCTTGTGTGACAAAGACAAGTGTTGAGATGTCAGGTTGTGTAGGTGCGATGTGACAGCTAAACAGAAACATTATGGCGGGGAGCAGAGAGTGACTGAACCAACCATTGAATGAGGGGGCAGAGGGGCGGCGAGGTGCCCAGGGAAGGAGGGATGGAAGGGAGATGACAGGGAGACCCGTGTGAAAGGTGTAGGAAAGAAGCACACAAGGGACACACAAGAGCCAGAAGGAGCAGCGAGGACGGAGGAGAGGCAAGGACGGACACGGGACACTAACAAAGAAGTCATTGTACCGATACTACCGGGGGAACATGCGGATAACAGATTAAAAAGGGGAATTGTAGTGGCGAGGTCACAGCAGGGTCTGTTAATGGCAGGATAGGTGTGCAATCACGGGAAATAAGGGAGTCATAGAAACAGGAGAGAGAAGAGTAAATAAACCGGAACAAATCCTGCGTTCAAAGACTTTCATCAATTTGCGAGCCTGGAATATACTGGAGGTGATTAATAACACATAAATAGAGACAAAATAGGATTGTTACCCATGGAAACTACGTGGGAGCTTTCATTCTGCACAGAAAAAAGGAAGGGAACGGGGCCCTAAAGGCATCGTCCACTTGTCACAGATCAGCCCCAGACTGCAATTATAAATCCAAAGTTGTCCCATTTGTTTAGTCGGAGCCAACAGTCATGAGGCACAGTACAGGGACCAGTAGCAGACAATTAGGTCTTCGGTTATCTTTGACAAATCACACTAATTTAATACAGCAAATATCACTAAGTGTTAGTTTATTCCATTAGAGCAGCCATTCTCAGCCAGGGTTCCTTCGGGGGTTGCTAGGGGTTCCTTGAGCTTTGGTCAATCGGCCTCCCACCTGATAGTGCCGGCATAGTCCTGGGTCCAATACCACTTGGCAGCGCCAGCAGCATGACATCAATGGGTTTTTTTTTGGGGGGGGGGGGGGGTTTATGGTTTCTCTGTGACATCCTAATTACCACTGTATAAAGCATTCTTCCTTCCACTGACAACCAATGTAAGGGGGCATTCCTCCTTTCACTGAAAGCCAATGTAAGAGGAAGACCTCCTTTTCCTGACAACCAATGTAAAAGGAAGACCTCCTTCTACTGACAGCCAATGTAAGAGGAAGACCTCCTTCTACTGACAACCAATGTAAGCGGAAGACCTCCTTCTACTGAAAACTAATGTAAGAGGAAGACCTCCTTCTACTGACAACCAATGTAAGAAGAAGACCTCCTTCTACTGACAACCAATGTAAGAGGAAGACCTCCTTCCACTGACAATGCAAGAGTAACACCTCCTTCTACTGACAACCAATGTAAGCAGAAGACCTCCTTCTACTGACAACCAAAGTAAGAGGAAGACCTCTTTCCACTGACAACCAATGTAAGAGGAAGACCTCCTTCCACTGACAACCAATGTAAGAGGAAGACCTCCTTCCACTGACAACCAATGTAAGAGGAAGACCTCCTTCCACTTACAACCAATGTAAGAGGAAGTCCTCCTACAACTGTCAACCAATGTAAGAGGAATTCCTTCTTTACTGACAATCAATGTAAGAGGAAGACCTCCTTCTACTAACAATGCAAGAGGAACACCTCCTTCTACTGACAACAAATGTAAGCGGAAGACCTCCTTCTACTGACAACAAATGTAAGAGAAAGACATCCTTCCACTGACAACCAATGTAAGAGGAAGACCTCCTTCCACTGACAACCAATGTAAGAGGAAGACCTTCTTCCACTGACAACCAATGTAAGAGGAAGTCCTCCTACAACTGACAACCAATGTAAGAGGAAGACCTCCTTCTACTGACAATGTAAGGAGAACCCCTCCTTCTACTGACAGCCAATGTAAAAGGAATTCCTCCTTCTACTTACAGCCAATGTAGGAGGCATTCCTCCTTCCAATGACAACCATTGCAAGGGCCAATTTCCTTCAAATGACCACCAATGTAAAGGGGATTCCTTCTTCCACTGACAACCAATGTAAAAGCCAATTTACTCCCAACAGCCACCAATGTATGGGCATTCTTCCTTTCACGGACAACCAATGTAAGAGGCATTCCTCTTTCAACTGAAAACCAATTTTAAGGGCATTTTTCCTTATACCAACAACCAATGTAAGAGCCAATTTCCTCCCAATAACCACCAATGTAAAAGGCAGTCTTCTTTTCATTGAAAACCAATGCAAGGGGCATTACTCCTTCCTCTGAAAACCAATGTAAGGACCAATTATCTACAAATGACCTTTTCACCCAATAGAGTAAAGGGGTAGGGGGTGCCACTGTCTAAGTGTAGACTTTTAACCACAAATTAGTAAAAGATAATATGATCACATGCTGTAAATGGTAAAAGGCATATCAAACAGTTCTGCAGGCATCTGCAAAGTTCACCAGGGAAGCATCCAGGTGTTGTAGAGTAGTGCATGGAGGCAGCTGTACAACCTGTGAGTATGTCACAAAAGTGTTGCCAGGCAATGCATAGTTGTTGCAGGAAGCGAGTATGCGGATGCCAATCTAACCAAGCCAAGCCAGAATCGGAAGCATGATGACATCAGCACATGGCAGTGGGATGACATCAGCAGCAAGGGCGAGGTTACATGTTTCAAGGCATCAGAACACCCCTTCTTAAGGCTTGGACATTTTTACATTGGGCCTTTGGTTTTATAGTGGACTATCCAACTGACTTTTTTAGATATAATTTGTGTCTTTCCCCTTTCAGTTCATCCTACTTCCATTTAATCCAGTCAGTTTGCGCCTTAAAAAAAACTTTTCATTTTTCCACCCAATGGCCTCCAATATATGGGGAATTCCTCCTTCCACTACCAACTCAATGGCCACCAATGTATGGGGAATTCCTCCTTCCACTAACAACTCAATGACCACCATTGTATGGGGAATTCCTCCTTCCACTAACAACTCAAAGACCACCAATGTATGGGGAATTCCTCCTTCCACTAACAACTCAATAACCACCAATGTATGGGGAATTCCTCCTTCCACTAACAACTCAATGACCACCAATGAAGGGGCATTCTTCTCACTGACACCCATACATTAGTTTTAGCAGGGGTTTCCAAAGACCTGAACATTATTTTACGGTAAAAGATCGAGAAAGGCTGCATTATATTTCCCTGTAGCGTAGCTTTTAAATGCAATAAGCAAAAGCAACCAATTGCAATCCATATTTTTGAAAATAAAGTCTGACTGGGTGTAACATTGTTACCACACATTGCAACTAATTGCATAATTAAAAGTTATTTGCATCCACAGAAACAATGAAAAAAAACCCCAAAGAAATTGCAAACATCGTAACCTTCTCTATGGGAAAAATAGCTTTGCTGCGTACACCTCACATTTGCAACAGTCAGGTAGCTGGGCATAGACTAAAACTCAGAGCGGAGTTTGTTCACTTCGTTTTCCCTAAGCCACCGGTCACACCTCTGCGATTTAAAATCACGCGATTTTGTGTGCGATTTCTGAAGACTTTATTGCTACTTGTGAAGATTTTCAACATTTTCTTGAAATTTGCAGCGTGATTTCCATTATATTCTATGAATCTGAATTTGCAACAAAACTGCAGAAAAGTAATGCAGGAACTACTTTAGAAATCACGCTGCAGCAAATCGCACATGGTAAGAAACCGACCTTCACATTCATTAGATGTGATTTCAGGTGCGATTCCAATTCGCACTGGTGTGACCGGGCACTAAGAGGGGAGAAAATTTAAAAAAAAAAAAAAAAAAAAAAAAAATCAGCTGTCAATGTGAAATTCCCCTAATTTGGTCCAAGTACTCTGTGCTGTGGCTCCCTATGCTGAAGCCTATGTGTGGAAGAAGGGTAAACATCATCATTTTCTATTGCAAGTAAGAGCGAGAAGGTAAGAAAAGCATTTAGGAATCATTAGTATCAACGACATTTAGCAAGGAGAGAAGATAGATATGTGAGGGTGAGGATGGGGGCATAAAAGACTACAACTCCAACAAACCCCCATAAGGGAAAAGCTGGATCAGGACAAGTAAGGTGTCAGAATGTATTGAGCTAAAAAAAAACCCAACCTATAGGATAGAGTTGTTTCCTGTTCTTGAGTGATTTCCATATGAGATATATATATATATATATATATATATATATATATATATATATATATATATATATAGATAAATATAATTTATATATAGCAATAACGAAATACTTGCTAATTAATGATGGGATTATCTGTCAGGATTTCAGTGATTTTTATAAATCAGTATAAGGACAGCTGTGACGTGGGTGATATTCTGCATTACAGGGAGTACTGGCCTTCTGTGTGAAGTAACAAAAAGCATTAAAATGTCATTTATTCCTGCATAGAGCCCCACACACAAAACCTACAATTAGTCAGTTCCACGGACGTCACTGAGCAGATCCTCTCCCACACAGAGATGGCATTAGGAAGACAGATTCAGGGAGAAAAGCAAGCTGCACAAATACATGTATGTTGCACAAATTTGGCACGGCTTGTCAACCAACATAAAATGCACCACATTCCGCTACTTACCGCTTTGGTTTGGGCAATTACTAGACCCATCAGTACCCCAGATAGCTTTGTGAACCACCCAGCATCCTTGTACTTGATATATGTGATCCTTTGTGCACTGAATCTCTCACTAACCTTTGGTCATCACATTTTTGCCTTCCACTAACCCCCTTTATAGCCTTGGTTCACCCCAATGCGACTTGAGAGTTCACAATCACATGACAAGCAGCACCACATTACCAGCAATCGAACCATTGAAATTGGTGCAACTCAGAAAAAGGTTCCTGCACTATTTTTGTGCGACTTCACTGCAACTTGCATTGACGTCTGTTAAATTAAGTATGGGCAGCACAGTGGCTAAATGGTTAGCACTTCCACTTGGCAGTACTAGGATCGTTGGTTCGAATCCCAACCATGGCACCACCTGCCTGCAATTTGCATGTTCTTCCTGTGACTGTGTGGGTTTCCTCCGGGTACTCTGGTTTCCTCCCACGCTCCAAAGACATGCTGGTAGGTTAATTGGATCCTGTCTAAATTGTCCCTAGTATGTGTATGTATGAATGTAAGTTAGGGACCTTATATTGTACGCCCCTTGGGGGTTAGGGACTGATGTGGATGTACATTATATACAGTGAGGAACAGAAGAATTTGAACACCCTGCGATTTTGCAAGTTCTCCCACTTAGAAATCATGGAGGGGTCTGAAATTCACATTGTAGGTGCATTCCCACTCAGAGACAGAATTTAAAAAAAAAAAAATCAGGAAATCACATTGTATGATTTTTAAAGAATGTATTTGTCTTGTACTGCTGAACATAAGCATTTGAACACCTAAGAAACAGCAAGAATTCTGGCTCTCAAAGACCTGTTACTGTGCCTTTAAAAAGTCCGCCTGTCTGAGCTCTTTAAAGGCACCTACAATGTGAATTTCAGAACCCTCCATGATTTCTAAGTGGGAGAACTTGCAAAATCGCAAGGTGTTCAAATACTTATGTTCCTCACCGTATGTAAAGTGCTGCGTAAATTGACCTGAAATAAATAAATAAATGAAGTCACGCAGAGTCTCAGCAAGCCGCCATGAAGCCGCACTGAATGGTCGGCTTCAAAGCCGCAGTGGTGTGAACCAGGGCTTACCCTGGTTCACACCACTGCCAGCCGTGCAGGCTGCGTTTTGCGCGGGCACAAGAGCCCATTAATTTTCCCCTTCCTCTGGATCAACTGTGGGTATAGAATTATAACTTTTTTTCCTATGGTTGAACTGGATGGACTTTTGTCTTTTTTCAGCCAGAGTAACTATGTAACTATGACTCCGGTGCCCCGGGACACGCAGGAAAGAAGTCCCTGCACTTCTTCTGAAAACGCAGCCCGAATGGGAACTTTGGTTCCCAGTACGGTTGCGTTTTCCAGTGTGGGCGGCGTGCCATTAGAACTAATGGCACCCGCCCGTGGGTCCGAATTCCTCTGTGCGGGTGGTGCGGCTGCATGGATTTTTGTGCGGATCCACAGCCGCACCACCCACATCTAGCCTTAATGTCATTAGTCAAGACCGATACAAATCACCACCTAAACACCTGGCCTTACCTTGCCATGAGCACAGCGGTCTGATTTGTGAACGTTTCGGTTAGCTGACACTTTATCATTGCCCAGAGCAAACAAATTCCCCTCTACATGAGGCTTGGTTCACACATACGCAGGTTGCAATTAATGTGGTTTTCTGGAGCGTTTCCAATGCGTTCTGCGTCTTTGGGATGTGTTATGTTGCTAGGAAGAGGTGTGTGTTGTCATGCAAGAAAACACACCTTTAAAGGGGCCATTACGCTATGACGTCTTGCCGACGACACCTTGCATAAGTCCGGCGGCCATCTTTTAATTGTGAATGGCCAGTATACCATTTTTTTGTACATCTGTTTTTATCTTCACACCACGTGGATTATTTAATAAACTGAATCATTTTAAACTACTACACTATGGGCCGGTTTTGGTTGGCTCCTTGGCGAGCTAACGTTCATTTTTAGAGCCCATCCTAGAGGGTATAGGAGCTGAATCACATGTGGCACCATTCCAGAGGAGGACGCTGTTCCAATATTAGCTGACAAGCATCCACCCATCCATTAAGGAGGCCTCTGGCTGGATTCCATTTGTGCACACCAAGGGAGACGTCTCTGTAGCTGCCTACCACCCAGAGGGAGGACAGTCCGTTAAAACGGCCCAACTCATCCATCCCATCCTGAGAGGGGGACCTCTGGTCATACTAATTATATGCGTATTTAAAGATACGCATCTGGTGAGTGCGTATTTTTACAATCATTTATTGGCAGGCCACTGAAGTTTGAAGTCATCAACTCTTGTATCAAGCACCTTACCACGAACTGTCACCATTTTAGAATTATAATTTTATACGGTTATACTTTGAAATACTTTTTAGCGCTGCACTTTTATGAATTTTAGTTTTTATGAGGTTTTTACTTGGTTACCTTTATGTGCATCAGCTGCTAAATTATTAAGCGCTCACTGATTATATATTTTATTGCATGTGTGTGAAAACGTCCCTCGACCTTTCCAAAAAAAAAACACACACTAGTAGAAACTGCTTACATGGGAACATGACCCACAAGGACTAACGTTACATGCACTGTAGTATGTTTTTGCAAATCTGCAAATGCACTTCAAAACGCATACTGTAGGTGTGAAATGTAGGGCAGCATGGGGTGATGATTGAGACTAGGTTCACATCTATGCTTTTTTTAGTGCATTTGCAGAAACACACCGCAACCCATTTAACATTTTTTCCAATGGGTCCCGTTCACATCTATGCAGTTCCTGCAATGTGGTTTTTTTTTTGGAAAGGTGCGTTTCTGGCTCCACAGACTTCATGGAATTGCATAAAAAAGAGCCTATACATGCGTTGGACACATTTTTTGCTGAAGTTTCCTGCATGACAACAGACACCTCTTCCTAGCAACATTAACACATAGCTTGTCATTGACCAAAACAAAAAACGCATCAAAAACTCACATAGAAAAAAAATGGAAAAAAAAAATTTGCAAAACCGCAAATGCATAAATGTGAACCTCGCCTCAGCGCTACAAATAAGAACGGTTTTGCCTACAATTCATTATATGTACACATCCCAATGATCTCATCTGCACCTGGCAAGAAACCTGAGTGAGGGAACCACCTGTCTATATTATACCTTGCCCCTTTATTTATTGCAGCTCCATTCTATTCAAGACCAATGACGAACATCAATCCACTGAGGAAAATTATTTGTACTCCAATTCTAAACATTCCATACATTTGTTTCCCTACAACCAGCATATGTTCTCTCTCTCTAGAATCTCCCTAACATGATATATTGTATCATATTTTATTTTGAACCACTGTACTAAGTGAATAAGGGGGCCGCCACTGGCACACCCCTTTTGATAATGTACGTCTTGTACGAAACGCGTTAAGGAGGAGCCCTGCACGCTGTGACGTCACGCCGCCGGATCACGGAGGTCCGGCGGCCATCTTGAGTAACACTAAGCAGCTTTATGCTGCATGTATTTACCATTTGAGGATTATTCGGCATAAGCTACCAGTCACTTTATCCATGGAGGATACCTTTTAATTGTGTTTATTTTACATCTTGGAATTTTTACCAATTTAATAAATATCTTTTAAATGAGAAATACTACACTATGGGCACCATTATTTTTTGCTCTGCACCGAGCATCTAATCCCCCAGGATCCTAGGTGACCATCTCAGGGCCCAGAGGAGAGAGATCCATATCAGACCCCACCACATCTCATCTTTAAGAGGACCTCTAGAGTGACATCCTACCACCCAGATCCATAGAGGAGGTTATCCATACCAGGCTGCATCCTGTTCCATTACAGAGGTGATCTCTGGCTATTGATATATAATGCGCATGTAAATTGCGCTTCTGGTGAGTGTGCAATTTTACAATTCTCCGCACGTCACCGGATTACCTGCTATACTGGGATTACTAGAGTCACCTATCCAGAATAATTTTCTGCCCCTGTATTGAACTATTATTTAAATTCAGTGCATAGTTTATTTGGGATATTTTCGCATCTTTCACACTTAGATTGGACATTACTTTTATTTCATGATTTAAGTGCTTTTACCAGCAGTTTTATTGTGATATTTTAGCCTCAGACATTTATATTATATTGATTTTATATTTTATATTCATCTTAGCGCTGCACTACGTGATATATGTTTGATTTTAGAAGGTTTTATGGTTTCCTTTTTAGTGTATCAGCTGCTTTATTTATAAGCGCTCGCTGAGTCCCATTTTTACATTGAATAAGGGGGCCGCCATTGTTGAACGTCTTCTGAAAATGCTAGTCGCAAGTCTCTAAACCAGTGATGGCGAACCTTTTTGAGCCCGAGTGCCCAAAACTGCAACACAAACCAACTTCTTTATTTCAAAGTGCCAACACTGCAATTAACCACTTGTCTACCTGGACGCACTGACAGACGGCACTGATCGGTGGCACTGCTGGGCATCATTGGGTGGCACTGCTGGGCAGCACTGATGGGCGACACTGCTGGGCAGCACTGACAGGTGGCACTGCTGGGCAGCACTGACAGGTGGCACTGCTGGGCAGCACTGACAGGCGGCACTGCTGGGCACTGACAGGCGGCACTGCTGGGCATCATTGATGGGTGGCACTGATGGGCAGCACTGATGGGCGGCACTGCTGGGCAGCACTGACAGGTGGCACTGCTGGGCAGCACTGACAGGTGGCACTGCTGGGCAGCACTGACAGGCGACACTGCTGGGCACTGACGGGTGACACTGCTGGGCATCATTGATGGGTGGCACTGATGGGCAGCACTGATGGGCAGCACCGATGGGCGATACTGCTGGGCATCATTGATGGGCGGCACTGACGGGCAGCACTGATGGGCGATACTGCTGGGCAGCACTGACAGGTGGCACTGCTGGGCAGCACTGACAGGTGGCACTGCTGGGCAGCACTGACAGGTGGCACTGCTGGGCAGCACTGACAGGTGGCACTGCTGGGCAGCACTGACAGGCGGCACTGCTGGGCACTGATGGATGGCACTGCTGGGCATCATTGATGGATGGCACTGATGGGCAGCACTGATGGGTGACACTGCTGGGCACTGACAGGCGACACTGCTGGGCACTGATGGATGACACTGCAAGCAATCTCACCTCTGGCAGCGTCGGTGTGGCTTCCAACCCAGCAGCTCATTCCCATCCACGCTGAACACGTTGCCCCTGGCCCCGGAGCAGTGTGGGAGCAGTGTGGGAGCCTCTTCCTCTCTTCCACGCCCATCCCCGGGTACATCACCCCTGGTGCCAGAGCCGCATTGGAGCTGTTTCCTCTCGTCCACGCCCACCCTGGCCCCAGAGACATGTGGGAAATGTAGTTTGATGGGGATCCAGTGTGGACGAGATCTGGATGGCCGGTCCATGCGCGCTCATCATCCTCTTCTTCCTGGCGTGCCCACTGAGATGGCTCTGCGTGCCAGCTCTGGCACGCGTGCCATAGGTTCGCCATCACTGCTCTAAACCATAACAGGTCTTTGATAATGCTCTGGAGGAGCACATCGACGTAACTTCCGGTTCCCGTGGCTACGCCGTGACGTCATATCCGGTAAGTGGAGAGCACGCCGGATGCTGTGCTCCAGAAGCCATCTTTGCTGAGGTCTGACATGGATTGCTGCCAGTGTATACACTATAGGACCTGTCAGATTGAAATTTCTGTGTCTTGTGAGAATGACATAAAGGTGTTTTTTGTTTAATAAGCATGTGAGTGCATAGCACGCATTTGATTTTAATAATTAAAACTTTTTGCAGTATTACACTATTATTTTTTTTTTTTCTTCTTTATACTCATCGATATGTGTGGAAATCCCTCGGTTGAAGTCTGTTCTGAAGCAGTGAGAACCTTTATCATGGAGGAAATGTAATATCCACAAAGCTTGTTTGACTCTTAATGGTTAAGAGTCCAATACATCTGGTGAGTGCAGTATGTGTTAAATGTCATGGGTGGTGTAAACGCACTGAAATCTCGATATACAGCACTGTTGTGTAAAAATTAGAGCACATTGGAATTGGACATTTTTTTAAATTTATTTTTTTCTGGATTGGGACTTTTTCACTTTTTATTTTGTGGCACGTATATTTATTTATATTTACATTTTTTTATTTGGTTATATTGTTTGTATTATTTTTGCGCTGTGTTTTATATTTCATTATTAATGTTTTTTAACAAAGAGCAGCAGTATATGAACTAAGGTATATCAGGGCTTGAAAAAGCCACTCGCCCGCTCGCTAAATGCGAGGAGAAATTCCTCTGTGGTGAGCACAGACGAAGTATGGAGCAACTGCACCTGTGCTCCAAGCCTCATTGTTAAACCGAGTTCCGGTTTATGGCTTCTTCGGCTCCGCTGAGAGGAGACACCCTTTCCACTGCTGCGGGTGACTCGGAGGGACTAGGAGTAAGTACTGTATACATGTCATATCACTATAATGGAGTACAGGGGAGGGGGATATACATACTGTATACATGTCATATCACTATAATGGAGTACAGGGGAGGGGGATATACATTACTGTATACATATCATATCACTATAATGGAGTACAGGGGAGCTAAGATATACATTACTGTATACATGTCATATCACTATAATGGAGTACAGGGGAGCTAAGATATACATTACTGTATACATGTCATCACTATAATGGAGTACAGGGGAGCTGGGATATACATTACTGTATACATGTCATATCACTATAATGGAGTACAGGGGAGCTAAGATATACATTACTGTATACATGTCATATCACTATAATGGAGTACAGGGGAGGGGGATATACATACTGTATACATGTCATATCACTATAATGGAGTACAGGGGAGGGGGATATACATTACTGTATACATGTCATATCACTATAATGGAGTACAGGGGAGGGGGATATACAGTTGTGTCCAAAATTATTCAACCCCCAATGCTGTAAAGGGGTTTAGGGACTATAGTGTACATTTGGAATTGTATTCAGAATCAAATCCTACAAGGACGTTGTAACTACCCAAATGCAACTAAAATGACATCAATTGTTTATGTAATACAGTAGTAAATGGTTCTTATGTGGTTTCTTCATTGCCACAATTATTCAACCCCTTAAAGACTACCACTCTGAAGAACAGAGGTTCATACAGGTGCTTTCCATCAGGTATTGAAAACACCTGTGGATGTCACCGAGCAGCAATCAAGCATAATAAGCACCAATTAGGCAGCTTTAAAATGACTGTGATACTCAGCTCCTTCTAGACATTTACTGGTGTGGTTACAAACATGGTGAAGGCAAGAGAATGGTCCAGGAAGACAAGAGAAGAGGTGATTTCTCTTCACAGGAAGGGCAATGGCTATAAGAAGATTGCAAAGATGTTAAACATACCAAGAGACACCTTAGGAAGCATCATTCGCAAATTCAAGGCAAAGGGCACTGTTGAAACGCTACCTGGTCGTGGCAGAAAGAAGATGCTGACTTCGACTGCTGTGCGCTACCTGAAGCGTAGAGTGGAGAGAAGTCCCCGTGTGACTGCTGAGGAACTGAGAAAAGATTTGTCAGATGTGGGTACAGAAGTTTCAGCCCAGACAATAAGACGCACACTGCGTAATGAAGGCCTCCGTGCCAGAACTCCCAGGCGTACCCCCTTGCTGTCTCCAAAGAATAAGAAGAGTCGACTGCAGTATGCCAAAAGCCATGTGGACAAACCACAAAAGTTGTGGGATAGTGTTCTGTGGACTGATGAAACAAAATTAGAACTGTTTGGGCCCATGGATCAACGCTATGTTTGGAGGAGGAAGAACAAGGCCTATGATGAAAAGAACACCTTGCCTACTGTGAAGCATGGTGGAGGGTCAATCATGCTTTGGGGCTGTTTTGCTTCTGCAGGTACAGGGAAGCTTCAGCGTGTGCAAGGTACCATGAATTCTCTTCAGTACCAGGAGATATTGGATGGAAACGTGATGCAGTCCGTCACACACCTGAGGCTTGGGAGACGTTGGACCTTTCAACAGGACAATGATCCCAAGCATACCTCCAAGTCCACTAGAGCATGGTTGCAGAGGAAAGGCTGGAACATTTTGGAGTGGCCATCGCAGTCACCAGACTTAAATCCGATTGAGAACCTCTGGTGGGACTTAAAGAAAGCAGTTGCAGTGCGCAAGCCTAAGAATGTGACTGAACTGGAGGCCTTTGCCCATGAAGAATGGGCGAAGATACCCGTAGATCGCTGCAAGACACTTGTGTCAAGCTATGCTTCACGTTTAAAAGCTGTTATAACTGTAAAAGGATGCTGTACTAAGTACTAAGATTGAATGTCACTTGGGGGTTGAATAAAACTGATAATGCTGTGAGCACAGAAAAGACATTTGTGGTTATTTCATTATAACTGTTATGTTATATTTGTCTGACCTACAAGTGCCTCTTTAATGTAAATGTAAGCAAGATGACTGAATGATCAAAAGCAATGTCAAACTGGCCAAAACACTCAATTTCAGTGGGGGTTGAATAATTTTGGACACAACTGTACATTACTGTATACATGTCATATCACTATAATGGAGTACAGGGGAGGGGGGGTATACATTACTGTATACACGTCATATCACTATAATGGAGTACAGGGGAGGGGGATATACATTACTGTATACATGTCATATCGCTATAATGGAGTACAGGGGAGGGGGGATATACATTACTGTATACATGTCATATCACTATAATGGAGTACAGGGGAGGGGGATATACATTACTGTATACATATCATATCACTATAATGGAGTACAGGGGAGGGGGGGTATACATTACTGTATACACGTCATATCACTATAATGGAGTACAGGGGAGGGGGGATATACATTACTGTATACACGTCATATCACTATAATGGAGTACAGGGGAGGGGGGATATACATACTGTATACATGTCATATCACTATAATGGAGTACAGGGGAGCTGGGATATACATTACTGTATACATGTCATATCACTATAATGGAGTACAGGGGAGGGGGGGTATACATTACTGTATACATGTCATATCACTATAATGGAGTACAGGGGAGGGGGGATATACATTACTTTATACACGTCATATCACTATAATGGAGTACAGGGGAGGGGGGATATACATTACTGTATACACGTCATATCACTATAATGGAGTACAGGGGAGGGGGGATATACATACTGTATACACGTCATATCACTATAATGGAGTACAGGGGAGCTGGGATATACATTACTGTATACATGTCATATCACTATAATGGAGTACAGGGGAGGGGGGTATACAGTACTGTATACATGTCATATCACTATAATGGGGTACAGGGGAGGGGGGGGGATATACATACTGTGTACATGTCATATCACTATAATGGAGTACAGGGGAGGGGGGGATATACATTACTGTGTACAGTTTTATATTTTGGACTCTTTAGTCTAAAGAAAAATGTAATTTCATAAGCTTTAAGGGGGCGTGGTTGGGGGGCAGGCTGGGGGTGGTGTTTGGTGCGGGCCAGGGGTGGGGTTGGGGGGCGGACCTGGGCAAGGTTGGGTGGGGCAACTGGTGGACAGTAAGTTTTGTGACCGGCTAGTAGGTATGGACTCGAAATAGTAACCCCTGGTATATATTATTTATTCAATTATTTTTGGCGCAGGTTTTTTTTATTTAGAACCATAACACGTATGCAGATCAGCAAAGTCGGCGAAAGTTAGGACTTCTTATTAAAGCTGCATTTGCATATGGTCACTCCGCATTTTTAAAAATGTGGCAAAACACGCGACATGCTTGCGGTGCTGTTATTCCTTAATAGCACCCCAAATGTGGGCCGAGTTTGTCACGTGAAAATTGTACCCGGATCACTGCCAAAATTTGCCCCAGGAGCTTCTTTGGCACCTTTGTCAAGCCCATTTGAATGATTTGGGTGCCATACCTATGACAAAAAAAAACAAATCACAAATGTGAATGCGCGTTCCTCCCACACAAACTACTCGTTCTGCAAATATGAGGCGTCTCGGCATTCATTCCACCGGCCAAAATATTATTTATTCTGGCCACGGAAATGAATGAACGTCTGCACACTAAACATGCCTAAGGCTTCATTTACAACAATATCCTCTTTCAGGCAGTGAAAGTTCCCACCATGAGTGCCTCACTCTCCAGTCACGTCCTCATCCCAGGGGGAATGTCATTAAGAGGATATCTTATTGTCACCTGGAACTTTGCAGTTTAAACAGCAATAGTATATCAGGTACCTGGACATGCATCCCCTTTTATGTATGCAGCCTGGTGTTACACAGTCAACAATACACTCAAGTGTACCTTAACCAAACCCCTGAAGAAGTCTACCTGGCGAAACGCGTTAGTAGAAGACACCATCCTTTTCAATACAACTATACTATATTTGAGGAAAGTTGGGGTTCATTGTACTGTTTCATGAGATACTGTATTTTACCAATTTTTGCGGACATAATTCTGGGTTTTAATATTTTATAAAAAAAAAAAAAAAAACCATTATGTTTTATAAAAAGTATGCATGACTATTGTTTCCCTGAGGGCGAAAAAGCACCCTAAAAGTCCCTAAAACTGGTTTTCTTTATTTCCTGTATGTATCATTGGGATGTGGTGCTGATAGATCAACGACACCTATTATCTATGTACTTTTCCTCCTTACCATACAGGTGAGGGTAAATCTGCAACGGGAAACAAACAGCTGACAGAGGTTCTGGCCTTTCTGTGTTGCTGTTGGAGAGTTTCCCTCACTTCCTTCCTGGTAAAACTGTGTGACCAGAACAGGAAGTGATGGGAAACTTCTAGAACAGAGATCAAGATAGAAGTAAAACCTGATGGGGTCCTAATCCTCCCCCAGAAATTGGGGAACTGGGGATTATCAAATTGTTTTCTGTGGGATCAGGAAAGAATATTTTTGAAGCAAAGTGGATCATGCTTTACAGGGGTGTTTTGCCTTCCTCTGGATCGCCTATTATTTATTATTTCAGGTACTTATATAGCGCCGTCAATTTACACAGCACTTTACATATATATTGTACATTCACATCAGTCCCTAACCCTCAAGGGGTGTACAATCTAAGGTCCCTAACTCACATTCATACATACACATACTAGGGACAATTTAGACAGGAGCCAATTCACCTACCAGCATGTGTTTGGAGTGTGGAAGGAAACCAGAGTACCCGGAGGAAACCCACGCAGTCACAGGGAGAAAATGCAAACTCCAGGCAGTTGGTGCCGGGGGTTGGGATTCAAACCAGCGACCCTAGTACTGTCAGGCAGAAGTGCTAACCATTTAACCACTGTGCTGCCCATGGGTATGTGGGCAGTATATATGGAGGTTTTTATTTTATTACGGGTACTGTCAATTTATACAGCACTTTACACATACAGGGAAACACTACATGATTTGCAGGTGTGACAGTGACCACACGGAAAGGTTTCTTCACAGTAAGAGCTGTGAAAATGTGGAATAGACTCCCTCAAGAGTTGGTTCTGGCCAGCTCAGTGGATTGCTTTAAAAAAGTCCTGGATTCTTTCTTAGATACACAGAATATAACTGGATACTAACATTTATAGGTACAGTTGATCCAGGGAATATCTAATTGCCTCTCGGGGGATCAGGAAGGAATTTTCTTCCCTGCAGGAGCAAATTGAGTCATGCTTTGCTGGGTTTTTTGCCTTCCTCTGGATCAACTGTGGGTGTAGGATTATAATTTTATTTTTTTTCAATGGTAGAACTGAATGGACGTTTGTCTTTTTTCAGCCAGACTAACTATGTAGGGATTGGAGGCTTTATCCTATTCAAAGCTCCGAAAAGCCTCTGGGCTCCAGTACGCAGAACAGAAGTTAGTAACCTCTGGGAAGACAAAAAAAGCTTGTTTTCTCCACAGGAGACACAAACCTTGGAGCCTCTCACCATATGTAAGTGAGGAACCTAGGTGACCAGTGCACACCAGCCACAACATGTTTTGAGTTGGAAGTGATGCAACATTCTTTTATTTCCGCTGTGTGATGAGACACCTAGCTAACAGGTGGGAAGTCTCATTTTCGTCATTCACTGCGTGCGCTGCTAGTAATACAGAGTCATGCCAGAGTGTACTGAGCTTCAAAGAGGGCAAATTGTTGGTGCCCCTGTGACTGAATTTGCCAATTTATTTGCCATATCGCGAGGTACAGTATCAAAGGTTATGATGGCATGTATAGTTTCCAGGAAAATGTATTCTGATAAGCACAAGTGCGGTCCACATGGTCAACTGACTGAGGGAGACAAAAGGACATTGCGCAGGATTGTGACCCGGAATAAGAAAACAACTGTTGCAAAATTGACTGCAGAGCTCAATCTCAGTCTTCACAGGAGTCTTCAGAGGACTGAGATTGAGCTCTGCAGTCACTTTTGGAGCAGTTGTTTAACCCTTGTATATTGTACATTCACATCAGTCCCTGCCCTCAAAGAGTTTACAATCTTTCATTCATAAATACACATACTAGGGCCAAAATAATCAGGAGCCAATTAACCTACCAGCATGTCTTTGGAGTGTGGGAGGAAATCGGAGTACCCGGAGGAAACCCACGCAGGCACACGCAGAACATGCACTATTTATTTATTCTATATTTTTATATGAACTTGTGTCTTTTTTTCAATCTATGTAACTCCATCCGGTACTAGAAAAAAATGGCTATAGATACACTTTAAGCACAATAAATCATCAGTATTGTACCATTTGTTACAATCTCTTCCCTCTTTCTGTTGCTGAATCTTCTACGCCCGATTCTCTATCCACGCCCGATTCTCTATCCACGCCCGATTCTCTATCCACGCCCGATTCCCTACACCAGGACAGACTGATATACTGAAACGTTACACCGCTGTGCATGGATGTAGTGCTAGTCCTCACACATTTCATACAATGGAGTCCCAAGCTGGCCAAACATGTTTATGGTCTAAGCGGAAGCTTCCTGTCTGCAGCTTCACACAAGTTGCTGTCCATCATCTCAGCCATTCTTCCAAAGATAAACGATCAGTTGGAGTTTTAACCGTTTCAGTGATAACTTGACTGGAAAAGATTGTTTCACACAACAAAGATGACATCGATTTGGATGGCCAGATTTTCTGGCAGCACCAACAGTTTCTTTTTTTTTACAAAACCAACAGCACATATTTGCTGCACTAACTTTCTATAGCAGAGGTCTCTAAACTTTCTTAACAAAAAGACAGTTTACGGTCTCAGACTTTATGGGGGGGGGGCTACACTGTGACTAGAGGGAGTAAAAAATGTGCCGAGATCAGTGAGTATCTTTGGTATTGGGCAAATAATAAGACCCCTTGGTGTCAATGGGGGGGGGGAAGAGTGCCCCATTGTCAGCGTCAGTGGGGGGGGGGAAGAGTGCCCCATTGTCGGCATCAGTGGGGAGGGGGGAAAAGAGTGTCCCATCGTCGGCGTCAGCGGGGGGGAAGAGTGCCCCATCGTCGGCGTCAGCGGGGGGAAAAGAGTGCCCCATCGTCGGCGTCAGTGGGGGGCGGGGGAAGAGTGCCCCATCGCTGGCGTCAGTGGGGGGGGGGGGAGGGTGCCCCATCGTCGGCGTCAGTGGGGGGGGGAGGGTGCCCCATCGTCGGCGTCAGTGGGGGGGGAGGGTGCCCCATCGTCGGCGTCAGTGGGGGGGGAGGGTGCCCCATCGTCGGCGTCAGTGGGGGGGGGGGAGGGTGCCCCATCGGCGGCGTCAGTGGGGGGGGGGGGAGGGTGCCCCATCGGCGGCGTCAGTGGGGGGGGGGGAGGGTGCCCCATCGTCGGCGTCAGTGGGGGGGGGAGGGGGCCCCATCGTCGGCGTCAGTGGGGGGGGAGGGGGCCCCATCGTCGGCGTCAGTGGGGGGGGAAGGGGGCCCCATTTTCGGCGTCAGTGGGGGGGAAGAGTGCCCCATTTTCGGCGTCAGTGGGGGGGAAGAGTGCCCCATTTTGCGGCGTCAGTGGGGGGGAAGAGTGCCCCATTTTCGGCGTCAGTGGGGGGGAAGACGTCAGTGGGGGGGAAGAGTGCCCCATTTTCGGCGTCAGTGGGGGGGAAGAGTGCCCCATTTTCGGCGTCAGTGGGGGGGAAGAGTGCCCCATTTTCGGCGTCAGTGGGGGGGAAGAGTGCCCCATTTTCGGCGTCAGTGGGGGGGAAGAGTGCCCCATTTTCGGCGTCAGTGGGGGGGGAAGAGTGCCCCATTTTCGGCGTCAGTGGGGGGGGGGGAAGAGTGCCCCATTTTCGGCGTCAGTGGGGGGGGGGGAAAGAGTATATCCAATTGTCGACGTCAGTGGGGGGGGGGAGAGTGCCCCATCGTCGGCGTCAGTGGACGAGGGAAAGAGTGCCTCATCGTCGGCATCAGTGGGGGGGGGGGGGGTGACTCATCATTGGTGCCAGTGCGGTAATAGTGCCCCATCATTGGTGTCGGGGGGGGGGAAGAGTGCCCCATCATTGGTGTCAATGGGAAGAATATTGCCCCATTGTTGGTGTCAGTGGAAGTAATAATGCCCCATTGTTGGTGCCAGTGGGGATAGTGCCCCATCATTGGTGTCGGGGGAGGGGGGAATAGTGCCCCATCATTGGTGTCGGGGGAGGGGGGAATAGCGCCCCATCATTGGTGTCGGGGGGGAATAGCGCCCCATCATTGGTGTCGGGGGGAATAGCGCCCCATCATTGGTGTCGGGGGGAATAGCGCCCCATCATTGGTGTCGGGGGAGGGGGGAATAGCGCCCCATCATTGGTGTCGGGGGAGGGGGGAATAGTGCCCCATCATTGGTGTCGGGGGGAATAGCGCCCCATCATTGGTGTCGGGGGGAATAGCGCCCCATCATTGGTGTCGGGGGAGGGGGGAATAGCGCCCCATCATTGGTGTCGGGGGAGGGGGGAATAGCGCCCCATCATTGGTGTCGGGGGAGGGGGGAATAGCGCCCCATCATTGGTGTCGGGGGAGGGGGGAATAGCGCCCCATCATTGGTGTCGAGGGGGGGGGGTTTAGCGCCCCATCATTGGTGTCGAGGGGGGGGGATAGTGCCCCATCATTGGTGTCGAGGGGGGGGGGATAGTGCCCCATCATTGGTGTCGAGGGGGGGGGAATAGTGCCCCGTCATTGGTGTCGGGGGGGGAATAGTGCCCCATCATTGGTGTCGGGGGGGAATAGTGCCCCATCATTGGTGTCGGGGGGGAATAGTGCCCCATCATTGGTGTCGGGGGGGAATAGTGCCCCATCATTGGTGTCGGGGGGGGGGGGAATAGTCCCCCATCATTGGTGTCGGGGGGGGGGGAATAGTGCCCCATCACTGGCGTCGGGGGGGGGGGGGAATAGTGCCCCATCATTGGCGTCGGGGGGGAATAGTGCCCCATCATTGGTGTCGGGGGGGAATAGTGCCCCATCATTGGTGTCGGGGGGGGGGAATAGTGCCCCATCATTGGTGTCGGGGGGGGGGGAATAGTGCCCCATCATTGGTGTCGGGGGGGGGAATAGTGCCCCATCATTGGTGTCGGGGGGGGGAATAGTGCCCCATCATTGGTGTCGGGGGGGGAATAGTGCCCCATCATTGGTGTCGGGGGGGGAATAGTGCCCCATCATTGGTGTCGGGGGGGAATAGTGCCCCATCATTGGTGTCGGGGGGGGAATAGTGCCCCATCATTGGTGTCGGGGGGGGGGGAATAGTGCCCCATCATTGGTGTCGGGGGGGGGGGGAATAGTGCCCCACAATTGGTGTCAGTGGGAGGAATAGTTCAAGTGTACAATCCAAACACACACGTTCCTGCGTTACAAATGGCTGTGTGTATAAGTGGGTGCTGCGGCGACCGTCGGCTGGAACCGAACAGAATCAGCAAGGGGGAATGTCACCAGCACAGCGAGGATCACCAAAGGGGTCCAAAAGTTTTAATGAACGTCTCGCAGGACCCCATCATCAGGCATGTGAAGGGGTCCTGCGAGACTCCGAAACGTTGCCTTGCTGTAACTATGATCGTTCATTAAAGCTTTTGGACCCGTATTGATGATCCTCGGTGTGCTGGTGACATTCTTCCTTAGTGAGGGGAAAAGTGCCCCATCATTGGTGTCGGGGGGGGGGGGAGGGGGAATGATGCCCCATCATTGGTGTCAGTGCAGGAATTATTTGCCCTATTGGTGTCAGTTGGAGGAATAGCACCTCAAGGGCTGGATGATGGCAAAGGTTGCATTCAGCTCCGGGTCACAGTTTGGAGACCATTGTTCTAAAGGATTAGATTCCAACATTTACAACAACTGTATTTTCCAAACTGATTGACTGTGTAACTGTAGAACATTGTCACATGTATGGCCAGTGTGAGATTTCAATACATCCCAGCACCCCCAGCCACTCAATACATCCCAGCACCCCCAGCCACTCAATACATCCCAGCACCCCCAGCCACTCAATACATCCCAGCACCCCCAGCCACTCAATACATCCCAGCACCCCCAGCCACTCAATACATCCCAGCACCCCCAGCCACTCAATACATCCCAGCACCCCCAGCCACTCAATACATCCCAGCACCCCCAGCCACTCAATACATCCCAGCACCCCCAGCCACTCCTATCTTTATCAGATACATCCCAAATACTCCCCAAACCAATGACAACATCTGACAGATTCACCAATTCCCAATACACGGACTTCCTGCACTCCATAGGTGTCACAACAAAGTATCTGAAAGAAAAACTGTTCTTTTTTCCTCTACAGCAGCCAATCAGATTCTCTCTTTTCCTGAGTTTGTAGGAGAATCTGATTGGCAAGACCCAGGCAGCTTCTGCCACGTACCAATCAAGGTGATCCAATCGGGATCTGCCTAATCGGTCATAAAGCTTGATGAGATGTGTGCAATGAGAGTGAATGGCGCCGTTCACATCCGTGTGTGTTCAGTCCTGTACGGAGCACCTCTGCAGCAGTTTGACAAACATGTATTTGCCATGGAGACCAAAGGGAATGCATAAATAATAAAAAGACGCATCTATGTGTTTACACAAAGAAATGACCCTTGCAGTGCAAAACCCTCCCCCACAAATGGATGGCAAGGGTTAAATGCTGGTTAAAGCTGAACTCCAGGAACTCGATAAAATCTACCCTTGCAGCGGGGGGACCCCCCCCCCCCCGGGACCACCCCCACACACACTGCAAGGGTTACCAGCTCATTTAGTCTAGGGGTAGAGGCAGAAGATCCATCCTGCACCTTATTCCTCCCTCCATCTCTGTGACCGGCCCCCGAAGTCTCTCCTCTAAGGTGCTCCGGAAGGCAGTCGCATCAAACACAATGCAGGGCCCACAGCCCTGCACTGTATGAGAGCATGGCGAGGACCCCTTCATAACCTGGAGCGTCAGAGAAGAGGAGAGCAAACAATACGGGAAACACTTCAGCCTCTTCCTCCACCCGAGACAACACGCATTCCATGTAACCCTTGCAGTGCTAGGGATCCTACTGGGATCCAACCAGGTAAGGCACCTCCATGGACAAAATGCATCCATACAGAAAGCCGAATGTTCACACCGGCCACAATCGGAGACCTTCAACCTGAACTCCTGGGAGAGGACAATGGCCAGGCGAGAGGAGATGTGGGGGTACACGCGGTGTATGAGAGTGGCTAACGAGACACGGTAGGAAATGTGGGAGTCTGGATGATCGGGGGGACGTGTACTGGCACAGTGAAGGGTATACGGCTGGGAATATGGCAGCAATCCTGGAAGTCCAGATCGGTGCCCATCATGGCACAGCAACTCCGGATCTCCACCCATCCACAATGTCTTCCAATAACACCCAGATATCCAACAGTCAGTGTGCTATAACCTGAACCGCCTCACTGACTGTCATACAACAACCACCCTTCTGGAAGATCATCATCACCTGCACCCCCCAATCTCTGACCATAAACTTCCACTCTGCAATGACCACAACCTCCAGATTCCAGTTATCTATTGGTGCCTTCAGATGCCTTCCCACCACCAGCACCCCCAGATTTCCTTTGTGCCATGACCTGCTCCCCATTAATTCCTCTCATATACCTAACACTGTGCCAGCAGAAGCTGCCCCCCCCATAGCCTGCACCCTTCAAATTACAGCCATACACTGGTCACTGCGTGAGGACGCCTGCTGCCCCCCACTATACACTGTGCCATGCACCCCCAGATTTCCTTTGTACCATGACCTGTTCCCCATTAATTCCTCTCCTATACCAAACACTGTGCCAGCAGAAGCTGCCCCCATCCCCCATAACCTGAAACCCCTTACTGACTGTCATACAACAACCACCCTTCTGGAAGATCCCCATCACCTGCACCCCCCAATCTCTTACTATACACTTCCATCGCACAGCAACTCTGGATCTCCACCCATCCATCCACAATGTCTTCCAATAACCCCCAGATATCCAACAGTGTGCTATAACCTGAAACCCCCTCACTGACTGTCATACAACCACCCTTCTGGAAGATCCTCATCACCTGCACCCCCCAATCTCTGACCATAAACTTCCACTGTGCGATGACCAGAACCTCCAGATTCCAGTTATCTATTGGTGCCTTCAGATACCTTCCCACCACCAGCACCCCCAGATTTCCTTTGTGCCATGACCTGTTCCCCATTAATTCCTCTCATATACCTAACACTGTACCAGCAGAAGCTGCCCCGCGCCCCCCCCATAGACTGCACCCCTCAATTTACAGCCATACACTGGTCACTGTGCAAAGACACCCGCCCCACTATACACTGTGCCATGCACCCCCAGATTTCAAACCTAGCACCACTCACTGTGCTAGCAGAAGTCCCCATAACCTGCAGCCCTTAAATTCCAGCAACGTATATCAAGGTACCACGGCGTACACCCCCTTAACTCTTCCAATAAACCAGTCACTGAGCCAGCACGTATCCCCCCCCCAAAAAAAACCTGCACCCCCAGAATTCTAATCAAATACTAATCACTGTGACAACACATCACCCCCTCTATATCCTGGACCCCCAAATTTGAAGCCTTACACCAGTCACTGTGCTATGCCCCAAACCCCTACATTCTTGTCATACACCCTCCACTGTGTCAGCAGAAGCCCCCCATATTCTGCACCCATCTGCATCCAGCCATGCACAGGTCACCGTGCTAGGACTTGCACCAACCTTGGGTGCCAGCACATGCCCCCCCCCACATATCCAGCACCCCAAGATTTTCAACAAAACCAGTCACTGTGCCATGCCTCTACCTCCAAATTGCCATTTTTAACCAATCACAGTACCAGCAGAAGCCCCCCATATTCTGTACCCCCAGATTTCCAACCAAACACTGTGACAACACATACCCCATATAACCCGAACCCCCAGATTTGCAGCAATTAATTGTGCCATGTGCTGACCCTCCGGGGTCCTGTCATACCCCATGCCATTAGGAGGCCCCATAAATCCTGCACCCCCATATTACTAGTTATTTTACCACTGGGGACCCCAAAAGTAATCTGTACCCCCATGTTCCCAGTCATATTAGGATCCCCCATATATCGTGTACCTCCATATTCCCAGTCAATGAGCCATTATGGGTCTCCCCATATACCCCGTACCTCCATAATCCGTCAATTACCTATTAGGGCCCCCCATATTCCCAATCATTGTGCCATCAGGGACCCCATATATCCTGCACCCCCATATTCCCAGTTATTCAGCCATTAGGGCCCCTGACAGAACCTGCACCCCTAAATTTCCAGTAACTGGGGTCCCCCTATAATCTGTACCCCAATATTTCCTGTGATTGTGCCACTGGAGGCCCCACATTACCAGTGATTGTGCCTTTAGGGGCCCCCATATCAGTCATAAGGAACCCTCATAACCTGCACCCGACATATTCCCAGTTATTACGGACCACTGATAATCTGCACCCCCAGGTTCCTAGTCATTCAGCCATTATGGGGCCCATATTTCCAATGACTGTTCCATTCATGGCCCCCATATGTCCTACATTCCCATATTTGCAGACTTTAGCCCCCCCCCCCAACCTGCACCCCCATATTGCCAATTATTTGTGGCCCCCATTACCTGCACCCCCATATTCCTAGTCATTCAGCCATTAGGGGCCCCATATTTCTGGTAACTCTACCAACTAGGACCCCCATATGTCCTGCACCCCCATATCTGCAGTCATTAGGGGCCCCCATTACTTGCACCCCCATATTCCCAATCATTACGCCATAAGGTGCCCCATATTTCCAGTAACTGTACCATTCAGGGCCCCCCATATGTCCTGCACCCCCATATTCCCGGTCCCAGCCACCCAGCCCGGTCCCATCTGGTGCACACAGCCGGCTCCTTTCCCCCGGGACCGGTCCTCCGTCCCCCTGCCTCTTTCCGTTCCTCTCCCCGGTCCTCTCCCTCCACACACCACCCCGCTCCACTTTCCCCCGCACTTCCCCCCGGTTCCGGCACTTACCGACATCGGCTCCCCCGGAATCCCACT
Source organism: Staurois parvus (assembly GCF_062004578.1). Classification (NCBI taxonomy): domain Eukaryota; kingdom Metazoa; phylum Chordata; class Amphibia; order Anura; family Ranidae; genus Staurois; species Staurois parvus. The sequence goes on from NW_028318929.1 coordinate 186,617, forward strand.
CCGAGCTCCGCCGCCGATCCCAGCGCTTCCCACAGCGACACTACGCGGCACGCCCACCGCCCAGAGACACGCCCACCGCCTCTGCACAGACCACGCTAATCCCGCCTCCCCGGTCAACATGGCCGTCAGAACGCCGCCAACCAGAGCGCGCTCTGCCAACCACAGTACTTTTTTTTCCTAATCAGCTTTATTAACAAATCCAGAAAAGTGAACACTGTTAGTGCACTGGTCAGAAAAGATCACATACGTTTCTAGGGATAGTCCCAGATGTCACATATTTCTGAGAACTGCCTATAAGAATCATGCACACGTGATCAGGGCAGAGAATCTTCAGGCCCCATTCACAGCTGTGCAACGCCAACAGTTTTCTCATGTTTATTGCGTGGCAGCGTAGGGCAGGCCGTTCACTTGAATGACCTACGTGCGACAAATGCATCAAAGTAGCTCCTGTACCCTTTGTTGGAGCGGACTTTAGCGTGTTTTTTGACTATTTTTGCATGTTTCATTCCGTGGCAGTTTTTTTGTAGCACGTTTGCGGTGCCTTTAAAAGAGAAGTATGGACTTGTTTCTCACCTACTCTCCGATGCTGCATCTGTCCCCCGTCGGCCCCAAGTGTGAGAACTCAGCGATCACATGACTGCTGATCGCTGAGTTCATACAGCTGCTCTGAGCAGAGAGCGGTGACTGTCAGTCACCGCTCTCCGCTTTTCCCCCCCAGCACTCACTGGTGAAGGTGAGGGAGCGGCTGGCTCAGGCTCTCAGTGACTCTCAGTGTCATAGGGGTGCAGAGAGGATGAGCCAGGTGCACAGGGCTGTGGATAAGGGGGTATCACCAGTCCTCCTGTATAGGGCCCAAGCCAGCAGGGGGGCCCAGGCAGCTGGGTGAATTGGATGTGGGCAGGAAGGGTGATCAGCACGGTAGGAAGGCAATTACTGGAACCGATCCCCTGTACGACTCTCTCTGCAGCAGCTGAAAGCTGGCTTCTTCCCCTCTCCCTCCTGCTAGCTTTCAGCTGCTGCACAGAGAGCCATACAGGGGATCGATTCCAGTGATTGCCCCCTCACCACACCCATCACTGTGCACCATACCATACCTGCTGCCCAGGCCGCCAGGTGTGCCCCCACAGTGCTGCCGGTTTCCCTCCTCTTCTTCCCACCGGCAGCTGCAAGCACACAATAGAATCCTTCAGGATGGAGAGTGGGGGAAGGATCCAGTAAATATGTCACATTTACCAGCCCTTATTTTCATGAATGAACACAATGAGTGATCGGTACTGATCACTCACTGTATTCATTCATAGCTTAAGTATGGTAACCTGTATTTTTTCGGGGGAGTGGGACCCTATCAGGTTGGCCGTATGGACCCTGTGGTTTCTAACAGCAGCCCTGCAGGTGCAGCTCCAGACTCTGGGATGGATCCCAAATTTTGAGTCGGGATCTTTCCCCGGGTTGGACTGGCTGAGTGATGTCAGCAGACAACAGGCTTTGGCCTGCTGTCAGCTGAAAAGGGGGTTCGTTCTGCACTCCTGTGATCCACAGCAGAAGTACAGTCAAAAGAGTTTTGGCTGTACTTCTCCTTTAAGAATGACATCCAAATGCGTGTTCCACGTCTTGTTACATTTTTCACGCATTCCAAAAACACATAGAAACGTGCATTTCTGCGTATGTTTCCATTGCTCCTATGTGTGACCGGGGCCAAAGTGCTACAAAAAAGTACCAGCTGCGCCAAATGAAATTTATGTCTCTTTGTTTTCCCACGAACAGAGCTTTCTTTTCATGGTATTCAATCGCCTGTGCTTTTTTTATTTTTTGCAATATAAAAAAACAAAGATTGACAATTTTGAAAAAAAAAACAATATTTTTGACTTTTTACTATTAAACATGTCCAGTAAAAATATTTTAAAAAACAAAATTTCGTCATAAATTTAGGCCAAAATGTATTCTGCAACACGTCTTTGCTAAAAAAAAAAATCCCAATACGTGTAAATTAATTGGTTTACGTGAAAGTTATAGCATTTACAAATGGCGGTATAGGTATTGGAATTTTTTATTATTTTTATTCTAGTAATGGCGGCGATCAGTGACTTATAGCGGGACTGCGGCGGGCATTCTGACACTGGGGGGGAAACTGTCTTGCTACATTTCTCACACATTCCAAAAACGCATAGATACATACATTTCTGCGTACGTTTCCATTGCTCCCATGTGTGACCAGGGCCTAAGTGCTGCGAAAAAGTGCTCGATCTACCCCTTTGAAAACGTGCAAGCGCACGAAACGCGTTAGTGAGTTGCCCCACGATTGCCTCATACTCTGTGACGTCACACCGCACGGCCCCTGTGGATGGCCGGCGGCCATTGCCTTCTTTTGATGATTCCTGGTATTCCCCATACACAGCTGCTTACTATATCATGTGAGTAGCATATCTACTGTTTTGTTCTTTTTACTCTTGTGGCTAATAAAAGTACTACACTATTGGATCCTCTTGTCGCTCTGGCTCGTTTTTTGCGAGCCCCCCCCCTTTTTCAAGGTTTGTTTGGGGACCATCTGGTGGCCACACTGGGAACGATTAATCTCCCCCTGCTGGTGAGACGAGTGTACACCCCCTGACATCTGGAGATCCTGTGGTTAGGATATTCTGCCCAGCGTATGCTAGCCTGATGACCCTCCCAGTGATCCAGCTTAAATAGACGGATGACCAGGAGTTGGTTAATACTCAAATGCGCATTTCTATTGCGCTTTCTGGTTAGTGCAATCTACACTCATTTCGGTGGGAGGAATATGGTCACGGAAGTCACCAATTTGTTCACCACTTCATTGTGATATTGTGCACTGTGTACCACAAGAACACTCTCATTGGAGATATTTATGTCATTGCAATTTTTGAACATTTTGATGGGCCATTACTTAGCAGCGGTTGCCTTATCACTCTTCTTATAATGTATTATTTTCTACATGTATGATTGATTTTTAACAGCGCTGCATGTTCTGTTCATATTTATTATTAGAGGCTTTTGGTGTTTGCCTTTCATGCATGTCGCTTTCTGTACTTTGTCCAGCGCTCGTTTCATTTCTGTCTCGATTTACCAGCTTTGGTACTTTAACTGACAATTGAGCGGTCATGCAACTCTGCACCCAAATTAAATGTATGTCCTTTTTTCCCATGAATAGAGCTTTCTTTTGGTGGTATTCAATTGTCTGTGTTTTTTATTTTTTGCGCTATAAAAAAGACCAACAATTTTGAGAAAAAAACAATATTTTTGTTTTTTTGCTGTTAAACATGTCCAGTGAAAAAAATGTAAAAATATAAAATTTTGTCATAAATGTAGGCCAAAATGTATTCTGCTACATGTCTTTGCTAGAAAAAAATCCCAATACATGTAAGTGAATTGGTTTATGTGAAAGTTATAGCATCTACAAATGGCGGTATATATATTGGAATTTTTTATTTTATTTTTATGCTAGTAATGGTGGCGATCAGTGACTTATAGCAAGACTGCGGTTGGCATTCTGACACTGGGGGGAACTAACTTGGTGTCACTGACATCCCCAGTGACACTAATACAGTGATCAGTGCTAATAAGAAGCACTGACACTGTACTAATGACAATGGGCAGGAAGGGGTTAACATGTGGGGTGATCAAAGGGTTAATTGTGTGCTGTGTGTGTTTTGCTGTGTGCTGTGTGTGATTTACTATGTAAGCATGCTGCTTTGTATGGCTTTGCTATGTAGAGCCATACAAAGCAGTGTGCAGGAGCTGAAAGGGGAGAGATATGTATTGTTTACATACAGACCTCTTCCCTGTCAGTGTTCCTCGGTGATCGCTGGGTGCCTGCGGGGAATCTTTGGCTGTGATCGACAGCTGAAGCCGCCAACAGCGGAAATACTAAATCACATATATATATGTGATCTTGCGCAGCCCTGTCGCCCTGTAGCAGTACTACTGTTATAGACGCAGGGGCAGACTGACAACTCATGGGGCCCCCGGGCAATAGGGGATCATGGGGCCCCTGTGTCCTTGCCCAAACTCAGAAAAGCCTATGAAAAAGGTACCAGGGGAATCTCATGGGGCCCCCTACTGACCCCAGGCCCTCGGGCAGTGCCCGAGTTTCCAAATGGTCAGTCCGCCCCTGGGCAGACGGGAAGCATTTAAACTAAGACTATAGGCAAAACATTTTTTCATTTTGGATAGAGTAAGGAAGGGTTATAACCCCTGTCAGATTTTTTTAGTCATCTGTGTCTCTTTGGGGAGATTTCCCTTCACTTTCCTGTCCCATAGCCAACCAGGCAGTGAGAAACAAATCGCTGAAAATTAAGGGAATCCCTTGAGCCCCCTCCCCGGGTCACCACAACTAGTGTCCCAATGGAAGATTTCCCCTCTATTAGTTTTCTGATGTCAACCCAAAATTTGAGATTTTGTTTTACTTTCACTCTCAGTGATAATGGTAAACAGGACAAATAGAGAGAGTGAATCTCCCTAATGGAGACACAGACAGCAATAAAAACTGACAGGTGATCTAATCCATCTCCACTCTGTCCAAAACTAAAACAATGTTTGCCTTTGTTGCGGAATGACAAGCCCCATCATGCCTCCACCTCTGGGAGTCATACTTGTGGCTGCTAGCCTTGCAATGCCTCGTGGGACATGTAGTTCCACAGGAGCTGAAGGTCTGCTGTTTGCCATTCCTCTAGAACTATTGCTCTCACTCCAATTGATTGGCTCTCACAGTGGTCACATGATCAACAGCCGGACCTGCTAGATCCCAATCATTACTAGAGAATGGGAGATGTCCATGACAACTCGGTCACCATGCTAGGAGTGCTCAGTGAGTGCGCTCTCAGCACAGACACCTGGCCACCCATACTCACATACACTATATTGCCAAAAATATTGGGCCAGCCCTCCAAATCATTGGATTCAGGTGTTCCAATCACCTCCATGTCCACAGGTGTATACAATCAAGCCCCTAGGCATGCAGACTGCTTCTACAAACATTTGTGAAAGAATGGGTCGCTCTCAGGAGCTCAGTGAATTCAAGCGTGGTCCCGTGATAGGTTGTCACCAGTGCAATAAGTCCATCCGTGACATTTCCTGGCTACTAAATATTCCATGGTCAACTATTAGTGGTATTATAACAAAGTGGAAGCAACTGGGAACAACAACTCAGCCACCAAGTGGTAGGCCACGTAAAATGACAGAGCGGGGTCAGCACATGGCAAATCGCATGGCAAGTTGCACCCGGTGTGACCGGGGTGTAATTGAACAAGCTGAAGTTAGAAGCTGATTGGCTACCATGCACAGCTGCACCAGATTCTGAGTGCACAGTTTTAGTAAATCTCCCCCATTAGGTATTGATTTATTCCGTGTAATATCATATTTGATATTTTACCAAAGAATTAGGTAATATGTTGTGTTGGGTTGACTAAAACTTATTAAAGTGTATTTTTTCCTGCAAATTTGCGCTTGATAAGCCACTACTCAAATATCATGCAACATTTAAAAATTGCAACAGCAACCATTTTATTTCCCAGGGTCTCTGTTTAAAGCGGAGTTCCACCCAAAAGGGGAAGTTCCGCTTTAAAGATTGGTCCCCCGCTCCCCATTAAGTATTGGCACCTTTGGGGAGCGGGAACCCGAATTTGACGGGTACCCACTCCCACTTCCACTGCGTTTGCCTAGGCGATCGGAAACGGAAGTTTTCCTCCTACCCTCCCTCCCTGAAGTCTTGTGGGACATGGGATAGGTCCCAGAACACGACGGGGCCATTCATGAAGCGCAGCACTTCTCGCGCATGCGCAGTGGGTACCCGGCTGTGAAGCCGCAAGCTGTCACAGCTGGGTGCCCACACTGAAGATGCTGGTGCCTGGAATACAGGACGGCTGGGGAAACGTGGGATCGTGGAATAGGTAAGTGGCTGTTTTTTAAAAGTCAACAGCTACAGTTTTTGTAGCTGCTGACTTTTATTTTTTTACAGAGTGAGTGGAACTCCGCTTTAAGAATGATATAATGTTTGGGGGTTCTAAGTAATTTTTTAGCAAAAAAAAGCAGATTTTTACATGTATGAGAGAAACGTCAGAATCATCCCTGGAACTAGTTGAAGGCAATATGACGCTTTGTCCTTTCAGTGACATCTACTGATTCTCACCGCATTCTCCCGTAGTTCCATCATTTTGTCAGAGCCCCTGGAAATACCCGAAACTTCCAGGTATGGGGTAGCTTGTTATCTTCTCCCCTTCCTCCCAGGATGCAGTGCTCCAATCTGAGCAAAGAATGAGGCATGAACACTGCCATGTGGGGGAGGGGAGAGGGCCACAAACCCAATAAAGGCTCTGATCAGACCCCCAAGGAGATGCCATATGTATTCTGCTGGACGTCATTCAACCTTGAAAAATGAGGCCATCTTGTGTCAGAGAAGAGGTACTGCCAGTGACAGCTTCAGAGAGGAGGTAAGTATTGCAGCTGGAGTTGTTTTTTTTTTCTTTTTTAGTCCTTTTGTGTGACTTTTTTATATTTTACCCTTACGTTGGGCTTTAAAACTGAACTGTAGGCAAATATAAAATACACAATAATGCAGCTCTGTATTTATTAGTAGATCATTATTTGTTTTTTTTTTACATTTATTTGAACTGGTATGAACTCCATGCAGTCCATGTACAGCAGAGCTGGAGTGTGAGAGGAACAAGCTGTATGAGAAGAAAATCAGTACATTTGCTGACAAGGAGCATACTGACAGGAGGAGAGCAGGGTGCTTAGATTATGAACGTGCTGCTTTACCTTTCACTGTCCATTCACAGGCTGTGGTGGGTCCAGGATGACATGGGCTCAGAGGAAGTAGGTTAAATGATGCTGACCATCAGACTAAGGGCATCTAATGGTAACAAAATGTACTACAGAGGAAATCTCTGAATTGAAGGTGAATATTGTAACAATAGTTGATTTTGAATCACAGGCTATCCCCTCTTCAGTCTATCATGAATGCTGCTGCCAGAGTCATCCACCTTACCAACCGTTCTGTATCTGCCAACCCTCTCTGCCAATCCCTCCACTGGCCTCCACTCAGTGTCCTCCACCCCTCTCTGCCAATCCCTCCACTGGCTTCCCATTGCCCAACGGATAAAATTCAAAACACTAACAATAACGTATAAAGCCATTTATAACTCTGCCCCAAATTACATCACCGATCTTGTCTCTAAATATCACCCAAACCGTACTCTCCTCTCCTCGCACAACCTCCTGCTCTCTAACTCCCTTGTCTCCTCCTCCCATGCTCGTCTCCAGGACTTTTCCAGAGCTTCCCCCATCCTCTGGAACTCTCTACCCCAATTTATCAGACTATCGCCTACTCTGCTCACTTTTAGGCGACCTCTGAAAACCTATCTCTTCAGGGAAGCCTATCCTGCCCTCTGCTAATACTGGAATCTTCTACTCTTCCAACCAATCCATCCCCCATAGTTACTACCGTTTGTACCACTAGCCCCTCCCTCCTAGATTGTAAGCTCCAAGGAGCAGGGCCCTCCTTTCCCTCTTGTATTGAACTGTATTGTTGCTGCATCGTCTCCCGTTATATTGTAAAGCGCTGAGCAAACTGTTGGCGCTATATAAATCCTGTATAATAATAATAATAATTTTGTTATTTTATCTGGTTTGCAGGTAATTTTATTTTTGGACCCAGAGGTCTCCTTTAAATGTTACGGTATGAATTAGAGGGTGAATTTTAAAGACCAACTCTAACCATTTTTTTAAAATTTTTTTACATTTTTGGTTACGGTGGGGAATTTAAAACCTCAATCTGTTGTTCGTTGTTTTTTACCATTTGTGTTTTTTTGTGGTCACTAGGAAGAGAAGGGGAATCTGATCAATAACAATCCAAACCACAACTGTAGAATTTGTTTTATTAGAATAAGGAAAGGTTAGAACTTTTGTTTGAAGGATAAGAAGTGATGGGAAATCTGCCCAAAAGGGAAATAACTTTACAATGCTAACAGAGATTTTAATCCCTTCCTCATTAAACTAAAAAAAAAGTTTAGTTCTTTTTTTTTCTTTTCTGTGTATTTTAATTGGTTACAATTTGTACCCAAATGTATGATAAAGCATCTAGTGTGAAATTAACCACTTGCCTACCGGGCACTTATACCCCCTTCCTTTCCAGGCCAATTTTCAGCTTTCAGCACTGTCACATTTTGAATGACAATTGCGCGGTCATGCAACACTGTACCCATATGTAATTTTTATCATTTTTTTTTCACACAAATAGAGCTTTCTTTTGGTGGTATTTCCTCACCGCTGAGTGTTTTATTTTTTGCGCTATAAACAAAAAAAGAGCAAAACATTTGAAAAAAAAAGTTTTTCTTTGTTTCTAATATAAAATTTTTTAAACAGGTAATTTTTCTCCTTCACTGATGTGCTTTGATGAGGCTGCAGTGATAGGCAGCAGTGATGGGCATTGATAGGCAGCTCTGATAGGCGGCACTGATAGGTGGCATTGCTGAGCTGGCACTGATGATGAGCACTGATAGTCGGCACTGATGGGCACTGATAGACGGCACTGATGGGCACTAACTGACCATACTGACTGGCAGCACTGCTGGGCACTGACTGGCGGCACTGCTGGGTGGCACTGCTGAGCTGCACTGATAGGCACTGGTGGGCACAGGTGGGTGGCACTGCTGGGCACTGATGGGCACAGGTGGGTGGCACTGATGGGCACTTGTGGACGGCACTGCTGGGCACTTGTGGGCGGCACTGGTGGGTGGCACTGCTGGGCACAGATCATCAGGGCATTGATCATTAGTGCCCTGATGATCGGTGCCGAACCCTCCTCTGACAACTGTGACAGCGTGAGGAAAGTGCAGCCGATAACCGGCAATTGCATTTCCCGGTGATTACTGTGTCATTGGACACGGCTGATCACATGGTAAAAGGCCAGTGTGATTGGCCTTTTACCATATCACATGATCAGCTGTGTCCGTAGGACACAGCGATCATGGAGATCACCGGATGCGCGCCCCCGGGGGCGCGCAGGAGAGCGAGTTCTGGGAAAACATCATATGACACCCTGCCAGAACTGCCAGAACCGTCATTCGGCTATCTGCGGTCGGCAAGTGGTTAAAGTGAAACTTCACTCTCTCAATCAACATTGACCATTTTGAATCCTTATGCTGCCAGCATTAGTAAATAGATAGGAAAGTATATCATATTTACTTGTTTAAACTGTTTTTTTTTTACATTTCTTTAGTTACGTCCTGGTTTCCATGCCTAGGAAAACAATGTCATACATCCCAGGAGTCTTTTGGAAGGGAGGAGGGGTTTTCTCAGCTAAGCACATCCTCCTGCCTGCGTGCCTAAGCTAATGGCAGATGGATTCAAGGATGTAAATGCTACAGGAATCATCTGCCCTTGCTCAAGATGGCCACGGGGGTGATTTTCAAAGTGATTTCTCAGCAAAATAAAGCATGAAAACATGGATGAATGGACGAGTGGGCTTCGACTATTATAAATTAATCAAATAGCGCTTTTGGTTTGTGGTGCTCAGATACAGTGTAGTTCCACTTTAAGGCAGATATAAAAGACACAAATAAATGCAGCTCTCTAATCATCAGTCAATCATTGCACATGCTTTTAAAATGCAAGCAGTGTTAGTCTAGGTCAGGGGTGGACTGACCATTTGGAAACTCGGGCACTGCCCGAGGGCCCGGGGTCAGTAGAGGGCCCCATGAGATGCCCCTGGTACCTTTTTCATAGGCTTTTTTGAGTTTGGGCAAGGACACAGGGGCCCCATGATACCCTATTGCCGGGGGCCCCATGAGTTGTCAGTCCGCCCCTGGTCTAGGTCAACCTTTCTCAACCAGGGTGAGAAGAGAGACAGCAGCTCTAAGTGTAGACGGTTAAAATCAGGCAGATTCAATGGTAAAATTGCACTCACATAGATAGGTAACAAGTAGGCATGGCAAGTGATGGAGGTCCAGTGGGAGCATCAGGTCCTTTGGCCGCGTTCTGAGTATTTTCCCGCTGCTCCGGTGGTGTCCAGGGCTCAGGGAGTAGCAGAGGGGCACAGGGAGGCTCGCAGGGATGATGTCACGGGAAAACACCCAGAGTGCGACCAAAGGACCTGATGCTCCCACTGGACCTCCATCGCTTGACATGCCTACCTGTTACCTACCTATGTGAGTGCCATTTTACCATTAAATCTGCCTGATTTAACCATCTACACTTAGAGTGGCGCTGCTGTCTCTCTTCTCTACCTGCATTAGGAGTATCTACAAGCTCTTACAGCCAGATGCCTCCTCGGACAAGTCCATACTACTTCAAGCCCCCCACTACAGATGGACTTGGACACCACCTCCACATGGACCTTCTACTAACCCCCATTGCTGATGGTCCATCCCCAAACACACACAGGGTAGATGCGTCTTAGCGCTCCCTCCCCCCATTCTTTTCTCTACCAGGGTGCCCAGACACCCTGGGGTGCCTTCAGGTTTCTTCAGAGGTACCTTGGCAAAATTTCTAAAAATTTCCCAAAACTTGTATACAGGCCAGGGGGTGGAACAAACCTGCCTTTTAGTTACACAAAGCCACAGGTTTTCATTGTGCACCATTACGACCTTCTAGCTGCCGGCGTCCTGACAACTAATGACATCATCAGTTGATAAACAGGATGTCAGCTGCCTGTGCAGCATCCCAGTTTGACCCTCCCCTGCCCCTCCCCATCACTGCTGGGGTCACATTAGCTCACGGAGGGAGAAGAGAAACATAGGAATACTAGTCAGTACCAGGGTGCAAAAGTGCATTTGTTTGGAAGAATAAATCACCTCTAAGTAAGTCTTTCATGATGTGTTAAGGTGGGAATACACGATTAAAAAATCGACCGATCGGTCAACCAATGACCGAGAGGCGTTCGTTCGTTGGTCGAAATTGTGGCCCACATTAACCAATCTAAAAAAATCGTTTGTCGGGCATTACGTAGTGTTGACGTCTTCCGTACAAGTGGAAGTGATGCAGTGTCCGTGTGACCTTGTAGCTACGCCCTTCCGGCCAGAACGAGCGTTTTACACAACAATTACCAGCAATGAGTATAATATAGTTTATTACATGACCTATATACAGAAATAGTGATACATAAAATATAATCTGCAGAATTCTGGTTTCATCATCTCATTAGGCCAATCGACTTTTAACATTTGGATTTTTCATTCGTGTTTAAGAAGATTCCTTGGACATAAACATCCGGGTCATCTTCTGTTTCCGTTCATGCGTGATAGCGCTTGATAGATTTTTTTCGTACGACCGTCATACCACCGCATGGAAAATCGGTCATTCGTATGCGAAAAGACAACATTTTTCACTGTTGTTCAACCGGATTTTTTTGTTCACAATATCGTTATCGGTTAAAATATCCCGCTCATCAACGAAGAGAAAATCGTTCGATCAGTGGTTCCGCAAAATTGTTCGTACGATTTTCTTATCATGTGTACGGGGCATAAGTCTGCGATGCATGCTAACACGCCATGCTCTTAATTTGTAGGGCGAAGATTTGTTTAGATTTTTTTTGCTGTTTATACTGCTTTTGGGAAACAAACCTCTATTTTGGTGTATTACCTTGCTTGATCCTATTCAAATCTGTTAAATGACATCCTTCAAAAGCACACGGCAACACATGTCTGGCGAATCGCACTTCTGTAAAGGCGTAAACAAACCCTTAGTCATCTGTTTACAAACAAAGCAAAACCTGAAAGAATACATTGCTGCTGCGAGACAGCCATCATCTGCTGAGAGGGGCCACAGAAGGAAGAACATGCAAGCGCAGAGGATCAAAAGGCAGACACAGACCCCCTACATAGAGAAGTGATAGCACAGACAGCTGATCAGGGGAAGGCTTCAGGATACAGAGAAAGACACCACCTGCCATAAACAAAACAACCCCCCCCCCCCCTGGGATTACATGTAAATACCCCGGATTGATGGGTGGATCACAGAGGGATCACAAGGAGAGCCAGGCTTGTTAGCACTTACTGAAATATTTATATATTTATTCATATAAGGAACCATTTATTACAAATATGATTTAAAAAATAAACTCTGGTCTGTATGGTCTCTAATGACAGGAGTGATTGGATCTCTAAGTGGGTTTATTCTATTATTAAAACATTTTTTGTCCTTTTATATTTTCTTTAATCTCTTTAGCACAGTGGCTAAATGGTTAGCACTTCCTCCTGGCAGTACTGGGGTCGTTGGTTCAAATCCCAGCCACGGCACCACCTGCCTGGAGTTTGCATGTTCTCCCTGTGCCTGCGTGGGTTTCCTCCCACACTCCAAAAACATGCTGGTAGGTTAATTGTCTCCTGTCTAAATTGTCCCTAGTATGTGTATGTATGAATGTGAGTTAGGGACCTTAGATTGTACACCCCTTGAGGGTTAGGGACTGATGTGAATGTACAATATATATGTAACGTGCTGCGTAAATTGATGGCGCTAGTACCTGAAATAAATACTAAATGTGTGAATGTCTGAGCGTTAGCAAAGTGCCCACAAATAATCCCGTACTGTGTCTAATATGTTTATTTCCTATAATCGTCAATTTAGTGTCCATAGTGCCTGGCCACTATACGGACCGACCTGGGGCACCTTGGGGTGTTGTAAGGAGAAGAATGACTACGCTCTTGTTCCTTCGGGGAAACCTTCTCTTTGCACCCTGGTGGCCATGATCAGAAAGACAGAAAGTGATGGGAAAAGCAATATGTTACAGTTGTCACCAGCAGGTGCGGACTGACCATTTTGGCACTTGGGCACTGCCTGAGGGCCCGGGGTCAGTAGGGGGCCCCATGAAATGCCCCTGGTACCTTTCATTTTTTGGGTGTGGTTTGAGTGTGGGTGAGGACACAGGGGTCCCATGGTCCCCTATTGCCCGGGGGCCCCATGAGTTGCCAGTCCACCCTTAGTCACCAGGGGTGTATTTACCACAAGGCAAACAAGGCATTTGCCTAGGGTGGCATTTTTTTTAGGGGGGCAGCACTGCTGCTGGAAGAAGGGACATATGCGGCATGGGGACCAGGTGGGAACTGAGAGAGGCTGTGGGCTGCTTGATGGTGTATGCAGAGCCCGATTGTCGCTCCTGGGGATGTCCAGAGCTTTGAAGGTGAGTGTCTTTCTCTTTCACCGAGGGGTGTGTGTATTAGTGGAAGGCACTCTTGGGTGGGGGCTGGTGTTGGTCAGTGTCAGGCTCTCTCTCCGCCAGGTGGGGGTCCGATTTTTGTGTTGCCTAGGGCAGCACAAAACCTAAATACACCACTGGTTGTCACCAGAACAGGAGGTGAGGGTAAATTTTTCATTTTCTGTTTTGGTGACAACACTCTAAGAGGGAAATTCCCCTTACTTTGCGGAGATTTCCGTCATTCCATCAGGGCTGGTTCACACTCCATGCAATCCAGTGCATTTTTCTTCTGCATCCAAAACACACAGAAAATAGGTTACATGGTTGTCAATGTTCACATCAGTGATTGCAGTTCCAGTGCATTCCGATTCCAGAAAAAAAAAGTAGAACAGGCTGCATTTTTCCTGCACAGAACTGTACTGGAACGCAGTAAAATGCATACAAAATGCACTGGAACGCATCAAACATGCATCAAAGATCCACTTGACCCAAAATTACCTAAAAAAGTAGGAAAAAGAAGCATCTAGAATAAAACTATTCTTACTGTAATCAAAACATCAAGCTCAGGGGTCAGAGGTCAGGAATATATAATGTACAAAGTGCAGGGGTCAGGAATATATACTGTACAAAGTGCAGGGCAGAGTACCAGGGTCAGGAGTATGTAATTTACAGAGTGCAGGGGTCAGGAATATATACTGTACAAAGTGTAGGGCAGAGTACCAGGGCCAGGAGTATGTAATGTGCAGAGTGCAGGGGTCAGGAATATATACTGTACAAAGTGTAGGGAAGAGTACCAGGGCCAAGAGTATGTAATGTGCAGAGTGCAGGGGTCAGGAATATATACTGTACAAAGTGTGGGGCAGAGTACCAGGGTCAGGAGTATGTAATGTACAGAGTGCAGGGGTCAGGAATATATACTGTACAAAGTGTAGGGAAGAGTTCCAGAGTCAGGAGTATGTAATGTACAGAGTGCAGGGGTCAGGAATATATAACGTACAAAGTGCAGGGCAGAGTACCAGGGCCAGGAGTATGTAATGTGCAGAGTGCAGGGGTCAGGAACATATACTGTACAAAGTGTAGGGAAGAGTACCAGGGCCAAGAGTATGTAATGTGCAGAGTGCAGGGGTCAGGAATATATACTGTACAAAGTGTAGGGCAGAGTACCAGGGTCATGAGTATGTAATGTACAGAGTGCAGGGGTCAGGAATATATACTGTACAAAGTGCAGGTAGAGTATCAGGGTCAGGAGTATGCAATTTACAGAGTGCAGGGGTCAGGAATATATACTGTACAAAGTGTAGGGCAGAGTTCCAGAGTCAGGAGTATGTAATGTACAGAGTGCAGGGGTCAGGAATATATAATGTACAAAGTGCAGGACAGAGTACCAGGGTCAGGAGTATGTAATGTTCAGAGTGCAGGGGTCAGGAATATATACTGTACAAAGTGCAGGACAGAGTACCAGGGCCAGGAGTATGTAATGTGCAGAGTGCAGGGGTCAGGAATATATACTGTACAAAGTGCAGGACAGAGTACCAGGGTCGGGAGTATGTAATTTACAGAGTGCAGGGGTCAGGAATATATACTGTACAAAGTGTAGGGCAGAGTACCAGGGTCAGGAGTATGTAATGCACAGAGTGCAGGGGTCAGGAATATATAATGCACAAAGTACAGGGCAGAGTAGCAGGGTCAGCAGTATGCAACGTACAATTCACTGTTCAGAGTGCATTGGCCATATGTATGTAACATACGACAATATGTACTATACTGCACATCTTACAGAGTCGTTAAATACTCCTGAACTCTGAATCGGATGCTGTGCTGTATGTTGCACACTCCTGACTGATGAACTTCCAGCACACAGAGGCGGCAGCATGTCACACACAGCTATTTTATAGGGAATATTTAGAAATGATCATTGTGCTTAAAGCGGAGTTCCACCCAAAAGGGGAAGTTCCGCTTTAAAGATTGTTCCCCTGCTCCCCATTAAGTTTGGCACCTTTGGGGAGTGGGGAGTGGGGAGGGGGAAATGGGTACCCGAATTTGACAGGTACCCGCTCCCACTTCCTCTGCGATCACCTAGGCGATTGGAAGCGGAAGTTGCCCTCCCTCCCCGTAGTCTTTTGGGACACATGACAGGTCCCAGAAGACTACAGGGCCATTCAGGAAGCTCAGCGCTTCTTGTGCATGCGCAGTGTGAAGCTGCAAGCTGTCACAGCCGGGTGCCCACACTGAAGATGCCGGTACCTGGAATATAGTACGGCTGGTGAAATGTGCTGCGGCGGGGGCAATGCAGGATCATGAGCACCCCCCCCCCATGTTATAGAGAGGAGGAAGACGGCTAATCTGTAGTCCTGTTCTAGTGTGACAATGCAGCTCCTTCATAGATACAGTATAGTGAGGGAGTGTTGTCATCTGAGGACAGGAAGTGTGCTACTGGCAGGATCACCATCTGAAAATACGTCTTCCAGAGTTAGACGTAGAACTATTGGCAACAATAGGCAACAGGTTAGAGGAACTGAAATTATTCTCTCTTGAGAAGAGTAGATTAAGGAGGGATATGATCTCCATGTATAATACATAAGGGGGGATATGATCTCCATGTATAATACATAAGGGGGGATATGATCTCCATGTATAATACATAAGGGGGGATATGATCTCCATGTATAATACATAAGGGGGGATATGATCTCAATGTATAATACATAAGGGGGGATATGATCACCCTGTATAATACATAAGGGGGGATATGATCTCCATGTATAATACATAAGGGGGGATATGATCACCATGTATAATACATAAGGGGGGATATGATCACCATGTATAATACATAAGGGGGGATATGATCACCATGTATAATACATAAGGGGGGATATGATCACCATGTATAATACATAAGGGGGGATATGATCAACATGTATAATACATAAGGGGGGATATGATCTCCGTGTATAATACATAAGGGGGGATATGATCTCTGTGTATAATACATAAGGGGGATATGATCTCCGTGTATAATACATAAGGGGGGATATGATCTCCGTGTATAATACATAAGGGGGGATATGATCTCCATGTATAATACATAAGGGGGGGATATGATCTCCGTGTATAATACATAAGGGGGGATATGATCAACATGTATAATACATAAGGGAGGATATGATCTCCATGTATAATACATAAGGGGGGATATGATCAACATGTATAATACATATGGGGGGGTATGATCAACATGTATAATACATAAGGGGGGATATGATCAACATGTATAATACATAAGGGGGGATATGATCACCGTGTATAATACATAAGGGGGATATGATCAACATGTATAATACATAAGGCGGTATATGATCTCCATGTATAATACATAAGAGGGGGATATGATCACCATGTATAATACATAAGGGGGGATATGATCTCCATGTATAATACATAAGGGGGGATATGATCTCCATGTATAATACATAAGAGGGGGATATGATCTCCATGTATAATACATAAGGGGGGATATGATCAACATGTATAATACATAAGTGGGGGTATGATCAACATGTATAATACATAAGGGGGGATATGATCAACATGTATAATACATAAGGGGGGATATGATCACCGTGTATAATACATAAGGGGGATATGATCAACATGTATAATACATAAGGGGATATATAATGATCTCCATATATAATACATAAGGGGGGATATGATCTCCATGTATAATACATAAGGGGGGATATGATCACCATGTATAATACATAAGGAGGATATGATCTCCATGTATAATACATAAGGGGGATACGATCTCCATGTATAATACATAAGGGGGGATATGATCACCATGTATAATACATAAGGGGGATATGATCTCCATGTATAATACATAAGGGGGGATATGATCTCCATGTATAATACATAAGGGGGGATATGATCTCCATGTATAATACATAAGGGGGGATATGATCTCCATGTATAATACATAAGGGGGGATATGATCTCAATGTATAATACATAAGGGGGGATATGATCACCCTGTATAATACATAAGGGGGGATATGATCTCCATGTATAATACATAAGGGGGGATATGATCACCATGTATAATCCATAAGGGGGGATATGATCACCATGTATAATACATAAGGGGGGATATGATTACCATGTATAATACATAAGGGGGGATATGATCAACATGTATAATACATAAGGGGGGATATGATCTCCGTGTATAATACATAAGGGGGGATATGATCTCCGTGTATAATACATAAGGGGGGATATGATCTCCGTGTATAATACATAAGGGGGGATATGATCTCCGTGTATAATACATAAGGGGGGATATGATATCCATGTATAATACATAAGGGGGGGATATGATCTCCGTGTATAATACATAAGGGGGATATGATCAACATGTATAATACATAAGGGAGGATATGATCTCCATGTATAATACATAAGGGGGGATATGATCAACATGTATAATACATATGGGGGGGAATGATCAACATGTATAATACATAAGGGGGGATATGATCAACATGTATAATACATAAGGGGGGATATGATCACCGTGTATAATACATAAGGGGGATATGATCAACATGTATAATACATAAGGCGGTATATGATCTCCATGTATAATACATAAGGGGGGATATGATCACCATGTATAATACATAAGGGGGGATATGATCTCCATGTATAATACATAAGGGGGGATATGATCTCCATGTATAATACATAAGGGGGGGATATGATCACCATGTATAATACATAAGGGGGGATATGATCTCCATGTATAATACATAAGGGGGGATATGATCTCCATGTATAATACATAAGAGGGGGATATGATCTCCCTGTATAATACATAAGGGAGGATATGATCAACATGTATAATACATAAGGGGGGGTATGATCAACTTGTATAATACATAAGGGGGGATATGATCACCGTGTATAATACATAAGGGGGATATGATCAACATGTATAATACATAAGGGGGTATATGATCTCCATGTATAATACATAAGGGGGATATGATCTCCATGTATAATACATAAGGGGGGATATGATCACCATGTATAATACATAAGGGGGATATGATCTCCATGTATAATACATAAGGGGGATACGATCTCCATGTATAATACATAAGGGGGGGATATGATCTCCGTGTATAATACATAAGGGGGGATATGATCTCCATGTATAATACATAAGGGGGGGATATGATCTCCGTGTATAATACATAAGGGGGGATATGATCAACATGTATAATACATAAGGGAGGATATGATCTCCATGTATAATACATAAGGGGGGATATGATCAACATGTATAATACATATGGGGGGGTATGATCAACATGTATAATACATAAGGGGGGATATGATCAACATGTATAATACATAAGGGGGGATATGATCACCGTGTATAATACATAAGGGGGATATGATCAACATGTATAATACATAAGGCGGTATATGATCTCCATGTATAATACATAAGGGGGGGATATGATCACCATGTATAATACATAAGGGGGGATATGATCTCCATGTATAATACATAAGGGGGGATATGATCTCCATGTATAATACATAAGAGGGGGATATGATCTCCATGTATAATACATAAGGGGGGATATGATCAACATGTATAATACATAAGTGGGGGTATGATCAACATGTATAATACATAAGAGGGGGATATGATCACCGTGTATAATACATAAGGGGGATATGATCAACATGTATAATACATAAGGGGATATATAATGATCTCCATATATAATACATAAGGGGGGATATGATCTCCATGTATAATACATAAGGGGGGATATGATCACCATGTATAATACATAAGGAGGATATGATCTCCATGTATAATACATAAGGGGGATACGATCTCCATGTATAATACATAAGGGGGGATATGATCACCATGTATAATACATAAGGGGGATATGATCTCCATGTATAATACATAAGGGGGGATATGATCTCCATGTATAATACATAAGGGGGGATATGATCTCCATGTATAATACATAAGGGGGGATATGATCTCCATGTATAATACATAAGGGGGGATATGATCTCAATGTATAATACAAAAGGGGGGATATGATCACCCTGTATAATACATAAGGGGGGATATGATCTCCATGTATAATACATAAGGGGGGATATGATCACCATGTATAATCCATAAGGGGGGATATGATCACCATGTATAATACATAAGGGGGGATATGATTACCATGTATAATACATAAGGGGGGATATGATCAACATGTATAATACATAAGGGGGGATATGATCTCCGTGTATAATACATAAGGGGGGATATGATCTCCGTGTATAATACATAAGGGGGGATATGATCTCCGTGTATAATACATAAGGGGGGATATGATCTCCGTGTATAATACATAAGGGGGGATATGATATCCATGTATAATACATAAGGGGGGGATATGATCTCCGTGTATAATACATAAGGGGGATATGATCAACATGTATAATACATAAGGGAGGATATGATCTCCATGTATAATACATAAGGGGGGATATGATCAACATGTATAATACATATGGGGGGGAATGATCAACATGTATAATACATAAGGGGGGATATGATCAACATGTATAATACATAAGGGGGGATATGATCACCGTGTATAATACATAAGGGGGATATGATCAACATGTATAATACATAAGGCGGTATATGATCTCCATGTATAATACATAAGGGGGGATATGATCACCATGTATAATACATAAGGGGGGATATGATCTCCATGTATAATACATAAGGGGGGATATGATCTCCATGTATAATACATAAGGGGGGGATATGATCACCATGTATAATACATAAGGGGGGATATGATCTCCATGTATAATACATAAGGGGGGATATGATCTCCATGTATAATACATAAGAGGGGGATATGATCTCCCTGTATAATACATAAGGGAGGATATGATCAACATGTATAATACATAAGGGGGGGTATGATCAACTTGTATAATACATAAGGGGGGATATGATCACCGTGTATAATACATAAGGGGGATATGATCAACATGTATAATACATAAGGGGGTATATGATCTCCATGTATAATACATAAGGGGGATATGATCTCCATGTATAATACATAAGGGGGGATATGATCACCATGTATAATACATAAGG
This sequence comes from Staurois parvus, assembly GCF_062004578.1. NCBI lineage: Eukaryota > Metazoa > Chordata > Amphibia > Anura > Ranidae > Staurois > Staurois parvus. The sequence goes on from NW_028318929.1 coordinate 206,986, forward strand.
GGGATATGATCTCCATGTATAATACATAAGGGGGATACGATCTCCATGTATAATACATAAGGGGGGGATATGATCACCATGTATAATACATAAGGGGGGATATGATCTCCATGTATAATACATAAGGGGGGATATGATCTCCATGTATAATACATAGGGGGGATATGATCTCCATGTATAATACATAAGAGGGGGATATGATCTCCATGTATAATACATAAGGGGGGATATGATCTCCATGTATAATACATAAGGGGGGATATGATCTCCATGTATAATACATAAGGGGGGATATGATCTCCATGTATAATACATAAGGGGGGATATGATCTCCATGTATAATACATAAGGGGGGATATGATCTCCATGTATAATACATAAGGGGGGATATGATCTCCATGTATAATACATAAGGGGGGATATGATCTCCATGTATAATACATAAGGGGGGATATGATCTCCATGTATAATACATAAGGGGGGATATGATCTCCATGTATAATACATAAGAGGGGGATATGATCTCCATGTATAATACATAGGGGGGGATATGATCACCATGTATAATACATAAGGGGGATATGATCTCCATGTATAGAACATAAGGGGGGGTATGATCTCCTTGTATAATACATAAGGGGGGATATGATCTCCATGTACAATACATAAGGGGGATATGATCTCCATGTATAATACATAAGGGGGGATATGATCTCCATGTATAATACATAAGGGGGGATATGATCAACATGTATAATACATAAGGGGGGATATGATCTCCATGTACAATACATAAGGGGGGATACGATCTCCATGTATAATACATAAGGGGGGATATGATCTCCATGTATAATACATAAGGGGGGATATGATCTCCATGTACAATACATAAGGGGGGATATGATCTCCATGTATAATACATAAGGGGGGATATGATCTCCATGTATAATACAAAAGGAGGATATGATTTCCATGTATAATACATAAGGGGGGATATGATCTCCATGTATAATACATAAAGAGGGATATGGTCTCTATGTATAATACGTAAGGGGGATATGATCAACATGTATAATACATCAGGGGGGATATGATCTCCATGTATATTACGTAAAGGGGGATATGATCTCCATGTATAATACATAAGGGGGATATGATCTCCATGTATAATACATAAGGGGGGATATGATCACCATGTATAATACATAAGGGGGGATATGATCTCCATGTATAATACATAAGGGGGGATATGATCAACATGTATAATACATAAGGGGGGATATGATCTCCGTGTATAATACATAAGGGGGGATATGATCTCTGTGTATAATACATAAGGGGGGATATGATCTCCGTGTATAATACATAAGGGGGGATATGATCTCCATGTATAATACATAAGGGGGATTTGATCTCCGTGTATAATACATAAGGGGGGGGTATGATCAACATGTATAATACATAAGGGGGGATATGATCAACATGTATAATACATAAGGGGGGGTATGATCTCCATGTATAATACATAAGGGGGGATATGATCACTGTGTATAATACATAAGGGGGATATGATCAACGTGTATAATACATAAGGCGGTATATGATCTCCATGTATAATACATAAGGGGGGGATATGATCACCATGTATAATACATAAGGGGGGATATGATCTCCATGTATAATACATAAGGGGGGATATGATCTCCATGTATAATACATAAGAGGGATATATGATCTCCATGTATAATACATAAGGGGGGATATGATCAACATGTATAATACATAAGGGGGGATATGATCAACGTGTATAATACATAAGGGGGGATATGATCAACGTGTATAATACATAAGGGGGGATATGATCAACGTGTATAATACATAAGGGGGGATATGATCACCGTGTATAATACATAAGGGGGATATGATCAACATGTATAATACATAAGGGGGTATATGATCTCCATGTATAATACATAAGGGGGGATATGATCTCCATGTATAATACATAAGGGGGGATATGATCACCATGTATAATACATAAGGGGGGATATGATCTCCATGTATAATACATAAGGGGGATATGATCTCCATGTATAATACATAAGGGGGGGCTATGATCACCATGTATAATACATAAGGGGGGATATGATCTCCATGTATAATACATAAGGGGGGATATGATCTCCATGTATAATACATAAGAGGGGGATATGATCTCCATGTATAATACATAAGGGGGGATATGATCACCATGTATAATACATAAGGGGGGATATGATCACCATGTATAATACATAAGGGGGGATATGATCTCCATGTATAATACATAAGGGGGATATGATCTCCATGTATAATACATAAGGGGGGGGTATGATCTCCTTGTATAATACATAAGGGGGGATATGATCTCCATGTACAATACATAAGGGGGGATATGATCTCCATGTATAATACATAAGGGGGGATATGATCAACATGTATAATACATAAGGGGGGATATGATCTCCATGTACAATACATAAGGGGGGATACGATCTCCATGTATAATACATAAGGGGGGATACGATCACCATGTATAATATATAAGGGGGGATATGATCTCCATGTATAATAGATAAGGGGGGATATGATCTCCATGTACAATACATAAGGGGGGATATGATCTCCATGTATAATACATAAGGGGGGATATGATCTCCATGTACAATACATAAGGGGGATATGATCTCCATGTATAATACAAAAGGGGGGATATGATCTCCATGTATAATACATAAGGGGGGATATGATCTCCATGTATAATACATAAAGGGGGATATGGTCTCTATGTATAATACGTAAGGGGGATATGATCAACATGTATAATACATCAGGGGGGATATGATCTCAATGTATAATACATAAGGGGGATATGATCAACATGTATAATATATAAGGGGGGATATGATCTCCATGTATAATACATAAAGGGGGATATGATCTCCATGTATAATACATAAGGGGGATATGATAAACATGTATAATACATAAGGGGGATATGATCTCCATGTATAATACATAAGGGGGGATATGATCACCATGTATAATACATAAGGGGGGATATGATCTCCATGTATAATACATAAGGGGGGATATGATCACCATGTATAATATATAAGGGGGATATGATCTCCATGTATAATACATAAGGGGGGATATGATCTCCATGTATACTAGATAAGGGGGATATGATCTCCATGTATAATACATAAGGGGGATATGATCTCCATGTATAATACATAAGGGGGATATGATCTCCATGTATAATACATAAGGGGGGATATGATCACCATGTATAATACATAGGGAGGATAGGATCTCCATGTATAAAACATAAGGGGGGATATGATCTCCATGTATAATACATAAGGGGGGATATGATCACCATGTATAATACATAAGAGGGATATGATCACCATGTATAATACATAAGGGGGATATGATCTCCATGTATAATACATAAGGGGGGATATGATCACCATGTATAATACATAAGGGGGATATGATCTCCATATATAATACATAATGGGGGATATGATCTCCATGTATAATACATAAGGGGGGATATGATCACCATGTATAATACATAAGGGGGATATGATCACCATGTATAATACATAAGGGGGGATATGGTCTCCATGTATAATACATAAAGGGGGGGTATGATCTCAATGTATAATACATAAGGGGGGTATGATCTCCATGTATAATACATAAGGGGGGGATATGATCACCATGTATAATACATAAAGGGGGGGGTATGATCTCAATGTATAATACATAAGGGGGATATGATCACCATGTATAATACATAAGGGGGATATGATCTCCATGTATAATACATAAGGGGGGATATGATCTCCATGTATAATACATAAAGGGGGATATGATCTCCATGTATAATACATAAGGGGGGGATATGATCACCATGTATAATACATAAGGGGGGGATATGATCTCCATGTATAATACATAAGGGGGGATATGATCTCCATGTATAATACATAAGGGGGGATATGATCTCCATGTATAATACATAAAGGGGGATATGATCTCCATGTATAATACATAAGGGGGGGATATGATCACCATGTATAATACATAAGGGGGGGATATGATCTCCATGTATAATACATAAGGGGGATATGATCTCCATGTACAATACATAAGGGGGGGGGATATGATCTCCATGTATAAATACATCAGTGGTTCATATAGTGAACTCGGTGTAGAGTTATTCATCCTGAGGTCATCACGGAGGACAAGGGGGCACTCTTTACGTCTAGAGGAAAAGAAATTTAATCTCCAAACACGGAAAGGTTTCTTCACAGTAAGAGCTGTGAAAATATGCAATAGACTCCCTCATGAGTTGGTTCTGGCCAGCTCAGCGGATTGCTTTAAAAAAGTCCTGGATTCTTTCTTGGATACACAGAATATAACTGGATACTAACATTTATAGGTAAAGTTGATCCAGGGAATATCTGATTGCCTCTCTGGGGATCAGGTAGGAATTTTTCCCCTGCAGGAGCAAATTGGATCATGCTTTGCTGGTTTTTTTTGCCTTCCTCTGGATCAACTGTGGATATACTGTGGATATTGTCTTTTTTTCAGCCAGATTAACTATGTAACTATATCATTAATAAAATTGTTAACATCTATGTAACTATAGCGGAGGGTCCTAGCCATTGTCCATTTTTATTGCCTTTTGTATCCCATTGGGGAGAATTCCCTTCACTTGGAAACAGGAAGTGAGAGGAAATCTCTGCAAAATAACCAGGGTCCCCAGAACCAGTGTCCCCACTGGAAGTTTCCCCCTCTATTCCTGTTGTGGTGACAACCCAAAATGTGGATTTTATTTTCACTTTTACCCTTGAGGGTCTATGTATAAAATGTATGTAGTGCTACCCCTGTAGGAGCTGCTGGATGATTCTTGTCCTCTGGTTTTGCCTTGACCAGGGGCATCCCTAGGGTTGGTGTCACCTGGAGTCTGATGCATTATGGTCCCCAATCCGCAGATCAAATCCAACTTGCGGGGATCGTCAGCTTGCAACCTATACAGGATTAACTGATCTTGCAACACCGGTCAGGGGGGTGCGACGGGGACACAGGGAGGGGAAGAGCCAGGCTGTATGTGCACGACAGGGACCGCCCACTTCTGGAGGGGTGACACCACGTGTTACCGCAAATCCGATCCATCTTGCGGGGATTGTCGGCTTACTTTAAAACTTTTTGGTGTCACTCCGTGAGATAGGTGTCACTCAGTACAGCGTGCACCCCCTGCACCCACCTAGGGACACCACTGGCCTTGACCTTGTAGATCCCTCAGCTTTTCTCCAAGTTTAAACATATTCAATACAGACAGCCACACTCCTTTACTGATGAGAAAAGCACAATTTAGATTAAAAAGGATAAGTTCACCTTTGGGTACATGTTACATGTCACAGGGAGAGGTTCCCTGTACCAGCTCTCACTTTTTAAAAACAGCATGGCTGTGCAATGCTCCACCCACATGGCTTCGTCATTCATTCACAGTGTTCTGTGAATGGACTACAAGTCCCAACAGCCTTGGCGGCTGTCGGCTTGTAGTTCTCAATGAACCACCACGTGTTGTGAGAATATGCTGTGCAGGCTCAATAGTCTTAGGCTCCCTGTACACGGGACACTTCTGAACGATGGAAACTGACTGCTGGAAAATGTAGATTAAAAAACGTCTGTTTAGCCGTGTTTGCATACCGCGTTTAGAAGCGTTTTTCAAAGATAACCTCAGGAGACCTTCCAAAATGCCCAGAATGCACTGAAAATAGTAAAAAACTAACAATTTCAGACATTTTGAGAGAAATAGAGAGAGGAGAAGCAGAGAGAGCAGTATTTGTTGAGATTAGCTGTCTTTTTTTTTTTTGTGGTGTTTGGATGTGTTCCAGCTCATTTCTGTGCATAAATTATTGCAGCAGTATCTAACATATTTTCTTTCATGTGAAACCTCAAAGTATGGTGTACCAGGTCCATTTGAGTACCGAGAAAATGCTTTGCATGCATTATTCATGATGAAAAAAGGCTCTGGACAGCATCTGGTAATTGAAGAGTTACAACATTTTTCCAAATGCAAACGCTTATAAATGCGGTTAGCCATGTTTACACGCATTTACAAGCGTTTGGCATTTGAAACGCTGATCAAATCTACTCCTGAACGCAAGTTTGGTGCGTTAAAAAAATCGACTGTAAACTCAACTGCCTGTAAACGATGATGTGTACATGGACACATAGGAAAACATTAGGGAGAGTTCAGGGGCTGCTGAAAAAAACGCTTACCAGATCCTGAATGTTTATCAGCTGCAGTGTACATGGAGCCTTAGTTGCAGTGAAGAATCGGCGCTTGGCTGGCCAACCATGTAGTGTAGTCAGTGGTCAGGGTTTGCTGTGCTGGTCTCAGGCCGAAGAACAGTGACACCGCTCAGCCTCACAAGCTGTGATCAGTGATGCAAATCCGCCATCTGGAGAATTGCTATAGCTGGCTAGGCCGCGACAGTGCGCTGTTGTGAGACGGAGAAACAGCTCTCATTGTTTTAATACTGCTTGTGTGGAGTAAATTAAATGTTTTGACTGACATTCTGCAGTTTAGCTACAAGATGTCACTGTTTTTCTAACACAGCCTCAGACTGCATAGATATTTCTATATTCATGAAGAGGTGGAGTTTTTCACAGAGAGAGAGAGCAGCCATGTTTTTGGAGCATGGTGAATAAGGGGCCTTGTGAGCTGAGAATCTGATGACATCCAGGTGTGAAAGCATCCCTCCGTAACCAGAGCTGCAGCTAAGTGAAGCTGATGAGATTGCTGCGAGGAATGCTGATGAGAGCAGAGGAACTAAGCAACATATACGGCGAGACCGCATGCTTGTTGGAGAGACATTTGTTCTGTTCAGAGTCACTAGCGGATGCAAAGCAGACCCGAGTTGGTAAGATCGTGCATGCACCTCATTTCAGTGTTGGCGCCTTGAGACTGAGTCCAGGCCTATAGTTAGTTAGTTAGGGTCTCTGTTTGTGTCAGGCCACAAGTGTTGTTACTGATCATTGGAAGGACTCCACAACTTAAAGTGACATTTCACATTGGAGAGCTGATAAAATCCTACAAACTCAAGCCAGACTGACGTTTTGCTCAGAAGGAATACTCAGGCACGTGCTACAGGACCAGTTATGGGAGGGGGAATACTGTAGATGTGTGTAAGATTGTAAGCTGTTGTGCTGCACCGCAGGCTAGCCATACCATACACCCATACACTGATTCCTGCTCTTTTAGGGTAATAACAGGTAAGGTGTGGCAGCTTAGTTGTGCCCGCCAGTAGGTAAATTACTACACCTTCTACCTTCATCCATCAGGAGGCGCCGTGCTGTGCAGCACAAGGGTCTCAGCCTTTGGGCTGGGTGTATGTAAATTTATTGTATGTTTCCAGCATTTGTGGTTGTGTTTATTTGCCACATCTAAATAAAATTCTGTTGTGGCAAAAGCAGGTGTTGGGGTTGCTTTCCTCGTTCGTGACGTCACTGTATCCTTGGGAGCCCACCCCGGTACACGGCTTACACTGTTACTGTGCACAGGGCAGCAGTCCAACCATCCTGTTAAGCATCCCGGCGGGGCCAAGAGTACGAACACGCCAGTAACAGTCCAATAATTAGGCTCTCCCACAATCCTTTAGTTGGGCAGATTTCTGGGATGTGTAGTTTAGATAGGGCTCTGAAAACAGTGATGGTTGACTGGAGGACTACAAGTCTCAAGATCCTCTGCTCTGGCCCAGGAAAAGGAACTCCCCTCCTCTGCGGACAAGAAGTGATGCAGCGGTCTGAGTGCAGGCACTAGAGAGGAACTAGGTAGTATATAGTTCTGTTGAATCATGTCCTCCTGATTCATCTTGCAGTAGCCTTCACCTGGCTACAAGTACATTGTGTGGATGTGACAAACGTCCATACATTTAGAATGAAAACTGCTGTATTTTCTCTAATATATGTAGTTCCTATACCACCAGTGCAACCTAGTGGCCATAATGCATTTTTTCCAATTGAAGTTCTTATTTTAAAAGATGCTACTTACATTGGAGGTCAGTGGGAAAAATACCCCTTACATTGGTGGTCATTGGGAAGAATGATCCTGACATTGGTGGTCATTGGGAAGAATGCTCCTTACATTGGTGGTCAGTGGGAAGAATGTTCCTTACATTAAAGGTCAGTGGGAAGAATGCTCCTTCCATTGGAGGTCATTGGGAAGAATGCCCCTTACAGTGGAGGTCATTGGGAAGAATGATCCTTACATTGGTGGTCAGTGGGAAGAATGCTCCTTACACTGCAGGTCATTGGGAAGAATGCTCCTTCCATTGGAGGTCATTGGAAAGAATTCTCCTTCCATTGGAGGTCATTGGGAAGAATGCCCCTTACAATGGAGGTCATTGGAAAGAATGATCCTTACATTGGAGGTCATTGGGAAGAATGCTCCTTCCATTGGAGGTCATTGGGAAGAGTGCCCCTTACAGTGGAGGTCATTGGGAAGGATGATCCTTACATCGGTGGTCATTGGGAAGAATGCCCCTTACAATGGAGATCATTGGGAAGAATGATCCTTGCATTGGTGGTCATTGGGAAAAATGCGTCTTACATTGGGGGTCATTGGGAAGAATGATCCTTGCATTGGTGGTCATTGGGAAGAATGCGTCTTACAGTGGAGGTCATTGGGAAGAATGATCCTTGCATTGGTGGTCATTGGGAAGAATGCGTCTTACATTGGGGGTCATTGGGAAGAATGATCCTTGCATTGGTGGTCATTGGGAAGAATGCGTCTTACATTGGGGGTCATTGGGAAGAATGCCCCTTACAGTGGAGGTCATTGGGAAGAATGATCCTTACATTGGTGGTCATTGGGAAGAATGATCCTTACATTGGTGGTCAGTGGGAAGAATGATCCTTACATTGGTGGTCAGTGGGAAGAATGCTCCTTACACTGCAGGTCATTGGGAAGAATGCTCCTTCCATTGGAGGTCATTGGAAAGAATTCTCCTTCCATTGGAGGTCATTGGGAAGAATGCCCCTTACAATGGAGGTCATTGGAAAGAATGATCCTTACATTGGAGGTCATTGGGAAGAATGCTCCTTCCATTGGAGGTCATTGGGAAGAGTGCCCCTTACAGTGGAGGTCATTGGGAAGGATGATCCTTACATCGGTGGTCATTGGGAAGAATGCCCCTTACAGTGGAGATCATTGGGAAGAATGATCCTTGCATTGGTGGTCATTGGGAAAAATGCGTCTTACATTGGGGGTCATTGGGAAGAATGATCCTTGCATTGGTGGTCATTGGGAAGAATGCGTCTTACAGTGGAGGTCATTGGGAAGAATGATCCTTGCATTGGTGGTCATTGGGAAGAATGCGTCTTACATTGGGGGTCATTGGGAAGAATGATCCTTGCATTGGTGGTCATTGGGAAGAATGCGTCTTACATTGGGGGTCATTGGGAAGAATGCCCCTTACAGTGGAGGTCATTGGGAAGAATGATCCTTACATTGGTGGTCATTGGGAAGAATGCGACTTGTAGTTCCACAACAGCTGGAGGGCCAGAGTTTGCCCACCCCTGCATTATGGCCATAAGGTTGTGCCCGCTATATAGAAACTTCATATATTAGAGAAAATAAAGCAATTTTCATTCTAAATGTGCAAATGTTTGTCACATCCACACAACAAATGTTTTATACATAGACCCCTGATAACAGTGAACAGGGTAAATAGAGAGAGTGAATCCCTGTAATGAGGACACAGCCAGCAATAAAAGTCTTACATATGTTCTAACCCCTCTCTACTCCTTCCATCACTTACTCCTCTCTACTCCTTCCATTCCTTTACATCACTGTCTACTTGTGCACCAACTGGGCCCCAGCAAGTGCGCAAATGAATCCTCTGTATTTAAAAGAACTTCAGATTTAAACCTTGCCGTCTGAGGGCTCCACGTGAGCTAGGCTCTTTATTCTTAGTCCTTGTTGCTCAATGAAGTTGACACCACCTCAGATCAGAAGCATTGAGTACATTTCTGAAAATCAGGCCTGCTAACATTGATTGAGCTTCTACTACAGGTGTTGCTTCTTTACTTAGAGTTGCTAAGAGTAATTATTGCCTTTCCAAGTATCAATATCAGCTTGTACTGTTCAACCAAGTTTACATTGAAGTTTAATATAAACCTCATATCAGTTTATTCTAATATGTGTGTGAGTCTTTTTTCTGGTATTATAGTGTCTACAACTAACCAGATGTGCCTGAGGGGCTGAGGGTGTTCTTGAGGTTGAAGTGCAGAATAGTGAACTCAAAATCAGCAAGCAGCTCCTTTGGAGGTAGCGCTACACAAGTAAAAAGGTAAGCAGCAATTCTGAAATTTTTTTTTTAATTATGCTATGTGGATGGAAACATGTAACATACAGAATATAAAGTACTGTAGGTGTTATCCCAATTTTTCTGTAAAAGTGGAAATGTACTTTAAGGGCTCTATTTCTAATTTAGATTTGCACAGCTATCCTGAGGATGAGTGACTACATACAAGTACTAAACTACGTCTTTTTTTTTCTTTCATATGTGTATGACTGTTACAGCCATGGTGATACCAGAACTAGTGATTTATTGAATTGTAGTTTATTTATTACAGGTACTTATACAGGTACAATTTACACAGCGCTTCACATATATATTGTACATTCACATCAGTCCCTAACCCTCAAGGGGCGTACAATCTAAGGTCCCTAACTCACATTCATACATACACATACTAGGGCCAATTTAGACAGGAGCCAATTAACCTACCAGCATGTCTTTAGAGTGTGGGAGGAAACCGGAGTACCCAGAGGAAACCCACGCAGGCACAGGAAGAACATGGAAGCTCCAGGCAGGTGGTGCCGTGGTTGGGTTTATATTTGTAATATATATTTTGCTCTGGATTTTATTTATGCCAGTTTCAAAGTAGGGTCTGGCAGAACTCCTCTTTAAACTATTACTTTTTATGTTAAAGTCGACAGTTTAGGAAAAGTACAAGCTTGTATAATGTATAATAGAGCCCTTGTAGGACGGGATATTATTTCTCTTTAGAAAGGTAGTTGTGTAGTGAATTGTGGTGGCATTGTGACAAGTCCCATATTCTCATGAATAAAACAGGCCAGGTTCCATTTTCCCTCTTTGTCTCCATCCGGTAACACAAGAATCAGGAAGAGATCAGGTCTCTGCAGCGAGAGAGGCTCTACAGACTGGAATCATTGGGTCAGTGTTTCTGTTCTGAGAAACTTTATAGTTGTCCTTATCAAAGTTAGAATAACAGAAGAGAGCAACCAAAAGGTTCAGTCTAGTTAACATACAAAAAATTCAACATGTACATTCAATCAGGAGACACGGCTTACCTGACTAATGGCTCCAATTGTTATCCCGATATATATCTTCCACACCTGACAATCCCTTTTAGCTGAGTTCCAGTAGCAGCCGGTATATTTATTTTTTATTAGATTTAAAAATTTCACACGGTTTGGCTGCAGCTCAGGAACACCCACTGATTTTGTTCAGTTAACTCATGGTTTCCCATAGACTTTGTATTCGATCGTGTGCTTTTGGTGGGTTTTCTGAAAGTGCACCAAAGAAGCAGCATGCTGGGCTTTTGGTGTGCTTTCAGATAGCGCACCAAAACCACAAGATCTAATAGAAAGTCTATGGGAAAACACCCATTAACCGCACAAGAAATGTGGGTATGCCCACACCATGCCCAAAACTGGCCTACAAAGGCACAGCCGGTGTTCCTTGGTTACAGGCCCCACCTTTTCACCTATTTACAGCTTGTTAACAATCTGTGTTATTATGCGGACTGATGCCTGTTGGGTGCCAGCGATGGGCTTCCTTGCTTTGTTATATCGCAAGGCACTGTTTATTTCTTACTTCTTTTTTCCCCAGGTATGGATATTTTTACAAAGTTACATGGGTCCAGCTTGGGCCCATGTAACTCTACACACACCATGCCTGTAGGATCCCTGTAGAACAGCAGTTCTCAGCCAGGGTTCCGTGGAATCCTAGCATTCCTCCAGAGGTTATTATGGGTTCCTTGAGCTGTGGTTGACTGACCTCCCATCTTGATGGCACCTGAATAATTTCATCGTCAATGTCACTTGGCGGAGCCAGCGGCTTTACACCAATGATCTTTGTAGCAGTTGGTAAGGGTGATATTATGAGCTCTGTAAGTGGGTAATTCTTCCAACTAACCACTGCCATGAAGGGCATTTTTTTCATCACCTCCCTGATGAATTGATTTTAGCAGCAGTTCCCTAAGACATTAAAATTATTTCATGGGTTCCTCTGGGGTAAAAAGTTTGAGAAAGGCTGCTCTAGAAGCTGGAAATCACTGTAGTAGACACCACTACTCCCATGATCTTGACTACCTTCCAAGTCCTGTTCCAAACTGCTGCCCTGCTGCTTACTGAACCTGGGAGGTTTGCAGCTCGGCATGGCCACCAGTCAGAGAATGCTTAGTAATTTCTCAATAAATGCAATGTGTTCTCTGATTAGATGAGTTGGAGAGCATGAGGTCACCAGCCCACTTCCCCCCTCATCCAATCAAGTTACTCTTTGCATTCATTCAGAAAATGCTAAGTATTCTCTGAATGGTGCCCATGCTCAGACACCAACCTCCTGTGTTCAGTAAGCAGCAGGGCAGCAGCTCAGCACAGGACTCGGAAACTAGCTGAGATCACTGAAGCAGTGGTGTCTACTACAGTGATTTCCAGCTTCTAGAGCAAGGGCCTCTAAACTTTCCATCAGACTTCAGTAGGCTGGACTGTGTAGAAGATGTCCTGGTGTCAGTTGGAGTACAAAATTGAGGAATAGTGCCCCATCTTTGGTATTAGTAGGAGGAATAGTGCCCCATCATTGGTGTCAATAGGCGGACTAATGCCCCATCATTGTTATCAGTGGAATGACTCGTGCCCCATCATTGGTGTCAGTAGAAGAAATGATCTCCCATTGTTTGTGTCAGTGGAAGGAATAGTGCCCCATCATTGGTGTCAGTTGGAGGAATCGTGCCCCATCATTGATGTCAGTACAAGGAATTATCTCCCATTGTTGCTGTCAGTGAGAGGAATCGTGCCCCATCATTGGTGTCAGTAGAAGGAATTATCCCCCATTGTTGGTGTCAGTGGGAGGAATATTGTCCCAATGGCCAATTAAAGGCAAGCAAAGGGCTGTATCTGGCCCATGGGCTTCTGTTTGGAGACTACTGTTCTAGAGGGATCCTGCAGGTATGGTATATACATGGTTACTTTGGTCCAGGCTGGATCAGTGTAATCTTATTATTATTATACAGGATTTATATAGCGCCAACAGTTTGCTCAGTTCTTTACAATATAAGGGAGACAGTACAATTACAATACATTTCAGTACAGAAGGAATAGGAGGGCCCGGCTTGTGGAGCTTACAATCTAAAGGAAGGGGGAGATGATACAAAAGGTGATAGCTGCGGGGGATGATCTGGTGGAGGTGATTCAAGTACAGTTCTTAGGTGGAGGTGGGGTAGGCTTCCCTGAAGAAGTACGTTTTCAAAGATCGCCTAAAGGCAGACGGGGTGGGGGCTGACCGGACATGCTGTAGTAGGGAGTTCCAGAGGATTGGAGAGGCTCTGGAGAAGTCCTGGAGGCGAGCGTGGGAGGAGGTGATGAGGGAGCTAGAGAGGAGGATATCATGGGAGGAGCGGAGTGGGCGATTTGGCCAATATCTGTGGATGAGGTCAGTGATGTAGCTAGGGGCAGTGTTGTGGATGGCTTTGTAAGCTGTGGTTAGTATTTTGAATTTTATACATTGGGTTAGTGTAAGCCAGTGGTGGGATTGGCAGAGAGGGGCAGCAGTCGCTGATCGGCTGGTAAGGTATATCAGTCTAGCAGCAGCATTCATAATAGACTGAAGGGGGGATAGCCTGTGTAACGGTAGACCAGTGAGGAAGGAGTTGCAGTAATCGAGGCGGGATATAACCTTATAAAAATATCCATACCTGCAATTCTTCTTTAACATTATTGAAATGTCAAAGTGACATTTCATGCATTCCAGAAATGGATGGTAACTTCGTTTGAGCTCCAGTGCATTGCAGAAAAATGTAGTATGTCGGCATTTTACCACAAAGTTCTTCAACCCGCCCGAGCGCAGCATGGTAGTGTGAACAGGCCGCATAGTAAACAATCGTTCTCTATGTGCCCTTGCAGAGGATGGAGCTGATCAAGTGTGGAAGAATCGCCAGTCACTTCATATAGCTGTGAATGCGCCCATGCTCAGAATAATGTGGCAAAGCTGCAATCTCACGAAGAGCCTGTGAAAATGTTATAGAGACCCTGCTTCAAACATAAACAATTGCGGGTGAAAGCACAGAACAATCAAGCATTTTGCATGTTGACTTGCGGTGTCTTTCCTTTCCATTTTTTAAAACTTGCAATGTGGCTTTGAACTTGCTAGAAAAATTCACTGCTCAGTTCTCTAGAACACCCCCTCCCTCCATGCACATTGTAACACTCTTCTGGGAGTGTCTAATTACTCTCTGTGCTGGCCCAGCTCCTCCACCCCTGTAGCAATATGTTATATGCTGTGTATGGCCTCTAGGGGACTCACTACTTAGATACTGGTACAACTGTGTTATTTGGTCTCTGGTTGTAGTTCTAAAAACAGACACATGTTTAATGGTGGCTATGAGCACCTAATAAAATGTCTGCTACTAACTACAGTGTGTGAGCATCTGAGCAGGATCGACTAACAGAACAACCCCTTCCTTCACCTCCCTAAATAGGAGGAATACTATAAAGTGTCACTTCAGTGGCAGCTCTGAGTCTGCCAGGGTTATAAATGGACTGATGACAGGGTCTCTGTAATCTGGTTGCAAGGGATTGTAGAAAAGACACATATAGGTAAATGCATTCCCGTACCCAAAGATTCAAAGGAGAAAACCAGTGTTGTGTACACATCCTTGACCCTAGTCAGGCCTGTAATATTTTGCAGAGTGGGACTGTTTTCATCATAATTTTAATGAAAAAGAAACAAAAATTACAAAAAAGGTATTGCAGCTTTCAGTACAGCAATCCAAGCACCAGCAGACTGAGAATGGCCATCATTGGGGCAGGTCAATTAAGCAGTTAACCCTTTAAACACACGATAGCCACCATCACATCTTTTTAAAGAAGAACGCATCATTCACAGTATCGGCTGCTGCAATTCTGACCTTTACAAAATGTCTGTATCACTTGCTGTCACGCCCAGATAGGAATGTAACAGATTTTACTTTAAGCAGATTTTACTGCCTCAGGCAGAGTCTTAAAGTAGAATTCCAAATTTAAATTTAACTAGCCTTAAAGTGATTTAAAAAGAAATTTAAAAAACAGATCTATACTTTCCTTAATACTTGCTTGCTCTTTGCAGTGGAATTAAACAGAGTGGCCCCGAACCTCCTCTTCTTGGGTCCTGCGCTGGCTCATGCTCTCCAGCGAGTGCCCCCCTTAGGAAGCCACTTCTTGCTACCGAGCCTTGTTGCCTGCGTCTATAGACATAGACAGTGGGACTTGGCCCTGCCTCCCACTCCCTTGTCATTGGCTTTGATTGACATAGAGGGAGCCAATAGCTCCTGCTGCCTCAGCAAACCCTGTGAGACCAAAAGTGAGGGGAGAGAAGAGCTTCAGATGGGAACAGCAATGGATTGAATGGGGCCCAGGTAAGTAAAAGGGGTGTGAGGGGGTGATACTAATGCCTAAACATTTTTTACCTTAATGCAAAGAATGACCTTCCATATACCCAGTGAATTGAGTGGTATCAGGTGATACAGAGAGATGAAACAAATATTCATACATAAGTTGTGCCTGTTTATCTATAGCTTCTTTCCCCTACATCCATCCAAAGTGTAAAATTTGCACAGGATCTCTCAGCTATGAAAAGCAGGGAGTGGGGAGTTGAAGTTACATCAGTGAAAGTTACATTATGTGAAAGTTATAGCATTATTTTTCTTTTCATACTAGTAATGGTGGCAATCAGCGACTTATAGCGGGACCAGGGGTTGACTGACAACTCATGGGGCCCCCGGGCAATAGGGGATCATGGGGCCCCTGTGTCCTTGCCCAAACTCAAAAAAGCCTATGAAAAAGGTACCAGGGGCATCTCATGGGGCCCCCTACTGACCCCGGGCCCTCGGGCAGTGCCCGAGTTTCCAAATGGTCAGTCCGCCCCTGAGCGGGACTGCAGCATTCAGACACTGGGGGGGAACTGACTAACTGCCACTAACATCCCAATAACACTAATACAGTGATCAGTGCTAATAAAAAGCACTGACACTGTACTAATGACACTGGGCAGGAAGGGGTTAACATCTGGGGCGATCAAAGGGTTAACTGTGTGCTGTGTGTGTTTTTCTAGGGAGACATGCAGCTGTGTATTACTCTGTTGTGCAGAGAAATACATAGCAGCATGTTACTGTTGGCAGGAGAGAGACCTGTGTTGTGTTCTCCCCTGTCAGTGTTACTTGATGATTGCCGGGTGCCAGCAGGGAATATCCGGCCGGGACCTGGTGATCGACATCTGTAGCTGCCAATGGCGGCGCAGGTAGGGCAGTGCACGTGCCACCTACCTCTAAATGCGAAATCATGTATGTATACATGATTTTGCACAGCCGTGCCGCCCTGTAGCAATAGTTCTGCTGTAGGGAAGCAGTTAATTTCTAGTTAGAGCATTCAGAGATTCAGCTTAACAATTTGAACTATCATTTTAATGAGCAAGAAAAGAAAAATATATTTAGAAAAAAGGTATTTCAAAGACAGATTTAAGCAATAGTAAGATAAAAGAGTTTAAAAGTGAAAAATTGTAAGTAGAGTCTGCCTGGTCTCGAGACTTTGCAGAGATCATATCACTTGAAAAGCAATTATGATGTGATGTTGAAGGAGTCTATGACCCTCTCAACCTGACTTCTGGTAGTTCAGATGACAAAGCAAGAGCTTTCATCTACTACAGTAGTATAGTCATCTTTTCTTGTACTTGGAGAATACCTTCCTTTTTTCTTCATCATGCAGGAGAGAGGTGTTCTGTAGTCCTAAAAAACTTTCTGAAAACATTGAGATAAGACTGCAAAAGAGCGCAGGACACATGACAGCACTAGATTTCTGGCAGGATCAACACATTTTTTCACTAATTGAAAAGACATAACAAAATGCTTTCAATGGTAAAATGGAGACACTAATGAGATCAAAAAGAAGAAGTAAATGGTTAGGGTTTATTTATGCTTTAAAGTGGTCAGAGGTGAGAAGCTTATATTGCACCCCTCTAGAGGTCTTATTCCTACTCCTTAAAGTGTTACTAAACCCACAACAGTAAAATCAGTCTGTATATGCAGTAAAGCATGCTTGTTATACTCACTGTGGAACCTAAGGGGTTAATCCTCTGCATTGTGTTAAAAGGCTGTTTGATCCTGTCTGCTCTGACAGGATCTGACCTCTTCCACAGTCCCCAATCCATCTGCTGATAGTACAGAGCCTTGGGTGCAAGCTGCACATGCTCAGTTAGATGTGTATTGCTAGATCCTGAATGCTCTGTTCCTCCCCTTGTTTAAGCAACCACCTCTTATCTCCTGATAAGACAGACTGAACCGTAGGCATTTTGCACATGCTCAGTTTGGTGTGTATTGCTAGAGAAGTTTTTTTTTCTTGGGAGAGTGCATGTGATCAGCACAGGGCCAATCAGCACTGGTCAGACAGAGGCCAGGGGTTTTTGCATCCTCCTAGAGCAGAAAGTCACAAGACTGCTCTAACCTCTGATGAGAAAAGGTATTTAGCAGTTTATATTTACTAAAATAATTGCATTTACATGTTCTGTGTACTGTGGGAGAACAGATATAGTGAATGCAGGGTCCGGGGAGACCAGATATAGTGAATGCAGGGTCCGGGGAGACCAGATATAGTGAATGCAGGGTCCGGGGAGACCAGATATAGTGAATGCAGGGTCCGGGGAGACCGGATATAGTGAATGCAGGGTCCGGGGAGACCGGATATAGTGAATGCAGGGTCCGGGGAGACCAGATATAGTGAATGCAGAGTCCTGGGTTTAGTAACACTTCAATACTGGTAGCTAGAGATGAGCGAAGAAATGAAAAATTCGATTCGACTGATTCGGCGAATTCGTGGACAATATTCGATTCGAGTCGAATAAATTCGCTGTGAATTTAACTTAAAAAAGGGTGTTTCTAGGCTTCAGAGAGACTTAATATTAGTGCAGAACACTGTACCTTTAATTTAAATGCCCTTGGAGTCTGCTGGGGAAGAGAAATAATACTGTCAGTCAGTATGACATGCAGATGAGTGCCGTCGATCTTAGAATCACCGCACACTTCACTCATTTGGGCAGTCACGGGGCCAAAACCAGAGTGTGGAGCCACAGTGTGGCGGTGGAGGCAGCAGCAATGGGAGGCCATACAGCACCCTATGACAAAAATGGAAACCACCAGCAGTGTGAGGAGACCTGAAAGTGGCACATGGCAGAGTGTGGCGATAGAGACAGCAGCAATGGGAGGCCGTACAGGGACCCATGACACACTCTGGACCTGGCAGCAGCATGAGGAGGCGGTACAGGGGCCCATGACAGATTACGGGCCTGGCAGCAGCATGAGGAGTCGGTACAGGGGCCCATGGCAGATTACGGGCCTGGCAGCAGCAATGGGAGGCCGTACAGGGACCCATGACACACTCTGGACCTGGCAGCAGCATGGGGAGGCGGTACAGGGGCCCATGACAGATTACGGGCCTGGCAGCAGCATGAGGAGTCGGTACGGGGGCCCATGACACACTCTGGACCTGGCAGCAGCATGAGGAGGCGGTACAGGGGCGCATGACAGATTACGAGCCTGGCAGCAGCAACTTGGACAGGAGGACGTTCAGCTTCTGCACCGTCGGGTGCGTGCTCGCAAACTGTTGTCTCTTGGAAACGGATTCCAAGAAAGACTGCTGACGGAATCCGTGAAGAGGAGTAGCAGGAGAAGGAGCATCTGAACGAGCGGAATATGCCAACAAGCGACAACAGTGGCCCATGACAGATTACGGGCCTGGCAGCAGCATGAGGAGTCGGTACGGGGGCCCATGGCAGATTACGGGCCTGGCAGCAGCTATGGGAGGCCCGTAATCTGCCAGCACCCTATGACAAAAAATGGAACCCACCAGCAGTGTGAGGAGACCTGAAAGTGGCACATGGCAGAGTGTGGCGATGGAGACAGCAGCAATGGGAGGCCGTACAGGGACCCATGAGAGACTCTGGACCTGGCAGCAGCATGAGGAGGCGGTATAGGGGCCCATGGCAGATTAGGGGCCTGGCAGCAGCTATGGGAGGCCCGTAATCTGCCAGCACCCTATGACAAAAAATGGAACACACCAGCAGTGTGAGGAGACCTGAAAGTGGCACATGGCAGAGTGTGGCGATGGAGGCAGCAGCAATGGGAGGCCGTACAGGGACCCATGAGAGACTCTGGACTTGGCAGCAGCATGAGGAGGCGGTATAGGGGCCCATGGCAGATTAGGGGCCTGGCAGCAGCTATGGGAGGCCCGTAATCTGCCAGCACCCTATGACAAAAAATGGAACACACCAGCAGTGTGAGGAGACCTGAAAGTGGCACATGTTTGGGGCATGATTCATGGCGGATTTAGTCAGTTGTGTCAGGAACTGGTGGTTTGAAATCCAGACTAATCCACGCCTGATTCATTTTCACAAACGTGAGTCTCTCCACACTTTGGGTGGACAGTCGTGTCCTCCGCGGAGTTGCAATACCTCCTGCCGCACTAAACACGCGCTCCGATGCCACGCTACTGGCCGGGCATGACAGCCTTTCAAGGGCAAATTCAGCTAGTTGGGGCCAAAGGTCAAGTTTCGTTGCCCAGTAGTCAAGGGGATTGTCTACCTCGGTTGGCAGGGTGCTGTCCAAGTAGGCCTAAGCCTGTTGTTTGAGGTCCTGCTCCAGGTCCACCTGATGCTGCTGCTGCTGCTGCGGCTGGTTAGTAGTTTCCTCACTGCGCTGGTGAAGAAAGCTACTCATCATCGACTGCAGACTGAGGCAGCCGCTGCTGGTGGAGCTGCCACTGCTCCTACCACCCCACCCCTCCCCTGCTGCCATGGCAGCGGAACACGAGCGCACAGGGCCCACAGTGTCTGAGGATGGACGTTGGCGCAGACAGGCAGAGACCAGCTGACTACATAGGTGTTTTTTATAGTACGTTATTTTGGCCTCCCTCTCAGCAGGTGTGAAAAAGGCCACCATTTTTGAACGGTAGCGAGGGTCCAACAAGGTGGACAGCCAAAAGTCATCCCTCTGTCTGATGGTTATTATTCGGCTGTCGCTACGCAAGCAACCGAGCATGCTATGGGCCATTTGTGCCAAGGAATGCGAGGGACTCCCTGCCTCCATCTCCACAGCATACTGCCACGGTGCGTCTAGGTCCTCTGTCTCCTCTTCCTCCTCCTCTACCAGATGCTCCTGCTCCTCCACTCCTGTCCGCTGAGTGGAAAAACCACCCATTTCACTCAATAATTCCTGAGCACCAATGTCCTCCTCTACCTCCTCCTCTTCTTCCAGTCCTGCCCCCACAGGGGCCATGTGGCGTTGAGATCTGTGCGCCACGTCTACCGCACCCTGACCAGCCATTGTTAACAGCATTTGTTCCAGGACGTGCAACAGAGGAATGACGTCGTTCATCCCATAGTCCTGCCGACTCACGAATAGCGTGGCCTCCTCAAAGGGCCTGAGCAAGCGCAGGTGTCACGCATGAGCTGCCAATGGCTGACATCTAAGTTACACAGGGAGTACCTTTATCTGCTTTTAACATCAGGAAATCTGTGATGGCCTTTTGCTGTTCGTAAAGGCGGTCTAACATATGTAGGGTTGAATTCCACCTTGTTGCAACGTCACAGCATGAGGAGTCGGTATAGGGGCCCATGGCAGATTAGGGGCCTGGCAGCAGTTATGGGAGGCCCATAATCTGCCAGCACCCTATGACAAAAAATGGAACACACCAGCAGTGTGAGGAGACCTGAAAGTGGCACATGGCAGAGTGTGGCGATGGAGACAGCAGCAATGGGAGGCCGTACAGGGACCCATGAGAGACTCTGGACCTGGCAGCAGCATGAGGAGGCGGTATATAGGGGCCTACGGCAGATTAGGGGCCTGGCAGCAGCTATAGGAGGCCCGTAATCTGCCAGCACCCTATGTCAAAAAATTCAACACACCAGCAGTGTGTGAGGAGACCTGAAAGTGGCACATGGCAGAGTGTGGCGATGGAGACAGCAGCAATGGGAGGCCGTACAGGGACCCATGACAGACTCTGGACTTGGCAGCAGCATGAGGAGGCGGTATATAGGGGCTTATGGCAGATTAGGGGCCTGGCAGCAGCTATAGGAGGCCCGTAATCTGCCAGCACCCTATGTCAAAAAATTCAACACACCAGCAGTGTGAGGAGACCTGAAAGTGGCACATGGCAGAGTGTGGCGATGGAGACAGCAGCAATGGGAGGCCGTACAGGGACCCATGACAGACTCTGAACTTGGCAGCAGCATGAGGAGGCGGTATATAGGGGCCCATGGCAGATTAGGGGCCTGGCAGCAGCTATAGGAGGCCCGTAATCTGCCAGCACCCTATGTCAAAAAATTCAACACACCAGCAGTGTGAGGAGACCTGAAAGTGGCACATGGCAGAGTGTGGCGATGGAGACAGCAGCAATGGGAGGCCGTACAGGGACCCATGACAGACTCTGGACTTGGCAGCAGCATGAGGAGGCGGTATATAGGGGCCCATGGCAGATTAGGGGCCTGGCAGCAGCTATGGGAGGCCCGTAATCTGCCAGCACCCTATGTCAAAAAATTCTACACACCAGCAGTGTGTGAGGAGACCTGAAAGTGGCACATGGCAGAGTGTGGCGATGGAGACAGCAGCAATGGGAGGCCGTACAGGGACCATGACAGACTCTGGACTTGGCAGCAGCATGAGGAGGCGGTATATAGGGGCCCATGGCAGATTAGGGGCCTGGCAGCAGCTATGTGAGGCCCGTAATCTGCCTGCACCCTATGTCAAAAAATTTAACACACCAGCAGTGTGAAGAGACCTGAAAGTGGCACATGGCAGCAGAGTGTGGCGATGGAGACAGCAGCAATGGGAGGCCGTACAGGGACCATGACAGACTCTGGACTTGGCAGCAGCATGAGGAGGCGGTATATAGGGGCCCATGGCAGATTAGGGGCCTGGCAGCAGCTATGTGAGGCCCGTAATCTGCCTGCACCCTATGTCAAAAAATTTAACACACCAGCAGTGTGAAGAGACCTGAAAGTGGCACATGGCAGCAGAGTGTGGCGATGGAGACAGCAGCAATGGGAGGCCGTACAGGGACCATGACAGACTATGGACTTGGCAGCAGCATGAGGAGGCGGTATATAGGGGCCCATGGCAGATTAGGGGCCTGGCAGCAGCTATGTGAGGCCCGTAATCTGCCTGCACCCTATGTCAAAAAATTTAACACACCAGCAGTGTGAAGAGACCTGAAAGTGGCACATGGCAGCAGAGTGTGGCGATGGAGACAGCAGCAATGGGAGGCCGTACAGGGACCATGACAGACTCTGGACTTGGCAGCAGCATGAGGAGGCGGTATATAGGGGCCCATGGCAGATTAGGGGCCTGGCAGCAGCTATGTGAGGCCCGTAATCTGCCTGCACCCTATGTCAAAAAATTTAACACACCAGCAGTGTGAAGAGACCTGAAAGTGGCACATGGCAGCAGAGTGTGGCGATGGAGACAGCAGCAATGGGAGGCCGTACAGGGACCATGACAGACTCTGGACTTGGCAGCAGCATGAGGAGGCGGTATATAGGGGCCCATGGCAGATTAGGGGCCTGGCAGCAGCTATGTGAGGCCCGTAATCTGCCTGCACCCTATGTCAAAAAATTTAACACACCAGCAGTGTGAAGAGACCTGAAAGTGGCACATGGCAGCAGAGTGTGGCGATGGAGACAGCAGCAATGGGAGGCCGTACAGGGACCATGACAGACTCTGGACTTGGCAGCAGCATGAGGAGGCGGTATATAGGGGCCCATGGCAGATTAGGGGCCTGGCAGCAGCTATGTGAGGCCCGTAATCTGCCTGCACCCTATGTCAAAAAATTTAACACACCAGCAGTGTGAAGAGACCTGAAAGTGGCACATGGCAGCAGAGTGTGGCGATGGAGACAGCAGCAATGGGAGGCCGTACAGGGACCATGACAGACTATGGACTTGGCAGCAGCATGAGGAGGCGGTATATAGGGGCCCATGGCAGATTAGGGGCCTGGCAGCAGCTATGTGAGGCCCGTAATCTGCCTGCACCCTATGTCAAAAAATTTAACACACCAGCAGTGTGAAGAGACCTGAAAGTGGCACATGGCAGCAGAGTGTGGCGATGGAGACAGCAGCAATGGGAGGCCGTACAGGGACCATGACAGACTCTGGACTTGGCAGCAGCATGAGGAGGCGGTATATAGGGGCCTATGGCAGATTAGGGGCCTGGCAGCAGCTATGTGAGGCCCGTAATCTGCCTGCACCCTATGTCAAAAAATTTAACACACCAGCAGTGTGAAGAGACCTGAAAGTGGCACATGGCAGCAGAGTGTGGCGATGGAGACAGCAGCAATGGGAGGCCGTACAGGGACCATGACAGACTCTGGACTTGGCAGCAGCATGAGGAGGCGGTATATAGGGGCCCATGGCAGATTAGGGGCCTGGCAGCAGCTATGTGAGGCCCGTAATCTGCCTGCACCCTATGTCAAAAAATTAAACACACCAGCAGTGTGAAGACACCTGAAAGTGGCACATGGCATGAGAGACTCTGGACCTGGCAGCAGCAGGAGGAGGCGGTATAGGGGCCCATGGCTGATTAGGGGCCTGGCAGCAGCTATGTGAGGCCCGTTATCTTGCAGCACCCTATGTCAAAAAATTTAACACACCAGCAGTGTGAAGAGACCTGAAAGTGGCACATGGCAGCAGAGTGTGGCGATGGAGACAGCAGCAATGGGAGGCCGTACAGGGACCCATGAGAGACTCTGGACCTGGCAGCAGCAGGAGGAGGTGGTATATAGGGGCCCATGGCAGATTAGGGGCCTGGCAGCAGCTATGTGAGGCCCGTAATCTGCCTGCACCCTATGTCAAAAAATTTAACACACCAGCAGTGTGAAGAGACCTGAAAGTGGCACATGGCAGCAGAGTGTGGCGATGGAGACAGCAGCAATGGGAGGCCGTACAGGGACCATGACAGACTCTGGACTTGGCAGCAGCATGAGGAGGCGGTATATAGGGGCCCATGGCAGATTAGGGGCCTGGCAGCAGCTATGTGAGGCCCGTAATCTGCCTGCACCCTATGTCAAAAAATTTAACACACCAGCAGTGTGAAGAGACCTGAAAGTGGCACATGGCAGCAGAGTGTGGCGATGGAGACAGCAGCAATGGGAGGCCGTACAGGGACCATGACAGACTCTGGACTTGGCAGCAGCATGAGGAGGCGGTATATAGGGGCCCATGGCAGATTAGGGGCCTGGCAGCAGCTATGTGAGGCCCGTAATCTGCCTGCACCCTATGTCAAAAAATTAAACACACCAGCAGTGTGAAGACACCTGAAAGTGGCACATGGCATGAGAGACTCTGGACCTGGCAGCAGCAGGAGGAGGCGGTATAGGGGCCCATGGCTGATTAGGGGCCTGGCAGCAGCTATGTGAGGCCCGTTATCTTGCAGCACCCTATGTCAAAAAATTTAACACACCAGCAGTGTGAAGAGACCTGAAAGTGGCACATGGCAGCAGAGTGTGGCGATGGAGACAGCAGCAATGGGAGGCCGTACAGGGACCCATGAGAGACTCTGGACCTGGCAGCAGCAGGAGGAGGTGGTATATAGGGGCCCATGGCAGATTAGGGGCCTGGCAGCAGCTATGTGAGGCCCGTAATCTGCCTGCACCCTATGTCAAAAAATTTAACACACCAGCAGTGTGAAGAGACCTGAAAGTGGCACATGGCAGCAGAGTGTGGCGATGGAGACAGCAGCAATGGGAGGCCGTACAGGGACCATGACAGACTCTGGACTTGGCAGCAGCATGAGGAGGCGGTATATAGGGGCCCATGGCAGATTAGGGGCCTGGCAGCAGCTATGTGAGGCCCGTAATCTGCCTGCACCCTATGTCAAAAAATTTAACACACCAGCAGTGTGAAGAGACCTGAAAGTGGCACATGGCAGCAGAGTGTGGCGATGGAGACAGCAGCAATGGGAGGCCGTACAGGGACCATGACAGACTCTGGACTTGGCAGCAGCATGAGGAGGCGGTATATAGGGGCCCATGGCAGATTAGGGGCCTGGCAGCAGCTATGTGAGGCCCGTAATCTGCCTGCACCCTATGTCAAAAAATTTAACACACCAGCAGTGTGAAGAGACCTGAAAGTGGCACATGGCAGCAGAGTGTGGCGATGGAGACAGCAGCAATGGGAGGCCGTACAGGGACCATGACAGACTATGGACTTGGCAGCAGCATGAGGAGGCGGTATATAGGGGCCCATGGCAGATTAGGGGCCTGGCAGCAGCTATGTGAGGCCCGTAATCTGCCTGCACCCTATGTCAAAAAATTTAACACACCAGCAGTGTGAAGAGACCTGAAAGTGGCACATGGCAGCAGAGTGTGGCGATGGAGACAGCAGCAATGGGAGGCCGTACAGGGACCATGACAGACTCTGGACTTGGCAGCAGCATGAGGAGGCGGTATATAGGGGCCCATGGCAGATTAGGGGCCTGGCAGCAGCTATGTGAGGCCCGTAATCTGCCTGCACCCTATGTCAAAAAATTTAACACACCAGCAGTGTGAAGAGACCTGAAAGTGGCACATGGCAGCAGAGTGTGGCGATGGAGACAGCAGCAATGGGAGGCCGTACAGGGACCATGACAGACTCTGGACTTGGCAGCAGCATGAGGAGGCGGTATATAGGGGCCCATGGCAGATTAGGGGCCTGGCAGCAGCTATGTGAGGCCCGTAATCTGCCTGCACCCTATGTCAAAAAATTTAACACACCAGCAGTGTGAAGAGACCTGAAAGTGGCACATGGCAGCAGAGTGTGGCGATGGAGACAGCAGCAATGGGAGGCCGTACAGGGACCATGACAGACTCTGGACTTGGCAGCAGCATGAGGAGGCGGTATATAGGGGCCCATGGCAGATTAGGGGCCTGGCAGCAGCTATGTGAGGCCCGTAATCTGCCTGCACCCTATGTCAAAAAATTTAACACACCAGCAGTGTGAAGAGACCTGAAAGTGGCACATGGCAGCAGAGTGTGGCGATGGAGACAGCAGCAATGGGAGGCCGTACAGGGACCATGACAGACTATGGACTTGGCAGCAGCATGAGGAGGCGGTATATAGGGGCCCATGGCAGATTAGGGGCCTGGCAGCAGCTATGTGAGGCCCGTTATCTTGCAGCACCCTATGTCAAAAAATTAAACACACCAGCAGTGTGAAGAGACCTGAAAGTGGCACATGGCAGCAGAGTGTGGCGATGGAGACAGCAGCAATGGGAGGCCGTACAGGGACCCATGAGAGACTCTGGACTTGGCAGCAGCATGAGGAGGCGGTATATAGGGGCCTATGGCAGATTAGGGGCCTGGCAGCAGCTATAGGAGGCCCGTAATCTGCCAGCACCCTATGTCAAAAAATTAAACACACCAGCAGTGTGAGGAGACCTGAAAGTGGCACATGTTTGAGGCATGATTCATGGCGGATTTAGTCAGTTGTGTCAGGAACTGGTGGTTTGAAATCCAGACTAATCCACGCCTGATTCATTTTCACAAACGTGAGTCTCTCCACACTTTGGGTGGACAGTCGTGTCCTCCGCGGAGTTACAATACCTCCTGCCGCACTAAACACGCGCTCCGATGCCACGCTACTGGCCGGGCATGACAGCCTTTCAAGGGCAAATTCAGCTAGTTGGGGCCAAAGGTCAAGTTTCGTTGCCCAGTAGTCAAGGGGATTGTCTACCTCGGTTGGCAGGGTGCTGTCCAAGTAGGCCCAAGCCTGTTGTTTGAGCTCCTGCTCCAGGTCCACCTGATGCTGCTGCTGCTGCTGCGGCTGGTTAGTAGTTTCCTCACTGCGCTGGTGAAGAAAGCTACTCATCATCGACTGCAGACTGAGGCAGCCACTGCTGGTGGAGCTGCCACTGCTCCTACCACCCCACCCCTCCCCTGCTGCCATGCCAGCGGAACGCGAGCGCACAGGGCCCACAGTGTCTGAGGATGGACGTTGGCGCACAAAGGCAGAGACCAACTGACTACATAGGTGGTTTTTATAGTACGTAATTTTGGCCTCCCTCTCAGCAGGTGTGAAAAAGGCCACCATTTTGGACCGGTAGCGAGGGTCCAACAAGGTGGACAGCCAAAAGTCATCCCTCTGTCTGATGGTTATTATTCGGCTGTCGCTACGCAAGCAACCGAGCATGCTATGGGCCATTTGTGCCAAGGAATGCGAGGGACTCCCTGCCTCCATCTCCACAGCATACTGCCACGGTGCGTCTGGGTCCTCTGTCTCCTCCTCCTCCTCCTCTACCAGATGCTCCTGCTCCTCCACTCCTGTCCGCTGAGTGGAAAAACCACCCATTTCACTCAATAATTCCTGAGCACAAATGTCCTCCTCTACCTCCTCCTCTTCTTCCTGTCCTGCCCCCACAGGGGTCATGTGGCGTTGAGATCTGTGCGCCACGTCTACCGCACCCTGACCAGCCATTGTTAACAGCATTTGTTCCAGGACGTGCAACAGAGGAATGACGTCGTTCATCCCATAGTCCTGCCGACTCACGAATAGCGTGGCCTCCTCAAAGGGCCTGAGCAAGCGGCAGGTGTCACGCATGAGCTGCCAATGGCTGACATCTAAGTTACACAGGGGAGTACCTTTATCCGCTTGTAACATCAGGAAATCGGTGATGGCCTTTCGCTGCTCGTAAAGGCGGTCTAACATGTGTAGGGTTGAATTCCACCTTGTTGCAACGTCGCAGATCAGGCGATGCTGTGGAATTCCGTTCTGCCGCTGCAGCTCAATGAGGGTGTTCTTTGCGGTGTAGGAATGGCTGAAATGCATGCACAGTTTACGTGACATTTTAAGGATGTCTTGCAGTGGGATGGTGGATTTTAGGAACCGCTTGACAACCAGATTGAACACGTGAGCCATGCATGGCGCATGGCACAACCTTCCTTGACGCAGAGCAGACACCATGTTCTTTCCGTTGTCAGTCAACATGGTTCCGATTTTTAGTTTGCGCGGAGACAGCCATCTGTCGATTTCTCTGTTCATTACACTCAGCAGTTCCTCCCCTGTGTGACTACGTTCGCCAAGGCATACCAGGTGCAGCACAGCGTGACACCGTTGCGCCCTGCACATGTGATATGCCGGTCGGGTAATGGGACTTGGCACGGGGGTGGCGGCTGAGGACACGGCGGAAAAAGAGGTGGTAGAGGCGGACATGCTTGCTGGACCAAGGACGTGCAAACGTGGAGGCAAAAGCGTCGTGACCTGTCCAAGTTGCTGGTGCGGCTGTGCCGGCACCACGTTCACCCAGTGGGCCGTAAATGACATGTACTGTCCCTGACCGTAGTTACAGCTCCACACGTCGGCGCTGCCGTGCACTTTGGCAGAGACCGACATGCTCAAAGACTGGCCCACCATCTCTTCTACATGTGAATGCAGGGCTGGCACTGCCTTTTGGGCAAAGAAATGACGGCTTGGCACTCTCCACCGCGGCGCGGCACAAGCCATCATTTCTCGGAAAGGTGCTGAGTCCACCAGTTGGAAAGGGAGGGACTGCAGCACCAGCAACTTGGACAGGAGGACGTTCAGCTTTTGCACCGTCGGGTGCGTGCTCGCAAACTGTTGTCTCTTGGATACGGATTCCAAGAAAGACTGTTGACGGAATCCGAGAAGAGGAGTAGCAGGAGAAGGAGCATCTGAACGAGCGGAAGATGCCAACGAGCGACAACTCCCCTCAGCAGAGGTGTTGGAGCCTTGACTGGCTGATAGAGGGCGATTGACGACGTCGGGTGACGGAGCAAGTAACGGAGCGGGTGATGGAGCGGGGGCTGGGGCAGGCAGAACCGCCGTATGTTTATCACGGTTTTCCCAGGCCACCGAATGGTGACGCTGCATATGCTGACGCAACGCTGTAGTCCCAACATGGGCCCCCTGGCCACGCTTGCATTTCTGGCCACATAGTCGACATACGGCTACGTTTACTTCCTCGGGCGGCTTGAGGAAAAATTGCCACACCACCGAGTAGGAAACTTTGCCCCCGCTACTCTTCACTGGCTGACTGCTACTTCCTCCGTGCGCACCGGCACCACTACTGGCCGTGGTGGTAGGCTGCAGTGGAGCTGGTGCTCTACTCCGTGGACGTTTGGCTCCACTGACACTGATGCGACCCTGCTGCTGTCTCCTGGGCAACCCACCGACTGTTTTGCTCGCTGCCAAGCTGCCACCCTCTTCTCCTGATGATGCGGAAGAAATTGCCTGATGACGACGAGGCTGCCAAGTGCGATCAACCTCCTCATCATCAAGTAGGGTCTCCGCCTCACTACTAGCCCCCTCGGCTGCGTCTGGGTCAGGAGACAGACCTGTCTCTAGACCGGCTACCGAGCCACTCTCCTCGCCAGTACTTGTTCGCTTGGCTGCTGAAAAGGCCGATGTCTCCCCCCGTTCCTGACCGCCCTCTGTTAGCTCTTCCTCACTGTACAGTGGGGCTGAGCCCACAGCATGCGATACTTCGCTTGGTGAGGGAACAGCAAAGGACAGGGGCAGGTAGAGGACACGTGATTTCAGTGGGCTTGGTCCCGGGCCATGCCAACTAACGGTTGTGTCTGACGTACCCACCGACCGTTGGCTGTAGGTGTCAGAGGTGACCTGGGAAGAGGAAGACGACCGAGCCAACCAATCAATGACGGCAGGGTTGTCGGTGGAGACACGACCGCTGGATGACACCGGGAGCACTGGCCTCTGGCTGCGAATACTGCTGCCTCGACCCCTTCCTCTGCTGCCACGTCTGCTCGCTCCTAAAACATTGCCTCCTCTGCCACTCCTCTGCATGTTGTCTGACATACTATTTAATTCAACGATTAGGTGTCCCTGAGTAACAATTCTCTGGCACTCAGTAACAATTCTGTCTGTCCCTGAGTATGAATTCTGTGGCCCTGAGTAACAATTCTGTGTCTGTGCGAGTAACAATTCTGTGTCTGTGCGAGTAACAATTCTGTGTCTGTGCAAGTAACAATTTTGTGTCTGTGCGAGTAACAATTCTCTGGCACTCAGTAACAATTCTGTCTGTCCCTGAGTAACAATTCTCTGGCACTCAGTAACAATTCTGTCTGTCCCTGAGTAACAATTCTCTGGCACTCAGTAACAATTCTGTCTGTCCCTGAGTAACAATTCTCTGGCACTCAGTAACAATTCTGTCTGTCCCTGAGTATGAATTCTGTGGCCCTGAGTAACAATTCTGTGTCTGCGCGAGTAACAATTCTGTGTCTGTGCAAGTAACAATTTTGTGTCTGTGCAAGTAACAATTTTGTGTCTGTGCGAGTAACAATTCTCTGGCACTCAGTAACAATTCTGTCTGTCCCTGAGTAACAATTCTCTGGCACTCAGTAACAATTCTGACTGTCCCTGAGTAACAATTCTCTGGCACTCAGTAACAATTCTGTCTGTCCCTGAGTAACAATTCTCTGGCACTCAGTAACAATTGTGTGTCTGTGCAAGTAACAATTCTGTGTCTGTGCAAGTAACAATTTTGTGTCTGTGAGAGTAACAATTCTCTGGCACTCAGTAACAATTCTGTCTGTCCCTGAGTAACAATTCTCTGGCACTCAGTAACAATTCTGTCTGTCCCTGAGTATGAATTCTGTGGCCCTGAGTAACAATTCTGTCTCTGTGCGAGTAACAATTCTGTGTCTGTGCAAGTAACAATTTTGTGTCTGTGAGAGTAACAATTCCCTGGCACTCAGTAACAATTCTGTCTGTCCCTGAGTAACAATTCTCTGGCACTCAGTAACAATTCTGTCTTCCCTGAGTAACAATTCTCTGGCACTCAGTAACAATTCTGTCTGTCCCTGAGTATGAATTCTGTGGCCCTGAGTAACAATTCTGTCTCTGTGCGAGTAACAATTCTGTGTCTGTGCAAGTAACAATTTTGTGTCTGTGAGAGTAACAATTCTCTGGCACTCAGTAACAATTCTGTCTGTCCCTGAGTAACAATTCTCTGGCACTCAGTAACAATTCTGTCTGTCCCTGAGTATGAATTCTGTGGCCCTGAGTAACAATTGTGTGTCTGTGCAAGTAACAATTCTGTGTCTGTGCAAGTAACAATTTTGTGTCTGTGAGAGTAACAATTCTCTGGCACTCAGTAACAATTCTGTCTGTCCCTGAGTAACAATTCTCTGGCACTCAGTAACAATTCTGTCTGTCCCTGAGTAACAATTCTGTCTGTCCCTGAGTATGAATTCTGTGGCCCTGAGTAAGAATTCTCTGGCACTCAGTAACAATTCTGTCTGTCCCTGAGTATGAATTCTGTGGCCCTGAGTAACAATTGTGTGTCTGTGCAAGTAACAATTCTGTGTCTGTGCAAGTAACAATTTTGTGTCTGTGAGAGTAACAATTCTCTGGCACTCAGTAACAATTCTGTCTGTCCCTGAGTAACAATTCTCTGGCACTCAGTAACAATTCTGTCTGTCCCTGAGTATGAATTCTGTGGCCCTGAGTAACAATTCTGTCTCTGTGCGAGTAACAATTCTGTCTCTGTGCGAGTAACAATTCTGTGTCTGTGCAAGTAACAATTTTGTGTCTGTGAGAGTAACAATTCTCTGGCACTCAGTAACAATTCTGTCTGTCCCTGAGTAAGAATTCTCTGGCACTCAGTAACAATTCTGTCTGTCCCTGAGTAACAATTCTCTGGCACTCAGTAACAATTCTGTCTGTCCCTGAGTAACAATTCTGTCTGTCCCTGAGTATGAATTCTGTGGCCCTGAGTAAGAATTCTCTGGCACTCAGTAACAATTCTGTCTGTCCCTGAGTATGAATTCTGTGGCCCTGAGTAACAATTGTGTGTCTGTGCAAGTAACAATTCTGTGTCTGTGCAAGTAACAATTTTGTGTCTGTGAGAGTAACAATTCTCTGGCACTCAGTAACAATTCTGTCTGTCCCTGAGTAACAATTCTCTGGCACTCAGTAACAATTCTGTCTGTCCCTGAGTAACAATTCTCTGGCACTCAGTAACAATTCTGTCTGTCCCTGAGTAACAATTCTCTGGCACTCAGTAACAATTCTGTCTGTCCCTGAGTAACAATTCTGTCTGTCCCTGAGAATGAATTCTGTGGCCCTGAGTAAGAATTCTCTGGCACTCAGTAACAATTCTGTCTGTCCCTGAGTAACAATTCTCTGGCACTCAGTAACAATTCTGTCTGTCCCTGAGTATGAATTCTGTGGCCCTGAGTAACAATTGTGTGTCTGTGCAAGTAACAATTCTGTGTCTGTGCAAGTAACAATTTTGTGTCTGTGAGAGTAACAATTCTCTGGCACTCAGTAACAATTCTGTCTGTCCCTGAGTAACAATTCTCTGGCACTCAGTAACAATTCTGTCTGTCCCTGAGTAACAATTCTGTCTGTCCCTGAGTATGAATTCTGTGGCCCTGAGTAAGAATTCTCTGGCACTCAGTAACAATTCTGTCTGTCCCTGAGTATGAATTCTGTGGCCCTGAGTAACAATTGTGTGTCTGTGCAAGTAACAATTCTGTGTCTGTGCAAGTAACAATTTTGTGTCTGTGAGAGTAACAATTCTCTGGCACTCAGTAACAATTCTGTCTGTCCCTGAGTAACAATTCTCTGGCACTCAGTAACAATTCTGTCTGTCCCTGAGTATGAATTCTGTGGCCCTGAGTAACAATTCTGTCTCTGTGCGAGTAACAATTCTGTGTCTGTGCAAGTAACAATTTTGTGTCTGTGAGAGTAACAATTCTCTGGCACTCAGTAACAATTCTGTCTGTCCCTGAGTAAGAATTCTCTGGCACTCAGTAACAATTCTGTCTGTCCCTGAGTAACAATTCTCTGGCACTCAGTAACAATTCTGTCTGTCCCTGAGTAACAATTCTGTCTGTCCCTGAGTATGAATTCTGTGGCCCTGAGTAAGAATTCTCTGGCACTCAGTAACAATTCTGTCTGTCCCTGAGTATGAATTCTGTGGCCCTGAGTAACAATTGTGTGTCTGTGCAAGTAACAATTCTGTGTCTGTGCAAGTAACAATTTTGTGTCTGTGAGAGTAACAATTCTCTGGCACTCAGTAACAATTCTGTCTGTCCCTGAGTAACAATTCTCTGGCACTCAGTAACAATTCTGTCTGTCCCTGAGTAACAATTCTCTGGCACTCAGTAACAATTCTGTCTGTCCCTGAGTAACAATTCTCTGGCACTCAGTAACAATTCTGTCTGTCCCTGAGTAACAATTCTGTCTGTCCCTGAGAATGAATTCTGTGGCCCTGAGTAAGAATTCTCTGGCACTCAGTAACAATTCTGTCTGTCCCTGAGTAACAATTCTCTGGCACTCAGTAACAATTCTGTCTGTCCCTGAGTAAAAATTCTGTGGCCCTAATAACGTTTCTGTGGCCCTAAGTAACAATTCTCTGGCACTGAGTAACAATTCTGTCTGTCCCTGAGTATGAATTCTGTGGCCCTAACTAGCGTTTCTTTGTCCCTAAATAACGATTCTGTGGCCCTCATTAACAAGTCTGTGTCCCTGAGTAATGGTTCTCTGTCCCTAAGTAACTTCTCTCTGTCCCCAATTCTCGTTTCTGTGGCCCTAACTCTGTCCCTGTCCCTAGTACAGAGCGGTCTGCCTCTGTTCAATGACTGCAGGCAAATGAAGATTTCCAAAATGGCCGCTATATATACCTCGACCATTACACAGTGCTGGCTGGCTGGCTGCTGATTGGCTGATGCGATCACATGTCG
Source organism: Staurois parvus (assembly GCF_062004578.1). Lineage (NCBI taxonomy): Eukaryota > Metazoa > Chordata > Amphibia > Anura > Ranidae > Staurois > Staurois parvus. Next base: position 241,079 of record NW_028318929.1, read on the forward strand.
TTGAGGAATGCATTATGGGGCAGCGCGCCTTGTCTGCGCGCCTTCCCCGACATCCCCGCTCCGTCGCCGCACATGTCAGCCGCCATTTTCGGAAAAATTTCGATTCGCGCGTCCGAATTAGGCTGTTTTTCGGATTCGGCACGAATCGAAATTTTTCCGATATTCGACTCGAATTCCACTTCGGATACTTCGATTCGCTCATCTCTACTGGTAGCCATTGAAACTGAATATTCACAAACTGTAGCCAGGCAATCTAAATTGGAGACAGGGAGGGCTGTTCAGAGATCCAGTTTTCTCCTTGCATTGTAACAATTGCTGTTGTGTTGAGCCAGTTCTGTGTACCAAAGGAGAGGAGCTTTGCAGTCAGCCTAAACTAAACTCATTCTTCAGCAGGATTAATGTGCCAACAACGGACAGAGAAGTCTGCACTCCTCAACCCATGAGTAAGCAATTCTACAATCACTTTCCACCATAGACTGGGCTCCCCTTGCCTCTGGGCCCCTTAAAGTGTTACTAAACCCACAACAGTAAAATCAGTCTGTATATGCAGTAAAGCATGCTTGTTATACTCCCTGTGGAACCTAAGGGGTTAATCCTATGCATTGTGTAAAGAGGCTGTTTGATCCTGTCTGCTCTGACAGGATCTGACCTCTTCCACAGTCCCCAATCCATCTGCTGATAGTACAGAGCCTTGGGGGCAAGCTGCACATGCTCAGTTAGATGAGTATTGCTAAAGAGTTTTTTTTTTCTCTTGGGAGAGTGTATGTGATCAGCACAGGGCCAATCAGCACTGTCCAGACATAGGGACAAGGGTCCTGCAGCCTCATAGGACAATCAGGGGAGAATGAAAACTCCCCCTACAAGCGTTAACCAGTGCTCTGAATGTTTTGTGTACTGTGGGAGACCAGATATAGTGAATGCAGGGTCCGTGGAGACCAGATATAGTGAATGCAGGGTCCGTGGAGACCAGATATAGTGAATGCAGGGTCCGGGGAGACCAGATGTAGTGAATGCGGGGTCCGGGGAGACCAGATATAGTGAATGCAGGGTCCGGGGAGACCAGATATGGTGAATGCAGGGTCCAGGGAGACCAGATATAGTGAATGCAGGGTCCGGGAGACCGGATGTAGTGAATGCGGGGTCTGGGGAGACCAGATATAGTGAATGCAGGGTCCGGGAAGACCAGATATAGTGAATGCATGGTCCGGGAAGACCAGATATAGTGAATGCAGGCTCCGGGGAGACCGGATATAGTGAATGCGGGGTCCGGGGAGACCGGATGTAGTGAATGCGGGGTCCGGGGAGACCGGATATAGTGAATGCAGGGTCCGGGGAGACCAGATATAGTGAATGCAGGATCTGGGGAGACCGGATATAGTGAATACAGGGTCCGGGGAGACCGGATATAGTGAATGCAGGGTCCTGGGAGACCAGATATAGTAAATGCAGGGTCCGGGGAGACCGGATATAGTGAATGCAGGGTCAGGGGAGACCGGATATAGTGAATGCAGGGTCCGGGGAGACCGGATATAGTGAATGCAGGGTCCGGGGAGAGCGGATATAGTGAATGCAGGGTCAAGGGAGAGCGGATGTAGTGAATGCAGGGTCCGGGGAGACCAGATATAGTAAATGAAGGGTCCGGGGAGACCGGATATAGTGAATACAGGGCCCGGGGAGACCGGATATAGTGAATGCAGGGTCCGGGGAGGCCAGATATAGTGAATGCAGGGTCTGGGGAGACCAGATATAGTGAATGCAGGGTCTGGGGAGACCAGATATAGTGAATGCAGGGTCCTGGGTTTAATAACACTATTATGGGCAGCTATGGCTACAGGTACACCTTTGTATGATAGATACAGAGGGACACTTTTAAAATATTAGAGGTAAGTCCTTCTCTTGTCAATGAATGGACATATTTTTTAAATAGACTTTCTCACTTTCTATTTGATTATTATTCTATAATTAGGAACGGATCAGCCACACAACATAAACTTAGGGATGCACTAATACCCGTTTTTTACTGGCGAGTACGAGTAACAATACTTGTTCTCAAGCACTCACTGATACCAATTACCAATACCTTTGAGGTGTGATTTGAGCCCATACAAAATGAATGGGGCTCAAATCACACTGCAAAGAACAACCTGCGATTTGAACAGGAATATGGTGCGATTCCTGTCCAAGTCCCTCGCCGATGAAGTCACAATGACAAGCCTGGGTTCACACAGGAGTGGTGTGGGAAACCACATGCCATTTGGACAGGAATCACACCGCATTCCAGTTCAAATCACATGTTATTCTTTACTGTGTGATTTGAGCCCATTCATTTTATATGGGCTCAAATTGCACCGCAAGGTATCGGTGCATTGCAAGACTAAAAGTACGTGTACAAATGCTTGATATCTGCACCAACACTGGTATCGGTATCAGTACAACCCTTCATAAAGGTATAGGCAGGGGCGGACTGACCATTTGGAAACTCGGCACTGCCTGAGGGCCCGGGGTCAGTAGGGGGCCCCATGAGATGTCCCTGGTACCTTTTTCATAGGCTTTTTTTAGTTTGGGCAAGGACACAGGGACCCCATGATCCCCTATTGCCCGGGAGCCCATGAGTTGTCAGTCCGCCCCTGGGTATAGGTAAAGCTATTTGGCACTGTGTTTGCTATTATTCTTCTTACTGTGCACTGGTGAGCTAGTCTTCTATACGTGATTATATTGGGAATTAAAATTAGCTGATTAAGAAACAATAACATATTGATCTTAGACATCTCCAAATAATAATGTCCTAAAAATCACATCCTTTCAAAAAAATAGTAAATGCGGACCAGGTTGCAAGCCTTCTTTTGTAATCAAGGTAATCTAGGCAGGATACAATTTGTTAGACTTTTAGTGGTTGCAAGCAGTCAGATTACGTTTAGATCACCTTTACATTACTACACAGAGTAGTGTGTGTTGTGGAAATGTCATAAAGGTAACTGCTTTGCATAGTCCAGGTAGATTATCCTCAGGGCCATAAATACTTTGAATATGTACAGTATGCTCATGTGACAGAGATGACTATATTGCTATTACTAGATGGAAACTAAAAGACAAGAGATTAGAATACTCTCCTGTTCTCTTCCTACTGGAGCTATAACTGGGGCCATTTCTGCCAGAAAAGGGGTTGGAGTACAGGCTATCTTCTACTAGTGAAGGTTTTCTCCAGAGCAGGTGGCGCTCAAATCAAGTGGTACCTCAGCCTGGAGAGGAAGTCCAAGAGAAACAATGTTCCTCTATGGTTTCTTGTGTCAGTGGAGCAGTGTTCCGGTTGGCTACGCTGCGCCCATGTGACCCTCGGTGGCCATCTTGGGTCAGCAGCGTCTGTTTATGTCTCTGCCCCTGGGTTTTGGCTTGCTTATGGCATATGGCTAGTGTAGGGAGAGAGACCCCCACCTGTAAGGGAAAGTAACTAACTGTAGGGAACGCTTCCTGATGAGGAGGGAAAAATTAGGGACTTGCTATCCAGGAAAGGAGCTTCCCTATTGGGACCATGCCGGCCAGGCCTATTTTAACCCACCAAAAACGACTCTACCAGCATCTCTCTCTGACTACATTGAGCTGTGAGTTATGTCCCTGGTGGTGCTCTTTCTCCTGGGTGTTTGTAATGTTGGCATTCTGTTTAATACAAGTTCCAAGTTTTACTGCAACTGGACTCTGTGTATTTACTGCCCACACCACTCTGCACCTCCCCACATTAGAACAAGAACAGAGGCCATTTCTGCTAGAACAGATGTCGGAGTACAGGCTACCTACTACTAGAGCAGGAACAGAGGCCATTTCTGCCAGCATGGGTGATGGAGTACAGGCTACCTACTACTAGAGCAGGAACAGAGACCATTTCTGCCAGCATGGGTGATGGAGTACAGGCTACCTACTACTAGAGCAGGAACAGAGGCCATTTCTGCCAGCATGGGTGATGGAGTACAGGCTACCTACTACTAGAGCTAGAACAAAGGCCATTTCTACCAGCATGGGTGATGGAGTACAGGCTACCAACTACTAGAGCAGGAACAGAGGCCATTTCTGCCAGCATGGGTGATGGAGTACAGGCTACCTACTACTAGAGCAGGAACAGAGGCTATTTCTAGCAGCATGGGTGATGGAGTACAGGCTACCAACTACTAGAGCAGGAACAGAGGCCATTTCTGCCAGCATGGGTGATGGAGTACAGGCTACCTACTACTAGAGCTAGAACAAAGGCCATTTCTACCAGCATGGGTGATGGAGTACAGGCTACCTACTACTAGAGCAGGAACAGAGGCCATTTCTGCCAGCATGGGTGATGGAGTACAGGCTACCTACTACTAAAGCAGGAACAGAGGCCATTTCTGCCAGCATGGGTGATGGAGTACAGGCTACCTACTACTAGAGCTAGAACAAAGGCCATTTCTACCATAACATGTGTCAGAGTACAGGCTACCTATTACTAGAGCTAGAACAGAGGCCATTTCTGCCAGAACAGATGTTGAAGTACAGGCTACCTATTACTAGAGCTAGAAAAAAAGCCATTTCTGCCAGAACATGTGTCAGAATACAGGCTACCTATTAATAGAGCTAGAACAGAGGCCAGTTCTGCCAGAACAGTTCACCTGACTATACAGGAAATATAGGACCTTTGCCAATGCTTCAAGCTGCACATTCCCTGGGACTATAAAAAATAGATGATTTGAAGGTAGAAGGTCTCACGCTAAGCCTTGGTAAAAAGGCCAATGCAGCAGTGCATCCATTCTCCACCAGGGTTCTGTAAAACTCTAGTGTTTCCCAAGAGTTTGCTGGGGGTTCCTTGAGCTGTGGATGATTGACCACCCAGTTGATGGTGCCTGCATGGGACCATCAATCAGCAGCATGATACCACTGTTCTTTTTATGTGTCTGTAAGGGTGGCATTCTGAACACTAATTTAAGGCCAACTGACTACCAATGTAAGAGTCATTTTTCACTTTGACCCTTAAAGAATCAGTGTTAGCAGGGGCTCCCTGAGACCCGAAAATTATTTTAAGGGTTCCTCTAGGAAGTTGAAAAGGCTGCCTTAGAGAGGATTTCTATTTTCCCAGTCATCAGCTGAGAGTTTTAACATTTAGAGGGAATCCGTGCATAGCCTGTAGGGCAGTAGTTCATGAAATTAAAAAGAATTCAAAACATGAAACCACATGTTCCAAACTCTAATCCAGAGAATGGTGTGGTCTGTGAGGACTATAAAAGGCCTATTCAAAGTGTCACTGACAGCCTATTCATGCGAAGAACTCCTAGCCACCATGATGAGCAAAGAAATGATTCAATGGAATGCAAAGGTAAGCTATTTCTTTACGAGTAGGACATTTTAATATATCATTTACTAATATGCTCATTGTGGTCGTCAAAGGAAAACTATGACTAAAACATTGTTCTAGTTTTTGATTGTATGGGGAAGCATTAGAACCTCTGCCAGGTTCCTATAGTTTGTTGTGAGTCACAACAGGAAGTGAGAGGAAAGATCCTCAAACCGAAGGGAGATACCATAGTTCTGTCATGTGGACAGGTATCCCTATTGGGAGATTTTCACTTTTATCTTCTGCTAGAGCAAGGGTCTCCAAACTGCCCTTTGCAGGCCTTTATCTGGCCCTTGGGGCACTATTCCTCCCACTGTCACCAACAATGGGGCATATTTCTTCCACTGAGCCCAATGATGATGTACTATGCCTCCCACTAATATCAATGATGAGGCACGATTCTTCCTTCCACTGACCACCAACCGTGAGGTCATGTGTATTCTCACTGATGCTGGGACCAGGACATTTTCTACCCCAGCTGGCCACAATCTGGCTCCCCTAAAGTCTAAAGGACAATAAAATGGGCCTTTGTTTGAAATGTTTGGAGACCCCTGTTCTACTGTAGAGTGAACTGTAACAAAAGTTAGGTCATGCTTCACTTTCTGCCCCAGTGACAGTGAATGTAAATCAAAGAAAACCTTATCTCCAATTGGGTGGCTTCAGCCAGAGGACCAATAGAGGTCATTTAAATTGAAACTCCCAAGACTTTTTTTTTTTGCATACTTACGTTGGACCAGCTTGGATCCATATTCATAAGTATCTTTATCTGATAATGGGAAGACGGCTGGGGAAAACTGAAAATCACTGTAGTAGTCTGCGCTACATACACTCAGAGACATGATCTTCTGATCTTGGTCCTGCTGGGTTCTGGGTGAGCTGCTTTTCCTCTGCACCCTGACTATATGGGAGCTCAGTACCCCCACCATTTATAGAGCGCATTGGGGGAAATTTACTAAAACAGGTGTACTCAGACTTTGGTGCAGCAGTGCATGGTAGCCAATCAGCTTCTAACTTTAGATTGTTCAATTAAGCTTTGCCAATAAACAACCTACAGAGGACTGAATTAAAAGACACCCTTATGTGTTTTTTCAGTAAATACAGGGTGTTTGCTGATTGGACAAGTTGGAGAGGAGGAGTGCTGATATCACAATCCCTACCTCATCCCATCAGAGAATGCACTGTGCTCACTGAAAAAGTACATGACATTTTATGAAAGGCAAAGGTGTCAAATGAGTGACCCCCTGTGTCAGAGGGGAAGCTGCTCACACAGAACCTAGAAGACCATGGTTCTCACTGTATGTAGCATGGGCTACTACAGTGATTTACAACATTCCCAAGGGCCCTCTGGTAATCAGAAATGCATATTTACAGCAAGCCATGTTGGCCTAATGTAAGTATGCAAAAAATATATATATTTCCTGGAGTTCAGCCTAAAAGTAGAAGAAACGCCTAAGTCTAATTATTCCTAAATATGTTCCCTACCCCCTCTTCCTACCTGTCCTGCCTAACCTGTATAAAAACATGTGTGTACAAATTTTGATCTGGTCTGTTCACGTGATCCTGCAGTTCCGGATCATGGAGTGCCAATAATGGCTGGGAATTTTGGGAGATTTGACATCGCCCATAGGCTCTCGTGGCCCAGATGTTGTTGGCGTTCCCACCTCTCCCCTGCAGCAGCTGCTCACTGACATAGGAAAGCCAGAGTTGCAGGATCACATCACCAGACCGGGGCAGAATAAAAATAGGTAAGTGCACACACCTTTTTTCTATACAGGTTGAGAAGGCTAGGTTGGAGGAGTGGGGAAGGAACATTTTTAAGAATAGTTAGTTTAGACTTTAGGGTAGTAGCTGTCAGTTGGGTGCAAACATGATGTCACACTAATTCTTCAAAAGCTGGGTAACAGTTCATGGGGCATGGCCTTGAGAATCCCCCTAAACAGCAGGCAGTAATGGAGGGAGAGAACTGTCCGATTGCAATTCAGAAGAGCTAAGAACTTGTTGTTCTAGACCTTTTCCACTTGCATGATCACCGCCTTTACTGAAAGTTAAAGCTGAACTCTGTGATAAGTAAATACAAGGGTTATGTGTATTCATCCTTAATTCTTGGTGTGCTTTTTGTTTTTCTTCTAGATCCGTGCAGAAATCCAGTGTGAAACTTTACCTCTGTGCAGGAGATTCCTGTAATAAAGACCACTTGCTACTACTCTCTCTCCTTGCACAGGGTGACTGGTCTTGTCTCCATCCCCCTCCTGTAGTTTTCTGCTGGGAGCCTGTAGTAAGTAGGGCTGTTGGATCCCTTCAGCAGCTTTGCTTTATGCACAGGCTATGTACAGCAAATTGATAATGCCATTGCTGCTTTTACAAGGTAATATCTAGGTTTCCAAAGGCATTTGGTACACACAAAGTGGGTTTTTATCCTTTGTGGCTATTGAGGGATATACACCGATCAACCATAACATTATGATGAACCACCTATAATTGAATAGATCCCTTTTGTTGCCAAAACAGTTTATTTTGCCACCAAAACAGCCTTGACCCATGGTTGCCACTAGACCCCTGAGGGTATTCTGTGGTGTCTAGCACCAAGCCCTCAGTAGCAGAGCCTTTAGGTCCTGTAAGTTGCAAGGTGGGGATTCCATGGATTGGACTTGTTTTTCCAGCACATCCCACAGATGCTAAATAGACTGAGATCTGGAGAATTTTGGAAGCAAAGTCGACAACTCAAACTGCTTATTGTGTTCCTCAAACCTTTCTTGAACCATTTTTGCAGTTTGGCAGGGCACATTATTCTACTGAAAGAGGCCACTGCTATCAGGGAATACAGAATAAAGGGGTGTACTTGGTCAGCAACAGTGTTTAGGTAGGTGGTACGTGTCAAGTGACATCCACATAAATGGCAGAACTCAAGATTTCCCAGGAGAACATTGCCCAAAGCATCACGCAGTCTCTGCTGGCTTGCCTTCCTCCCATATGGCATCGTGGTGCCTCCTTTTCGCCTGGTAAGTGATGCACACACTCCCGGCCATCCACATGATGTAAAAAACAAAATTCATCAGACCAGTCCTTCTTTCTTTTGTTGCTCCGTGGTCCAGTTCTAATGCTCACTTGCACATTGTAGGCATTTTTGGCTGTAGACAAGGGTCAGCATGGGCACCCTGACCAGTCTGTGGCTATGCATCCCCATACACAACAATCAGCGATCACTGTGAGTTCTGACACCTTTCTATCCAGACCCAGCATAAACCTTTTCAGCAATTTGAGCTACAGTAACATTTTTATTGGATCCGACTGCACAGACCAGCCTTTGCTCCCCATCAATGAGCTTTAGCCGCCCATGACCCTGTCTCTGGTTTTCCTTCCTTGGACTATTTTTAGTCAGTCCAGACCACTGTAGACCAGGAACATCCCACAAGAGCTGCAGTTTTGGAGTTGCTCTGATTCAGTCGTCTAGCCCAGCCTTTCTCAACCAGGGTGCCTTGAGGTTTCTTCAGGGGTGCCTTGGCAAAATGTCTAAAAGTTGCACAAAATGTGTATACAAGCCAGCAGATGGAACAAGCCCGTCTTTTAGTCACGGGATTTCATTGTGCGCCAATGATGACCTTCTAGCCGCCAGCATCCTCACAACCAATTACATCATCAGTTGATAAGGAGGATGTCAGTTGCCTGAACAGCATCCCAGTTTGACCCTCCCCTGCCCCTCTCCATCAGTGCTGGGGTCACATTAGCTCAGTGATGGAGTAAAACTGAGGGAGAAGAGAAACATTGGAATACTAGTCAGGACCAGTGTGAAAAAGTGTATTTGATTTGGAAGAATAAATCAGAATAGTTTTTTACATTTTAGGATAGAGTTCCTCGGGACTGTCCATAATTCTAAAGGGTGCCTCGGGACTGTCCATGATTTTAAAGGGTGCATCGGGACTGTCCATAATTCTAAAGGGTGCCTCGGGACTGTCCATAATTCTAAAGGGTGCCTCGGGACTGTCCATAATTCTAAAGGGTGCCTCTGGACTGTCCATAATTCTAAAGGGTGCCTTGAGACTGTCCGTATTTCTAAAAGGTGCCTCGGGACTGTCCATAATTTTAGAGCATTCCTCGGGACTGTCCATAATTCTATAGGGTGCCTCGGGACTGTCCATATTTCTAAAAAGTGCCTCGAATTGTCCATAATTTTAGAGCATTCCTCGGGACTGTCCATAATTCTATAGGGTGTCTCGGGACTGTCCATAATTTTAAAGGGTGCCTCGGGACTGTCCATAATTTTAAAGGGTGCCTCTGGACTGTCCATAATTTTAAAGGGTACCTCGGGACTGTCCATAATTCTAAAGGGTGCCTCGGCACTGTCCATAATTCTAAAAGGTGCCTCGGGACTGTCCATAATTTTAGAGGGTGCCTCGGGACTGTTCATAATTCTAAAGGGTGCCTTGGGACTGTCCATATTTCTAAAAGGTGCCTCAGGACTGTCCATAATTTTAGAGTGTTCCGTGGGACTGTCCATAATTCTAAAGGGTGCCTCAGGACTGTCCATAATTTTAAAGGGTGCCTCGGGACTATCCATAATTTTAAAGGGTGCCTCGGGACTGTCCATGATTTTAAAGGGTGCCTCTGGACTGTCCATAATTCTAAAGGGTGCCTCAGGACTGTCCATAATTCTATAGGGTGCCTCGGGACTGTCCATATTTCTAAAAGGTGCCTCGGGATTGTCCATAATTTTAGAGCGTTCCTCAGGACTGTACATAATTCTATAGGGTGCCTCGGGACTGTCCATAATTTTAAAGGGTGCCTCGGGACTGTCCATAATTTTAAAGGGTGCTTTGGGACTATCCATAATTTTAAAGGGTGCCTCGGGACTGTCCATAATTTTAAAGGGTGCTTTGGGACTATCCATAATTTTAAAGGGTGCCTCTGGACTGTCCATAATTCTAAAGGGTGCCTCAGGACTGTCCATAATTTTAAAGGGTGCCTCGGGACTATCCATAATTTTAAAGGGTGCCTCGGGACTGTCCATGATTTTAAAGGGTGCCTCTGGACTGTCCATAATTCTAAAGGGTGCCTCAGGACTGTCCATAATTCTATAGGATGCCTCGGGACTGTCCATAATTTTAAAGGGTGCCTCGGGACTATCCATAATTTTAAAGGGTGCCTCGGGACTGTCCATAATTTTAAAGGGTGCCTCGGGACTGTCCATAATTTTAAAGGGTGCCTCGGGACTGTCCATAATTTTAAAGGGTGCCTTGACTGAAAAAAGGTTGAGAAACACAGGTCTACCCATTACAATTTTGCCCTTGTCAAAGTCACTCTAATCCTTACACTTGCCCATTTATTCTGCTTTCAGCACATCAACTTCATGGACAACATGTTCATTTGTTGCCTAATATATCCCACTACCTTTCAGGTGCCATTGTAACTAAATATTCAATTGTATTCACTTTACCTGTCAGAGATCTTAAAGGTATGGCTGGTCGGTATATATTTAAATGAATTTTTGTATTCCTGGAGGTTAGCTTTATATAGAAGAACTAGATATACTGTATAGTGATTTGGGTTTCTCCAGCGATATGTAGCACAACTAGATGCAAACTAGCAAAGTGTGAGTACAAACTACTTTCAAAAGTTGGCAACTAAGTATAATGTGGTTGGGAGTGTTTAGTGGGCTTTTGTAGGCTTATTCTCCTTTATCTGCTCATGAAGAACAGAGAAATGAACACGGGGCATTTGGCAACCACGCTTGGCAGCTGTGTTTTCTATGTGATCTTTCTTTGTCTCACTTGGTTTGTAGAATTTTGTAACTATAATTGTGAAGGATGGCCCAATTCTCACATGAAGTATTTTTACATTTTGGAATGAACTACACAACAGCTGCGCATAAAACAATACAAAGTTGCAGTAAAACCTATTAAGCACCAATTCCTTTTCTGTTTTTATTTTGTGTTGGTTCAAGACTTCTTCTATTTTTACCAAGAGCATCACAAAAGATAAAGCAAGGTTTAAAGAACGCCACTTGAATAAAAACCATTTTAGTGTTTAAAATACATAACTACTGAAATAGGAGTAATTTGCACTCTAGTCCATTTAAAGTGATACTCAAACCCTGGACCCTGCATTCACTATATCTGGTCTCTCTGGACCCTGCATTCACTATATCTGGTCTCTCTGGACCCTGCATTCACTATATCTGGTCTCCTCGGACCCTGCATTCACTATATCTGGTCTCCCAGGACCCTGCATTCACTATATCTGGTCTCCCCAGACCCTGCATTCACTATATCTGGTCTCCTCGGACCCTGCATTCACTATATCTGGTCTCCCAGGACCCTGCATTCACTATATCTGGTCTCCCCAGACCCTGCATTCACTATATCTGGTCTCCTCGGACCCTGCATTCACTATATCTGGTCTCCCAGGACCCTGCATTCACTATATCTGGTCTCCCCAGACCCTGCATTCACTATATCTGGTCTCCCCGGACCCTGCATTCACTATATCTGGTCTCTCTGGACCCTGCATTCACTATATCTGGTCTCCCCGGACCCTGCATTCACTATATCTGGTCTCCCCGGACCCTGCATTCACTATATCTGGTCTCCCCGGACCCTGCATTCACTATATCTGGTCTCCCCGGACCCTGCATTCACTATATCTGGTCTCCCCGGACCCTGCATTCACTATATCTGGTCTCCCCGGACCCTGCATTCACTATATCTGGTCTCCCCGGACCCTGCATTCCCTATATCCTGTCTCCCCGGACCCGGCATTCACTATATCCGGTCTCCCCGGACCCTGCATTCACTATATCTGGTCTCCCCGGACCCTGCATTCACTATATCTGGTCTCCCACAGTACAAAAAATATGGAAATGCAATTATGTTACTAAATATAAACTGCTAAATACCTCTTCTCATCAGCAGTATATAGTAGTTTTGTGGCTTCTATCAATATCTGGTCTCTCCAGACCCGGCATTCACTATATCTGGTCTCCCCGGACCCTGCATTCACTATATCTGGTCTCCCCGGACCCTGCAATCACTATATCTGGTCTCCCCGGACCCTGCATTCACTATATCTGGTCTCCCCGGACCCTGCATTCACTATATCTGGTCTCCCTGGACCCTGCATTCACTATATCTGGTCTCCCCGGACCCTGCATTCACTATATCTGGTCTCCCCGGACCCTGCATTCACTATATCTGGTCTCCCCGGACCCTGCATTCACTATAGCTGGTCTCCCCGGACCCTGCATTCATTATATCTGGTCTCTCCGGACCCTGCATTCCCTATATCCGGTCTCCCCGGACCCGGCATTCACTATATCCGGTCTCCCCGGACCCTGCATTCACTATATCTGGTCTCCCCGGACCCTGCATTCACTATATCTGGTCTCCCACAGTACAAAAAATATGGAAATGCAATTATGTTACTAAATATAAACTGCTAAATTTATATTAGGCTACATAACCCCTGACCCTCTGTTTGGACAGTGCTGATTGGCCCTGTGCTACCAATACACACCAAACTGAGCATGTGCAGTTTGCCCCAAGGCTCTGTTCTATCAGCAGATGGATTGGAAACAGTCGAAGAAGGGGAGAATCAGAGAAGACAGGATCAAACAGCCTTTTTACACAATGCAGAGGACTAACTCCTTAGGTTTCACAGTGAGTATAACAAGCATGCTTTACTACATATACAGACTGATTTTATTGTTGTTGGTTTAGTAACACTTTAACCGCCCTCCGCCCGCCATATAGTAATATGACGAACGCAAGGTGGTTCTCTCGTTGTGGGAGGAGGTCATATGATGTCCTCCCATTCTATCCGCACATGCATGGCTCCCGAAGCGCGCAGCGCGGTGATCGGATCACCGATCCATGGAAAGAGCCGAAGATGTCAGCTTGGTCATGTGATCAGCTATGTCCAATCACAGCTGATCACATGTAAACCAGGAAATGCCGGTTATCGGCATTTCTTTCCCCACGAGCTGTCACGCTGACAGAGGAGAGCCGGTAATCAGCATTCCTCGGAGGGGACATCTACACTGATCATCAGAGCACTGATAATCAGTGTGCCCTGATGATCAGTGTAGCCCAAGCAGTGCCACCTGTCAGTGTCCATCAGTGCCAGCTCTCAGTGCTTATCCATGCCACCTGCCAGTGCCCATCAGTGCCACATCAATGCCACATATCAGTGCCCATCTTAGCTGCCTTTCAGTGTCACCCATTAGTGCCAGTCAGTGCCACCTATCAATGCTAGTCAGTGCCACCTATCAGTGCTGCCAATCAGTGCCACCTATCAGTGCCACCTATCAGTGTGCATCAGTGCCCGTCAGTGCTGCATATCAGTGCCACCTAACAGTGCCAGTCAGTGCCGCCTATCCGTGCCAGTCAGTGCCGCCTATCAGTGCCACCTATCAGTGCCGCCTATCAGTGCTGCCTTTCAGTGCCCATCAGTGATGCCTGTCAATGCCCATCAGTGCCTCCTCATCAGTGCCACCTATCAGTGTAGCCTATCAGTGCCCATCAGTGCAGCCTCATTATCGCACATCAGTGAAGGAGAAAAATCACTTATTTACAAAAATTTATAAACAAAAACTAAGAAAAAAATGTTTTTTTTTCAAAGTTTTCTGTGGTTTTTGTTTTTTTTAAGAAAAAATAAAAAACTCAGAGGTGATTAAATACCACCAAAAGAAAGCTCCATCTGTCACAAAAAAATTATAAAAATTTCATATGGGTACAGTGCTGCATGACCGCGCAATTGTCATTCAAAATGTGACAGCACTGAGAGCTGGAAATTGGCCTGGGCAGGAAGGGGGTACAAGTGCCCTGTAGACTAGTGGTTACGTACTAAATAAGACTGAAGCAAACGGTCGTCCATTTTTAAAATCCCCCTGAATTAACCAGATGTGGACACTAGGCATGCCGCACACTCCCAAAGAAACTTCACCAAAGTGCCCAGGGTGTATATAGTATGGCCTGTCCTTATAGCCAGGAGTTACTGTGTGAATACAGCTGTTGCTGTCATAAAACAGTCATTTATACCACATGAGCGCAAATGTGCCTGAATACGCACAGACTGTAGTACATTGTGTACTGTATTTATGTGTATATATATATATATATATATATACACCACACATATGAGCATGAATATTAATGAATTGTCCTTAAGAATATATTGTGGGTGCAAATGTGCATACGACTACTTGTATTACAAACACCTGAAATTATGTTCAAAAAAGCAGATGAACAAACATCAGTACTGAGTGCAGGAGGCCTTCGATAAATACAGCCTGAGGTTTTTTAACTCAAAAATGTATGCGGTATTGACCCCCATTTTCACATTTGCATCTGCTCTGTTTCATTCATCTGCAGATCAATTGAATGTTCCGATTTCCCATTGTGACAGCAGATCGATGATCTTCTCCCCACATCCACTGTCACAATTTAAAAAAAAAACACAGCCACCCGGGCTCCGCCCACCTGGTTGCATCATTCACTCTCAGAGTTCTGTGAACAGGGGAACTACATCTACCATTAGCCATTTTGGCTGACGGCTTGTAGTTCTCAATGAACTAGCAGGGCACTGATGAGCGATCTAGGCAGTCAATTGATGCTTCTTGTCATTCATTAACTGCCTGCCTGTGTGGGGTACAGGAAGACAGAAACACTGATGGTCTGCAGGAGCCTGAGATTGCATCTGCCTGGTATAATCCAGGAACAAGGAAGGGGGCGTACGCTCATTCCCCCCTTCCTGACGAGGTAGGCTGCATGCTGAGTTAAGGGTCTGGTGCAGATTTTTGGGGGGATTTCAGGCTTTTTCAAAAAAATATTTTGGCATGCTCATATGGAAGAAAAATATATTTTATATATATTTTAAAAATATTCTTCCCAAATATATTGCCATATATTTGAAATACTACAATTTTGGCCATATTCAATATATTTCAAAATATATTTCAATAAATTAAAAAAAAATAATATATATATATATATATATATATATATATATATATACACATACTGTATATACTGCATGTTGAAATGCGCTTTTATTACAAAATATATGAAAAATATTTTTAAAAATACATTTCAAATATACTGTATGTCTTTAAAATTACAAATCTACATTTTTGGAATGCATTTACAAATATATGTTAAAATGACGTTTTTATATGTTAAAAAAAATCTGAAGAATATATTTTAACAAATATTTTGTAATATATAAAAAACGCATTTCAGCACACAATGTGTGTGTATATATAAATATATATATATATATATATATATATATATATATTGAATGTGGCCAAAATTGTTGTATTTCAATATATGTCAATATATTTGGAAAGAATATTTTTAAAATATATTTAAAATATATTTTTCTTCCATGTGGGTGGGGTACTCTGTAAAATTCATACAAGACCTGAAGTGCCTGAATTAGGGGCAAACCCCACGCTGTTTTTTTTTTTACTTTTTTCTTGTGTGGGGGTCCCCCATTACTATCTATATCAGACCTTCATCTAGGAGAGTGTTTCTCAACCTTTTTTCAGTTAAGGGACCCTTTAAAATTCTGCAGAGTCACAAGGCACCACATTGTAGAATTAAAAAAAATTAAAAAAAAAGAATAATTTTACATAATGCAGCGGCATCGACACATGTAGAACAGCCACCATTAGAGATAATTTATTTTAGAAAGCAAATATATCTTTGCACACTGGTACTGACTAGTATTCCAGTGTTTCTGCTCTCCCTCAGTTTCTCTCCCGCATTTAGCTAATGTGACCCCAGTGATGGTGGCGAGAGGCAAACAAGGACGTCCTCAGGTGCCCAATGTCTGCCTGATCAACCTATGACATCATCAGTTATTAGAATGCCAGCATTTGGCCCGCATGGTGTCCATAATTGTAATGCTGCACAATTAAAACCTGTGGCTTTACGAAACATAAAATGGCAGGTTTGATCCACCTACCGGCTTGCTGACAATATTTTGGCATTTGCCAAAGAACCTCTGAAAAAATCCAGAAGGTACCCCAGGGTGGTTCAAAAAGGCTGATCTAGGATAAAGGTCTGGTATAGATGAAGGGAATCTCCGGCCGCTGCGTAGACAAGCAGAACAAAGCATCTGGGAACTGTCCTTTTCATTTTAATTCATTATTTATAGTGTACTTCTCACAGTGGACAAAAATAGAAATAAAAAGGAAAATCAAATAAAGAAACATCTGTTACAAGCTCTTATAGGAGTCCTTGAAAAGAACTGTTACTATTGGTATGCTGCAGAGACATTCATTAGGTGATCAACATCGTCCAAACATACAAAGGATCAGGTAAGGGGACCCCTGGGACAGCAGGTATCAGCAACTTTGTAAAAAGATGATTTTCAGGGTCCAGATAGCATCATGAAGAAGCAGCAAGAAGAATGGGAAGGGGTGTCAGAGGTGAGAACTCTCCACATGGAAGAAAAATATATTTGAAATATATTTAAAAAATATTCTTCCCAAATATATTGACATATATTTGAAATGCTACAATTTTGGCCATATTCAATATATTTCAAAATATATTTCAATAAATATATATATACTGTATGCTGAAATGCATTTTTATTACAAAATATATGAAAAATATTTTTAAAAATACATTTCAAATATACTGTATGTCTTTAAAAATACAAATCTACATTTTTGGAATGCATTTACAAATATATGTAAAAATATATGTTAAAATGACTTTTTTATATGTTAAAAAAATCTGAAGAATATATTTAAAAAATATATGTTTAAAAATATTTTTAAAAAAAATATATTCTTCAGATTTTTTTTAACATAAAAAAGTCATTTAAACATATATTTGTAAATGCATTCCAAAAATGTAGATTTGTATTTTTAAAAGACATACAGTATATTTGAAATGTATTTTTAAAAATATTTTTCATATATTTTGTAATAAAAACACATTTTAACATACAATATATATATATATATATATATATATATATATATATATATGTATATTTATTGAATTATATTTTGAAATATATTGAATATGGCCAAAATTGTAGCATTTCAAATATATGTCAATATATTTGGGAAGAATATTTTTAATATATAGTTCAAATATATTTTTCTTCCATATGGGTTCAGAGGAGATAGGAAAAAAAAATGAAAGAAGCCGTCATTTTGCCAGCAATTTAAACACCCTTTCTTTTTAAATGTCATTGTGGTTGTAGTAGGCTGTGCTGTATACATCGCACTGATGCAACACTTCACAGACAGGGTCAGAGCATCACCAAGGCATTTCATTCAAAGGAGAAGTTTGGGGTCGCAAAAAAATAAACATATAGAATAGGAGGTGGTATCAAAAAAATTAAAAACTAGTTTTGTAACACGCCAACTAATGGCAGCACAAGGCTGCATGCACAGTCACAGGGAGCACCAACCTTCATTACCCTAGGTTCACACCTAAGTGTTTTCCGCAGCGTTTTGCAGAAACACACTACAGTCCATTTAACATGCTTTCCTATGGGACAGGTTCACATCTCCGGTGCGTTTTTGGAAAGGGTCAGGGACTTTTTTTAAATGCAAAAAGTTGCGTTTTTGGTTCTATAGACTTCAATGGAAGCTCAGAAAAGCATGTAGTGCATTTTTGCTGCGTTTTTTATGCATTTTAAGTTTTAAATCTGCCTAGCAACAACAAAAAAACACAAAATGCATAAAAAACGTGGCAAAAACGCACATGCGGAAACGCAAAGCGCACTGTAGAAACGGATCAAACACAAACTGTATTGGTGTGAACCTAGCCTAAGTCAGTGTGCCAAAAGACATTGTCCTGTGTACATCGGGAGCTGTGCAACTGGTGCTATTCTGGCCACGTGCATTAACCTCCTTAGCGGTATTCCCGAGTGTAGCTCGGGGTAAAATTTCTATACCAAAAGCGGTAACCCCGAGCTACACTCGGGCTTACCATGCGGCGCTGCTCTGGGGGTCCCTGCAGCACTTACCTTGTCCTTCGCTCCCGCGATGTGTCCCCTCCAGCGTCCCCGGCCATCTCCTCCGGCCGATGCCGGCATCCGGCTTCTGTGTTCCGGTCCCTCTGACGTCGGGACGTACGGGCGCCGCCGGCGGGAAATTTGAATTTTTTAAAAATTTCATTTTTGCTGTCATTGCTATTTCAATGCATTTCACATACATTTTGTCCCGAGTGCTTTGTCCTGCGCCCTGCCTGCATTTTGAATGTTCTTTCTGCCTGGAAACTTAGAAAAGTCCATGGCGTCCAAAAAGCGTCCCTTTACGTCAAAAGCGGGTTTAGATCAGCTAGAGAACAGCGATAGTAAATCAGAACCACTTGCAGAATTGAGTGATAATGATTCGTGGGGGAAATTCGTCATCAGACACTGAAAACAATTTTGCGACTTTGCTCAGCGATGTGCGAATTTGCCTCTGTATTTCAAATTTCAGTGTTTTTGGTTTGATTATATTATTGAATTACATTTATTATTATTATATTATTATTTTTTATGATTATTTATTAAATTATAATTCATGATTTCGTGTTTCAAATTTTATCATATCCGGAATGTTTAATAGACTCTTGTTTGGACAGATTTCAGTGAGTTATTCCTAAAAATTACAGCCTACAATAAAAAACGACATATTTCCATGCAAAAAAATGGTACCGCTTTCAGCACAAAAAATCGGAAAGAATCATACCGCCAGGGAGGTTAAAATATCTTCTACTTCATCATGGACAGCAAGTTAGAACAAAGAGCAAATGTGAAATTCTGTGTGACACTGGGCAAATCGCTGGATCAATGTTGTCAGAACGGCAACCTTGGGCAATGATGTCTGGTATAGCATAAAAACTTTAATAAACATGTTTAAAGAAAAAAAACCCCTTTGTGGTGGATCTTCATCTTCGGAAAGAGGGCATTTTTGGGGGTTGAGCTCGTTGAAGGTCTTCCTGATCTCTTGTCGTCTTCCAGTGAGGTTCTTCCACTCTTGCATCGCGTGTTTCATTCCAAACACCTCGAACAACTCACTGCAGCATCGCCGTAAACTTGCTGAGCCCAGATGCCTTGTGTGTGTAAACTTGCCAAATCATGTCAAATGTCTCTGTGGCAGATTTGCCCAGTTTTACACAGAATTTAATATTTGCTCTTTGTTCTAACTTGCTGTTCATGATGAAATAGCAGGCGTGGTAACGCACGTGGTCAGAATAGCACAAGTTGCACAGCTTCTGGTGTACACAGGATGATATCTTTTGGCACACTGACTTATGAAGGTCGGTGCTCCCTGTGACCATGAGTGCAGCCTTGAGCTGCCATCTGTTGGCGTGATACAAAACTAGTCTCAAACATATTTTGAGACCACCTTGTATACTCACCTCTGTGCTGCAGCATTGGTCTGATGCTGCAGCTGTCCCGTGCTGGCTCTAAGACTGAGAACTGAGTGATCACATGACCGTTGATTGCTCAGTTCTCACTCTGCTTGGAACAGAGAGCAGTGACTGTTGGTCACCAATCTCTACTCTACCCCTCCAGCGATCAGTGGAGCACCAGGCAGGGGAGGGGGCAGGCACAGCTGGTTCTGGCTCTCAGCCACACGGTGAGAGGTAGAGCCAGCTGTAAGGCAGGAAGCTGGGTGGATCCCGACAAAATTGTTGGGATCTTTCCTGGGATTGGAACTTGCCATGGTGGCAGACATGCAGGCTCAATCCTGAGCTGAGCTTTGTGTGTCTATAGACACACACAAGACATCTTGGCTCCGCCCCAGCTCCCTCTTCATAGGATTTGATTGACAGCAGCAGGAACCAATAGCTGCTGCCTCTGAGTCCTGTGAGCACTGCTGCTGCTCTCAGGCAGAATGTTGGATCGAGAAAGGACTCAGGTAAGTAAAAATAAGTGCCCATACTGTTTAAAATCCATTAGTACACTATCTCACCCTGTTGTGCACAGTTGTAGAGGTAGATCTGCTGACAGCCTAAAGATTTACTACTGCTCAGGGGCTCTGGGCATCAACAAAATGGCAGCCTCCAGCAAGGAGAAACAGGAGCAATGCTGGAGGCAAATTACAGCACACATGAATATCGGTGGCATACAGGGGTGGACTGACCATTTGGAAACTCAGGCACTGCCCGAGGGCCCGGGGTCAGTAGGAGGCCCCATGAGATGCCCCTGGTACCTTTATCATAGGCTTTTTTGAGTTTGGGCAAGGACACAGTTGTTACGGGTAAAGTTTCGCTTTAAGATAAAGTAAAACCTTTACAAACTTTAAATGCATGTGTTTTGAATCACGGTCATTTAAGACACATTCACCAGGCAGATTCACTTGCAGTGAATGTTAGGTGAATGCCAGATTCACTGCTATAAAATGTTGCTTTGATTAATGTAGGTATAAAACAATGGTATTTCCAGGACAAAAGTCTTTGCGGATACCACATACTGGTTGAAAGTATTGCATAAACACCTCCAACAAAATAAATGGTATAAAACGACAAACTATTTAAACCCCTATAATATACAAATATAAAAGTTTACATAAAGTGGAGCTCCACCCAAAAGGGGAAGTTCCACTTTAAGCCTTTGTCCCCCGCTCCCCATTAAGGATTGGAACCTTTGGGGAGTGGGTACACAAATTTGACAGGTACCCGCTCCCACTTCCACTGCAATCGCCTAAGACAATCGGAAGTGGACGTTGTCCTCCCCCCTCCCTCCCTGTAGTCTTCTGGGACACGTGACAGATCCCAGAAGACTATGGGGCCATTCACAAAGTGCAGCGCTTCTCGCACATGCGCAGTGGGCACCCGGCTGTGAAGCCGCAAGCTGTCACAGCCGGGTGCCCACACTGAAGACCAGGGAGAGAAGACGGCTGGTGAAACCAGTCGTGGTGAGGACACCGCTGGACCGAGGGACAGGTAAGTGTCTGTACCAGGGGCGGACTGACCATTTGGAAACTCGGGCACTGCCCGAGAGCCTGGGGTCAGTAGGGGGCCCCATGAGATGCCCCTGGTACCTTTTTCATAGGCTTTTTTTAGTTTAGGCAAGGACACAGGGGCCCCATGATCCCCTATTGCCCGGGGGCCCCATGAGTTTTCAGTCCACCCCTGGTCTGTATTTTAAAAGTCTTTTATTTATTTATTTTTCAGGTGGAACTCCGCTTTAAAATTAGCTTTTGTATGGCAACGGGGTCCTAACTAAGTGTCCACAATACAGCACAGAGTGTCCCTTCACATCCTGTCCCATAGCCAAAACAGGAAGTGAGGGGAAATCCATCAAAAGGGAGGGAATCCCCAGAACAAGTGTCCTCATAGGATAGTTTCCCTTCTATTCCTGTTCTGGTGGCAACTCAAAATTTGGGATTTTCTTTTACTTTTCACTCCCTGTGTAATGGTAAACAGGACAAATAGAGAGGGTGAATCAGCCTAATGGTGGCATACAGAGCAATACAATCCTGACACTTGTTCTAATCCCTCCCCACACTATCCAAAACTAAAAAAAAAAAAGTGTTGCCTTTAGTTATATTTTAACCACTTCCCGTCCGGCCCATGTATATAAACAGCCGGAGGGGAGCAGTGCAGGAGCGGGTTGCCATTCATAAATGGCGCCCACATTTTCAGCCTGTGCGAGCTCCCTGGGAGTGTGCGGCACTGCGATCTGGAGGACACAGCGGAACAGCGATCACTGTACGGGACCTCTGTGTGAGGTCCCGATCATGTGGTCACTGATTGGCCAATCAGTGGTCACATGAATAGTAGTAAGCAAGATGTCACTTCTGACATCATTGCTTACTACGTGTGAAATCTGTGACTGATCACAGAGGTCACATGGTACAAGGCTATTCACAATAGCCTAGTACCATGTGACAAGCTGTGACCAATCACAGCTCTCACAGTATTTCTCAGTGGCTGCAGGAATGCAGCCAGAGAGAAGGGGAAATAATTGCCTTTTGGGGTGTAAAAGCACTGTGTAAAAAAAAAAAATTATATATTCATCACCCCCCCACAAGTAGTACAGTGTCACTATGGTGACACTGTACTGCTAGGGTGACAGTATGTTAAAAAAAACCCCAAAACATAAATATATTATAAAAAAATTAAATAAAAATGTAAAACAAATTTAGAAAAATTATTATTTTTGGTTATAAACTAATTTGGGGTTTTTTGTTTTTTTTTATACTAAAAAGATAGCTGAATACATTTTAGTCCAGATTTATGAAGAAAGATTATTTATTTGCAAAATTTTAAAGAAAAACACTTTTTTTTTCAACATTTTTGGACTTTTTTAGCATTTTTTTAGACAGATAAAACTTTATTTTGGTGGTATTTATTCACCACTGGGATTTTTATTTTTTTCTATATAAATGAATATAGAAAAAAATAAAAATCCCAGTGGTGAATAAATACCACCAAAATAAAGTTTTATCTGTCTAAAAAAAATGCTAAAAAAATCAATATGAGTACACTGTTGCATGACCGCGCAATTGTCATTCAAAGTGTGATAGCGCTGAAAGCTGCAAATTGGCCTGGACTGGAAGGGAGTAAAAGTGTCCGGACTGGAAGCGGTTAAAGGGTCTCTAACCAGTAACTCCACAAATTAGCATTGATTTAATTTGATGGCACTGCAGTATTAACAATGGACAGCAGGGGTCAGTATTATACTGATTAAAGAAACTGACAAATCCTCCCAAGGAGAGAGAGCGATATTAGATTCTGTATGATGATTATTCTTATAGAGCAGAAAAAGTAGAACATTTTAAAATTACTTAGATTCTTTTATTTCATATCTGTAATAAAGATAAATAACTTGGAACAATTATAATAACATGAGTTATTTCCATTTTTTCAGTAGCAGGAGACACAGAGAGATCTAAGATAGACATTTTTGGCATTAAAGGGAAGCTGTCAGGAAAGAAATATAGGTACTGCTGTGTCAGTAATAAATTCTCCCCTGAACTGGTCTTGCTTAGCCTGAATCAGAAATCCCGTAAACCCTGCTATTTTCATGCCAAGCTCTTGAGTCTTCCATATTGGGTATCTAGACAGGTCTCTATTTTAAGAGATTAGTGTCCTATAATTCATTATCAAGCTAAGCTACAGGATATGTATTCTTTGGACAATTATCACACATATCACAAGGTATGGTCCTGTTGGCTGTGTGCTCTATTTCGAAGGCTTATGGTAGGGGTCTCCAAACTTTTTAAACAGAAGGCCAGTTTACTGTCCTTCAGACTTCAGGAGGGCCAGTGGCTCACTATGGCCAATGGGAAGTAGGAATGCCTATGGCTCGGTAGTCAGTGGGAGTAAAACAAAATTACATAGTGCCTGTGGTCAGCAGTAGTGCCCCATCGTTGGTATCAGTGGGAAGAATAGTACCCCATTGTAGGTATTAGTGGGAGGGATAGTGCCCCATCATTGGCATTAGTGGGAGGGATAGTGCCCCATCATTGGCATTAGTGGGAGGGATAGTGCCCCATCATTGGCATTAGTGGGAGGGATAGTGCCCCATCATTGGCATTAGTGGGAGGGATAGTGCCCCATCATTGGTATTAGTGGGAGGGATAGTGCCCCATCATTGGCATTAGTGGGAGGGATAGTGCCCCATCATTGGCATTAGTGGGAGGGATAGTGCCCATCATTGACATTAGTGGGAGAAATTGTGCCCCATCATTGTCAGTGGAAAGAATAGCACCCCATCATTGGTGTTAGAGGGAGGAACAATGCCCCATCATTGGTGTCAGTGGGAGGAATAGTGCCCCATCCTTGGTGTCAGTGGGAGGAATAGTGCCCCATCATTGGTGTCAGCAGGAGGAATAGTGCCCCATCATTGGTGTCAGTGGGAGGAATAGTGCCCCATCATTGGTGTCAGTGGGAGGAATAGTGCCCCATCCTTGGTGTCAGTGGGAGGAATAGTGCCCCATCATTGGTGTCAGCAGGAGGAATAGTGCCCCATCATTGGTGTCAGTGGGAGGAATAGTGCCCCATCATTGGTGTCAGTGGGAGGAATAGTGCCCCATCATTGGTGCCAGTGGGAGGAATAGTGCCCCATCATTGGTGTCAGCGGGAGAAATAGTGCCCCATCATTGGTGTCAGCAGGAGGAATAGTGCCCCATCATTGGTGTCAGTGGGAGAAATAGTGCCCCATTGTTGGTATTATTGGAAAGAATAGTGCTCCATATTTGATGTCAGAGTGAGGATTGGTGTTCCAATGTTTAAATCAGTGGAAGGAAGTACGGCCTATCATGCCAATAGTAGAAATTGAATCCTGCTGTTGTCGTCAATGAGAGGAATTATGCCCCACTGTTGGTGTTAATGGAAACAATAGTGCCCCATCAGTGGTGTCAGTAGGAGGAAATAATGCCTTGAATTAGTGAAAGGAATAGTGTCCCAAGGGCCACATAAAGGCAAGCAAAGGGCTGTATCCGGCACTTTGGGGCACAGTTTGGAGACCACCGGCTTATAGGATAATCTAGGGCAGCACAGTGGCTAAATGGTTAGCACTTCTGTCTAGCAGCTCTAGGGTCATTGGCTCACATCCCATCCATGGCACAACTTGCCTGGAGTTTGCATGTTCTCCCTGTGCCTGCGTGAGTTTCCTCTCACACTCCAAAGACATGCCGGTAGGTAAACTAGCCCTACTATATATAATGTGAGTTAGGGACCTTATACTGTAGGGTTGGGGACTGATGTGAATGTACAATTTATATGTAAAATGATGGCGCTATATAAGTACCTGTAAAATATAATCTGCTTGATAAGATTTGTATGAGCTGATTATGCTTTTTTTAGCCAAAGCTTTTGCAATGATTTATTTCCCTTTGCTGACAAGCGAGATTCTCAACTCTACACAAAACTTCAAGTGTAACTAAATGCAAACTTTTTTTTGTAGTTTTGGATAGATTGTAGAGAGACTAGAACACCGGTCAGGTCTTTATTTCTGTCTGTGCTCCCATTAGGGAGATTCATCCTCTCTGTCACAGTGACCACTATTACTGAAAGTGAAAGAAAAACCCCAATTTTGGGTTGCCGCCAAAACAGGAAAAGTGGGGACATCTTCCAAAGGGAATGCTAGTTCTTTAGACAACCAGGGATTCCCTCACTTTGGAGGGATTTCCTCTCACATCCTGTTTTAGCTATGGGATAGGAAGTGAAAGGAAATCTCCCCAATGGAACATACATGGAAAAAACTCTGACCGGGTTATAACCCTCCCTTACTTATCCAAAATGAAAAAAAGAAAAGGTTTTGCTTTTAGTTCTACTCTCAGGCTCCCACAAAATGGTAAATTGATCATCAGCACACCAAGCTAAGCCCTACTGTGTACCTGTTTGTATGACTGACAGTTATAAACGTCTATGGAACATAGACTGATAAGAATTGTCTACATTTATAAATCACTTTGAAATTCTTCATTGCAATATAAATGAATAATAAACACACTGCAGCCCTTTTTTTTTTGTTGGGTGCTTGCCTTGAAGTTTTGGTCCATGCCAAATGCTCTGCATATGAAGGATCAAAAAGTGTATACAGGGTGGAATGTCTTTGTTCAAACATCACAGTGGGCATTGCACTCCCAATACTATCTGCAGCCTATGGAGGCAGCTACCCTTTGTTCATGTTCTGCTGGTGGAGAACTGTGATAGGAGGGCTGTCCAGCCATGACCAGAATGCTGCCCATAAAAAAAAGCATGTGAGACTCTCCTGAGATTAAATAATATTATCTAAAGGTCATTGACATCATTAACTAAATTATGGAATGCACATTGGGTTGGGACCCTCTGTATGTCTCCTGGGCATGGTGGACAATGTCAACATGCATACATCAACAACGCTTTTTCTTATCCTTTGTTGAAAATGTTCCAACCCTCTCATAACTCCAGAATGGAAGACACTTATTAATAATACCTAATCTTACACAAACTCACCTATATGGGCAGTAATTGTTCAGACAAATCTGGAAAATAATGACCAGGCTAAGTGAATAAATCAGACACATATAATCCCTCTTAGAATATGGCCTTATTCAGCGTTTTACAACCAGTGGTTGCTAGGGGTTCCTTGAGCAATGAGCAATCTCTGACTGTCAGAAAAGTAACCACTAACACCAACAATCACTTCAGCTCTCTGTAAGGTGGTTCTTCTCTCAATGACCACTAGTAAGGTGATTATTCTCCCAGTGACTACCAATGCACAATGATCCACCCTCTAGCCTTTTTACGAAGGGGTCAATTGCAAAAGCATATAGCAGGGGGCTCAAAGGGCATCCCTGGAGCCAACCTCATAAGGCCATCCAACCAAACCATTAACAAGTGGGAAGCTCTCAGCCCTTCTGTAAAATGTTTCAGCCAATCTATAAACCTCCCCTGCAGGCCGTATCTACCAAGTAGCAACCACAAATACTCATGACTCACTCAATCAAATACCTTTTGCCAATCCAATGCCAGTAAGTACCTACTCCATCCAGCAGCCCTGCATTGCTCCAGAGCCTCCCAACAAGCTAAAACTACCGAAAAGGTACTTCTACCTTGGACCGAATAGTACTGATGGCTGGACAGCAAATCACCTGCTACTGATGACAAGGGCGGACTGACAACTCATGGGGCCCCCAGGCAATAGGGGATCATGGGGCCCCTGTGTCCTTGCCCAAACTCAAAAAAGCCTGTGAAAAAGGTACCAGGGGCATCTCATGGGGCCCCCTACTGACCGAGTTTCCAAATGGTCGGTCCACCCCTGCTATCAACATTGAGAAGACTGATGGGGCTCCAGTTCTCAATCATTGAAGGGTCTTTACGTTTTGACAGAAGAATCACAACTGATTGCCTCATAGAGGGAGGGAGTGAAGCCTCTTCTAGACAGCTGTTAAAAACCTCTGCTAAAAAGGGAGCCAGAATGGACTTAAAACATTTGTAAAATTCAGCTGTCAATCCATCTGGCCCAGGTGATTTTTTAGTAGCCAGCTTGTCAATAGCACGAACTACCTCATCTGCTGAAATTGGTTCTGTCAAATCCATCAAAAGCAATGTACCATTTCCCAATCCTGGTATAGAATCCAGAAAACTTTCCATCTTGTCCCAACTAAGGTCCTTTTTTCCCAGAAGGTCTGCATATTATGACCCAAAGATCTCCAGAATCCCTGATCTGGACTTCACCAGGGAACCCGTACTATCTTTCAGGCCTATGACCATCCTAACTGCTATGCCTTGCTTACAGTTCTGGTAAGGATCAGACAAGTGATATTTTCCATAATCCCTCTCCAGAACTGTCATGGAAATTTTGTATTGTTGGTCGAACTTTAAATGTGTCATATATTCGTGTTATTCATATGTCTCTCGTGTGGCTTAATTAAAGCTCTGAAGGCTGCAATTGGGCCATGCGCATGTACAATGTATGTATTACAGTACTCAGCTTGGTAATGGATGAGATGGCAGATCTGCGCTTATAGACCGGCGTGTATACCACCACGGCATTCCATGCGAATGCTGCTGTCAGTAGACCGTGGGCCTGTATCCACATATCAGCAGCATGGTACCACATGGGCTTCATAACGCAATGCGCAAGCGGTGTGAACTCCACGTGTAGGCTTATGCATATCTTACAACCCATTACTAATCTGAACTGTATCTGGGATGGATGTGTTTTAATAAAGATCGTATCGGGCCCATCCAGGTACAGACTGATATTTTTAGGGAGATGCTTGTGCAGAGAATTTTGCATACCAATAGAAGCTAGTAGGACAGGAAATATGACCTCAGATGGCTCATAGGGGGGAAGGGGAGGAAGTCTGCTGACCTCAGAAGACTCATGGGGGGAGGACCAGTGATAGATAATAGCAAAGGCTATGCTCCAATTGGAATGTACATCCTCTGTATAGGCAATCCCCATTGTATTGTTCGGTGGGAGGGATTGACTTTATTCATGTGGGGGGCATGTGTGTATTCTTAATAAAACAGAGAGCTGAGCCTAAAGCCGGCCCTTATGTGGATTGCAACCAGCCTTAGAGTGTCGTGTGATCATTCTAGGGTAACGGAGCTCCAATTCTCCCACAATTCAACAGAACCAAAGTATTTGGATGGGCAGGAATCGTGTAGTTTGGCTGCAGTCGTGGTAAGCGAGATTCGCACAGCTTTATGGGGGATTTCTGCGCATCCAACTGCGAGTACTCACGGTAAGGAGAAATTCGTTAAAGCGAATTTCCAAGACAGTTTGGCGAGCCTGGTGGATACTAACGCGTATTCTTGCGTAGCTAACCTAGAACGAGGGGGGAATGGCCATCATGAACTAGCAAAAAGTATGCCGGCACATTTCAGGTCTCTCTGCCATTAAGAGGATCGCTTTTTGCGTGTTCGTGTGGCTGATTTCGCTCTCTGTTAGCTAACAAGAAATACCGCTTAACAAGGACCTCGTTTTTTGTCCTAAACTCTTGATTTGTGGGTGAAAGACGAGGGTTTGTCTCTGCGGAGAGCAGCAGAGGGGTGGGTTTTGGTTGGCTGGATTTGGTCAAGTTTAAAAATCTTCCAACCAAAAATTAAACGGGTATATGTTTTAGTGGGTAAAAGTTGTTGCATAGTGTTAGGTAAGTATTTGTGGGCTGTAGGTACTGTGGTGATTGCTTTACCCCCCTCCACGTGAGGTAATTATTACAGTGCTGAAAGGCTTAGGTTAATTGTTAACTGTTGTAAGATCTGTGTTATGTGGTCTGTACAATGTTTTGTGGTACTACTGCTCCCAGCAAGCATGCAGCAGGGGGTCCTTTCTGTTACATGTGCATGTTAGTGTGATATGTTGGTGTTTTATGTCCGTTCTGTGATTGTGCCCAAATTGTGTTGTATGTGTACTTCATATTGTTGTGTAATTGTCCAGTGTATGTTCTGTCTAAAAGTCTGTTTTATGTAAGAGGCAATTTTGAGGCTAGAGTCTACCATGTGTTTCTCTGTGGGGGGTCATTTTCTTGACTAAACCACATGGACTCCTTTTGTTTGGTGGCCATTTTGTTGGCTACCAAATGTGCAGTAATCTCTATGCAATGTGCATGAAGTTTCCTATATGCATTTGACCCATATTGTGTTTTTAATCCAAATTTTTTACAGTTTCATTTGTTTGCTTTTAGCTTTAAATTTGCGTATTGCCAGCCAATTTAAAGTGTGTTAAGCGAGTTTTCCCTTCACGTGTTCCACATTTAATGAGCGCGGTGTAGTCTGGGTTTTTGCACATAGATTTCTTGTATAGTGATTATGTTTTTCTTGTGTTTTTCCTGTTAAAAGTAGTTCCTTATTGTAAAGCGGGTTTGTTTTAAGCTGCTGTGTCGCGTGTTTCACGTCCAGCAGACTTTTTGTGTAAACGGTTCTAGGTGGTTGCAGTAAAGATTGCGTGTATAACGTGGATCGTTTAGCGGTGCTGATAGGAGTGATTTTTGAGTCAGCAACAAGGTTACTTTTGGCGCAGTTTTTCGGTTTACCTCTGTGTAATTGTTTTACTGTGAAACGTCCCGTGTTTTTCATAAGGATCCACTTTGTCCTTTTTAACAGTTTTTCAGGTTGAAAAAGGGTTTTTCTGTGTGTATTAGGAAAGTTTTTTCTTTACACAAATTTCCTAAAGGTCAGTTAGTAGGTTTCTGCCCAACCAGTGACCCCTAAGTAACATCCAAGAACCCCTCTTTTTGTTTTGACTTGTGTTAGCTACTGTGTGCAGGGAGAGAAAAGCCACTTTCATCATTGTGCGGTGTGGCCTGCCAAACACAGTGGGTGATGAGAACCACATAAATTACGCTGTGCGAGTGGGCGGTCCAGGTAAGTATAACACTTAGCCTGGTTACCACAAACACTTCGGGTGGTCAGGATCACACAAATTGCGCTGTGGGAGTGGGAGGTGTGCTCTCAGTCTGACCGCCACTTGATGCGCTTCGGGTGATCGATAAGTATCACATAAATTACGCTGTGCTGGGAAAGTGGTGGAATCAGGCCTCTCGGTAGGATCCCACCGAGTGCTCCAGGGGGTAAACAGGTACCCGGACGCGGGATATATACCAGTGACTAGTCACGATGGGCAGTAGTCAGTCCATGAAGAGAGAGGGGGAACCAGCCCTCTTCAGGGTAAGGACAGCTGCACAACTGATGAAGGTGAGTTTGGGGGGGAAGTCTACAGAACCCCTCAAAAGGTGGAATAAATGGTCGAAGGGTACCAGATGGGAAATTCCCCGGGAAGGTACATTTGACGCATGGAGGTGGGAAAAATTCATCTCTGAATTTGGACCACGGATGCAGGCGTCAGAACTAGAGATCGCACAGCTATGGCTTCACAGGTCAATCCGATTAGGGAAGCAAGGCATACATAAACTGGTGTCTGTCCGGAAGAACCAGGTGATGTATACCTGGCCTCCAGAGGGAATAAAACAGGAGGATCCAGTGTCAGAGGTGGAAGAAGCTCTTTCAGGGCTGACTCTACTAAGGCAGGCAGGATCAGGGTCTGCTGGGGTCCCCCAACAACCAACAGTGGCTGAGATAAGTATAACTGCACCTGTCTCTTCTGTTAGTGACGTCACTCTTGATGTACCTTCTGTGTCTTCTGTCTCTATGCCTCAGCCTCTGCCTCTACCTCTCCCTTCTCCCTGCTTCACCCCAGCTCCTTCTGTTTCCAACTATGAAGCCTACTCAACAACCGATTTGCAGACTATCTGTGAATCAAGGGGAATAGACACCCGGTTAAAAAACAGGGCGGATTGCATCAAAGCGCTACGAACCACTGATCAGACCCCTGCCCCCCAGCTATACCCTGATCTGAGGGACCTCAAACCTGAAGGTGCAGTAAGCGAGGTGGTTAATCTAAGCCCACCGATGATGCTGGGCCAGCCCTTGCACTCTTCCCGGACCGAGGCCTATCCAGTCAGGGTGCAGCAATTTGAAGGTCCTCCCAATGCACAGGGGGAACGGACTTTAGGGGAACGGGTAGTTTGGCATGTCCCCTTCACCCCGGCAGAGATCCGCACTATTCTGGCTGAGCTCCCGGACTATCGAGTCAATCCGAGAGGATTTGCTCGAATGTTTGGACAAAACCAGTTCAGCTATGGTATGAGCGGGTCAGATTGTGCACAGATCCTACGGGCAAAGGTGGGCATGGAAGTGGCCAGTACAGTGATTGCAGGGTGCTCTATAACCACGCATGAGGAGATGACTTCAGGGGGCAAAGAGTTCTGTACACAGCTAAAGGCAAAGCTTCCAGAAATGTATGGTGCTACCTCTACTACGGACATGATGAAGCTCACCCAGGGTCCTAATGAGGAAAGCGCCTGCTTCTGGCGCCGTCTCAAGCAGACGGCACTGGATGCGGATCTGGAAGTTGGACCTGATGCTCCAACTGAAGGGGTAAAGGTGACCGCGACGCACATTCTGTTGCGGGCCAAATTTTTGGAAGGCATCGATACTAAAATTCGGGAAAGGCTGGTTCTGGCCCGACCCGAATATAATGAGATGTCTATCCCTGCTATCCTTTCCACTCTTGCGGCAATAGAGAGGGAAATGGATAGAAGAAAACAAGACAAGGCCAAAGTTCTTATGTCCCAGACCCCACACGAAAAACCAAGGGATCTGGGTCACAGGAAGGATAGGCCCCCACCCAGGTGCTTCCAGTGCCACCAAACGGGGCACATGAGGAGGAGCTGTCCCCAATTACCTAAAGGTCGGTGGCAGTTCATTCCTGATGAGTCCTCCGCCCCTATGACCACCATGGTAAGTAACTCCTATGAATTCTCATAGGAAGTTGACAAATCGGTGTCGGCCCAGATCCATCTTTTTCTAGAGGAATTAAAATATCCCCTCCCTTGCCTCACTGACACCGGTGCAGCAAGAACGGTCCTGCGAAAACAGGACATCCAAGGCAAGGTACCCCTCTCAGGGGAAAGCCCTCCTAACCCCTACTAACCTCACTATCAAACGATGCACTATTCTTAACCCAGCTTCTCTTCTTCCTGTGTCGGAAGATGAGAAGGGGGGGGAGGACAGCAATGACAGTGCTGAATTTTGCAACACGACTAACAATACTAACACCTCTTCTGCTAACATGTCTTCTTTGTCCACTACTAATCTCTCTTCCAAAGGACACGACTGCATTTCTTTGGTGGAACTGGAGTCAGCGGCGACACACCCCATATCACCCCGAGAGTAGCGGTAAGGTTGAACGTCTTCCGATACCCAAAAACCTTGGCCTGAGTGTCTCCCCATTGCCCCCTATTCCATCCGGAATGCCCCTCGGCAACCACATGGGCTGTCACCCTACGAGGTGTTGTTTGGGGGACCTCCCAAAACAGGGTTGTACTTTCCTCAACAGTTGTTGTCTTTGCATTCACAGCTTACAGGTTATGTGCAATCTCTGCAACGGGAGCTGCAGAAGATACACCATCGGGTTCGCGAATCGCTCCCCGATCCAAATACAATAACAGGTGTTCTTTCTATTGAGCCAGGTGATTGGGTTGTCCTAAAGAAACATCAAAGAACCGGACTCGAGCCACGGTTCACCGGACCATACCAAGTCCAGCTGACGACACCTACCTCACTCAAGCTCGAGGGACGAGACAACTGGGTGCACGCAAGCCACTGCAAGAAGCTTCTCAGCTACACCAGAGAATGAGGGGTGTCATTTTCCTTTTTCTTTTTGTTTGTATGTCTTACATGTGTGTGAACGGAGGAAAAGATGGCAGATACCCCAACCTTTTATTTAAAATGCACCTACGTTTAGCCAGAACCGCCAACAAAACCAACTGTTGGGTATGCTCTAAGCCCCCACCCAGTCATCACATGTCCGCAATGGCCGCTGTTCATGCCCTATATGACATCTGCGTCGGCATGAAAAAGCAAGGGACCCCTGGTCAGCCCCCACGTAGACATTTATCGGTAGAACTTAATGACACATTTTTAGCAGGTAACATCAGTTTCAGCACCAATATTAGCTCTAGCTCCTGTAGGGCCCTCACCAGTCCATTATGGGTAACTGGGCAGCTAGGCAGCCCTCAGGTGTGCTTTAACATCAGCTTTGGCACAGGTAACAAGTTTGTTGGGACTACCACCTGTGAGGGAGGTATAACTGTCAATCTGACTAACCAGACTTCCTTTCTGAGTAACCACACTGACCGACCAGACCACGTGTGTTGGAAGGACGGATGTGATGTGCAGACTGAGGGAGCAATCCCCCAGTCTGTGCAACTGTTGCTCAGTGCCAGAGGCCGAACGAGGAACTCTTCCTGCTCTGCTCTGACAGGTCCATACTATTTTCTGTGTGGTTCGGCAGCCTATAGAACATTTCCCCAGAACGCGAAAGGTTCGTGTGCCCTCATAAAGCTAGTCCCCGCATCCTATGTAGTGATGGACCATGAAGAGTTGATGGTCCACAAGAAGGTAAGGATGGCAGGGAGAGTTCGCAGGGAACTGTTCTCTGAGGGCGACCAGGCATGGGCTTGGTTCCCCTCATGGACAGGATGGGGAATAGAACTTATGAAGCGCCTGAACAATTTTTCTGTCATCGTGGATAGTATGTTTAACGAGACCGTAGAGGCTGTCAGAGAAATTGCCCAAGAACAACGGCAGATGGGAATTTTAGTGCTTCAGGAGAAGATGGCCCTTGATTATCTTTTAGCCGCCAAAGGGGGGTTCTGTGAGTTCATCGGAGAGGATTGTTGTACTTGGATAGAAGACACCGATGACAAGGTCCAGGCCCATATGGACAAAGTTAGTGAACTACAGGGAAAA
Source organism: Staurois parvus (assembly GCF_062004578.1). Lineage (NCBI taxonomy): Eukaryota > Metazoa > Chordata > Amphibia > Anura > Ranidae > Staurois > Staurois parvus. The sequence continues at coordinate 275,138 of NW_028318929.1, forward strand.
GCTAGAGCTATAGCTAGTGAGGGTTGAAATCCGTTCAAGGGTTTGGGAGGATTGGGAGATTTCCTGTTCTCCATCGGATCTTGGTTGAAGGAAGTGGGAGTGTATATCCTGATGCTTCTCTTTTTCATCTGCCTTTTATATGCCGCGGTGAGATGTTCCTGTTGCCTCATCGACCGTGTAAGCCAAGCTCGGGCAGACGACCACATCTCCATGCCCGCTCCGGGGATCCCACTCCAACCACTGATCGGGGGAAGACCTCACCAACCAACCACCTTCTCTACAGATTACGTCCTGGCTTCCCTCTAATTTATCTCTCTGAAGACCACATTCTCCAAGACCTTCAAGCAAGCTTCAAGCCTCATCATTGTTTGTGTCTGCGATTTGGAAAACTGTCTGGGTCGAGACCAGCCTTGTGTGGCCCCGTCTGCAGGGGCAATTTGAGAATCTATTGCTGGATCTCCCCAGACCACCGTGGGATCACAAGCTTTATTCATACCACAAGTCTGTTTGTGGTTTTTGCAAGAGCCTTCCTGTAGTGAAGGTTCCAACGCTCTTGAGGATCATCGCTTCAATCAAGCCTGTTTGCGTCGAGTCTGCGTCGGGTCTTGTTGTTTCAGGTACCCCGTGGAGCTTTATTCTCAGGGACAACTACAGGAACTCTTTGAAGTTTGAGACTACACCCATCAAGCTGAAGAAGATCAAGAAGGGACACGAGGAGAATATGATAAAACAGGAGGGAATGTCATGGAAATTTTGTATTGTTGGTCGAACTTTAAATGTGTCATATATTCGTGTTATTCATATGTCTCTCGTGTGGCTTAATTAAAGCTCTGAAGGCTGCAATTGGGCCATGCGCATGTACAATGTATGTATTACAGTACTCAGCTTGGTAATGGATGAGATGGCAGATCTGCGCTTATAGACCGGCGTGTATACCACCACGGCATTCCATGCGAATGCTGCTGTCAGTAGACCGTGGGCCTGTATCCACATATCAGCAGCATGGTACCACATGGGCTTCATAACGCAATGCGCAAGCGGTGTGAACTCCACGTGTAGGCTTATGCATATCTTACAACCCATTACTAATCTGAACTGTATCTGGGATGGATGTGTTTTAATAAAGATCGTATCGGGCCCATCCAGGTACAGACTGATATTTTTAGGGAGATGCTTGTGCAGAGAATTTTGCATACCAATAGAAGCTAGTAGGACAGGAAATATGACCTCAGATGGCTCATAGGGGGGAAGGGGAGGAAGTCTGCTGACCTCAGAAGACTCATGGGGGGAGGACCAGTGATAGATAATAGCAAAGGCTATGCTCCAATTGGAATGTACATCCTCTGTATAGGCAATCCCCATTGTATTGTTCGGTGGGAGGGATTGACTTTATTCATGTGGGGGGCATGTGTGTATTCTTAATAAAACAGAGAGCTGAGCCTAAAGCCGGCCCTTATGTGGATTGCAACCAGCCTTAGAGTGTCGTGTGATCATTCTAGGGTAACGGAGCTCCAATTCTCCCACAATTCAACAGAACCAAAGTATTTGGATGGGCAGGAATCGTGTAGTTTGGCTGCAGTCGTGGTAAGCGAGATTCGCACAGCTTTATGGGGGATTTCTGCGCATCCAACTGCGAGTACTCACGGTAAGGAGAAATTCGTTAAAGCGAATTTCCAAGACAGAACCAAGGAGGCATGCTGGTCATATTGACACTTCCTAAGAAGAAGCTTCACCTCAGAGATCTCCCCTGGATCTCCTCCATACAAGACAAGACAATCAAGCTTCCTCCGCAAATGCTGGTAGGCAATATACATACCAAGCTGCTTCATTTTACTTACGGCCTTGAAAAGTCCAATTGCCCTTTGTTTCACAAGCTCCCACCACTCTGACTTGCTGCTGAAAAAGTCCAGAATAGAAACCTGAGCCTGAAAAAAATCCTCAAAGGATTGTCTTACCTCTACATCTTCCAGGAGAGCCAAACTCAGTTCCCAGGCACCGCTTCCCCTGGGTGGAGTGTTCTAAGCATTCAGAGTCACAGACAGCATACAATGGTCAGAGAACTCCACCATCCTCAACTCAAGAGCCAAGAAAGCAGAGTTAAAAAAAAACCTGTCTATCCTACTCTGACTATTCCCCCTCTGAAATGTGAAACCCGTGCTGCCAGGGCAGTGCTTAATGTGCACATCTACCAGGCCTGCTTGTCTAACCATATCTCTAAGAAAAACGCTATCATAACCCAGCCTGCTATGGAGCCTCTCCTGTCTTCAGGCCTAATTATGTATTAAAGTCACCTCCAAAGAGAACCTGCAGGGACGTAAAAAGGAAGGGCTTGATCTTCGTGAGGAGGCATTTCCTGTCCCATTTTGACTGTGTAGATTTGGATCAGGTCCTGCCCCCTAGAATGGTCCTTCTCCCACTGACCTCCAGTGTAAGGGGGTCCTTCTCCCAATGGTCACCAATTAAGCTAGTCCTTCTCCTGCTGATCATAAGTGTAGGGTGGTCCTTCTTCCAATGGCCAACAGTGTAATGGCCTTCCAGTGGACCACCAGTATATGGTGGTCCTTCATGCAATGACCACCAGTGTAAAGTGGTCCTTCTCCCAGTGACCACAAATGTAGAGTGTTCCTTCTCCCACTGACCTCCAGTGTAGGGTGGTCCTTATCACAGTGGCCAACAGTGTAAGGTGGTCCTTCTTCCAAAGATCACCAGTGTAAGGTGGTCCTTCTTCCAATGATCACCAGTGGAGAATAGTCCTTCCTCCAATGATCACCAGTGGAGAGTGGTCCTTCTTCCAATGACAACCAGTGAAAAGTGGTTCTTTTCGAACTGACCACTTATGTATGGGAACACTACAATCTTATCTGTCTCAATATCTCTTCTCTAGTTATTGTAATTATTTCTAAAACCATTATGCAAAAGAAAAAATAGAATCCCTGCACTAAGTGTAGAAATTAAAGATATGTGACAACAACAACACTGAAATATCCGAATACTAGATATCAAAATATATTTCTACCTAAATATGCTGTCACTTTAAGGTGCTTTTTGTACGAATGTAGATACAACAGCAATGTATTATTAATAAAATGAGTGCAAAAAATTAGGATAAATAAGAATGAAAACAATCAAAGATCAATAAAAGTCCACTCTATTTCACATATATGGATTGTTTATTGATTATTTTCATTCTTAATTATCTTCATATTTTTGCATTAATTTTATTAATAATACATTGCTGTTGTATCTACATTCATATGAATAGCACACCAGAGTGACAGTGCACCTGTTTAGTGCGAAGTATTGCATTTATTTGTTTGTAAACCCCGGACCCTGCATTCATTATATCTGGTCTCACTCAGTACACAGAACATGGAAATTCAGTTATTTTAGTAAATATAAACTGCTAAATATCTTTTCTCATCAGCAGTATATAGCAGTCTGGTGACATCATCACGCCAGCATGCTGTGTTCCAACAGCGCTCCACGCCTCAGTGTGGGATCTCCTCCACCTTTTCTGGCAATAAGAGACCGCAACCCTGGTGGCCCATTACTGTCCTAACATGTGTATACACGGTGTCTTGATCACCTATCCTCCCCCCCCGTGGATGGAATATGAGGTGCCTTCTCTCTAAAAGTGATGTGAGTTGCCAATTGTTACTTGAATGAATTTTGCATACTTTTAAGTCTACACTTAGAGGTGCCACTCTTCTGTGTTTTTGTTCATATAGCAGTCTTGTGACTTCTATCAGTGTCCAGCAGAACACTAGTTAAAGCTTGTAAGAGGAGTTTTCATTCTTCCCTGATTGTCCTATGAGGCTGCACAATCCCTGACCTCTGTCTTGACAGTGCTGATTGGCCCTGTGCTGATCACATGCATGCTCCCAAGAAGAAAAAAAAACTCTCTAGCAGGGGCGAACTGACAACTCATGGCGCCCCCAGGCAATAGAGGATCATAGGGCCCCTATGTCCTTGCCCAAACTCAAAAAAGCCTATGAAAAAGGTACCAGGGGAATCTCATGGGGCCCCCTACTGACCCCGGGCCCTCGGGCAGTGCCCGAGTTTCCAAATGATCAGTCCGTCCCTGCTCTCTAGCAATACACACCAAACTGAGCACCTGCAGCTTGTTGTATCAGCAGATAGATTGGGGACAATAATAGAAGGGGAGAATAAGAGAAGACAGGACCAAACATCCATTTTACACAATGCAGAGGATTAACCCCTTAGGTTCCACAGTGAGTATAACAAGCATGCGTTACTGCATATACAGACTGATTTTACTGTTGTGGGTTTAGTAACACTTTAACATTGCTTTCAGTATACAGATGGGTTGAATACAATTGCACAAACTGCAATGTTAAAAGAGTAACAAAATGCAATTAAAGTGACATTAATTAATATCCTTACTCTCCAAAAATAATCCATACAAATATATTACCTCCTGTAATCTATTTTTCAGGAAATCATTATGTACAGTGTTTTTCTGCCTCCTTGTGAAGTCCTCCATGAGCTCTGGAACATCTCCTTTTCCTCCTCACTTCTGTATGTTTGTAATGAGCAGTGTGCGTCATTTGCAGTCATATGCACGTCCCTGTGCACTCTACAAATACCATAGTCCGTAGTCCATCTCTGGAGTGAGAAAGATAGGGTGGTTATGTTCATACATTCAGGGGACCATGGAGAGCAAACGTAGCCACCCTCTAGCAGGAAGTCAGATCACAGCAGCAAAAAAAGGAATTTGGAGCTTACGAGACGGCTGGGAGCAATAGAAGGGGCTTTTGTCAGTTAAGCATACATACTTAGATACATACATACAGTAGATACATAGAATTTTTCTTTTTTAAACCATAGTTTAGCGTCACTTTATGTTTGCATGCACCCAGTAGCTGCTGTGATCTGACCCTCTAGCAGGAAGTCAGATCACAGCAGCAAAAAAAGGAATTTGGAGCTTACGAGACGGCTGGGAGCAATAGAAGGGGCTTTTGTCAGTTAAGCATACATACTTAGATACATACATACAGTAGATACATAGAATTTTTCTTTTTTAACCATAGTTTAGCGTCACTTTATGTTTGCATGCACCCAGTAGCTGAGAACGTACCTTTGCATTAGGCATGCACTTAGCTATGTACAGAGATCAGCTCCAGGAATTGAACATCTCTGGATTAGGACATGGACAGGATGAAATGATGTGCTTTACAGTTACCTCCATACCCCTACTTACAAATCCTCAGTTACATGGAGTCTAAATCCTGGCTAACGTGGGCCATCTATGTGCCATTTTGCAACCAGCTGAACAACTACCTATAAATATTGTTGGGGGTCAACCTATTCAGTACCTGCACAACTCCCTATGGGCATCTTTTTGGTGCCAACCTATTCAGCACCTGCTCAACTCCCTATAGGCATCTTTCTGGAACCAACCTATTCAGTACCTGCTCAACTCCCTATAGGCATCTTTCTGGAACCAACCTATTCAGTACCTGCACAATTCCCTATAGGCATCATTTTGGTGCCAACCTATTCAGTACCTGGATAACTCCCTATAGGCATCTTTCTGGAACCAAACTATTCAGTACCTGCACAACTCCCTATAGGCATCTTTTTGGTGCCAACCTATTCAGCACCTGATCAACTCCCTATAGGCATCTTTCTGGAACCAACCTATTCAGCACCTGGATAACTCCCTATAGGCATCTTTTTGGAGCCAACCTATTCAGCACCTACACAACTCCCTATTGACATCTTTTTGGAGCCAACCTATTCAGCACCTGCACAACTCCTTATAGACATCTTTATGGAGCCAACCTATTCAGTACCTGCACAACTCCATATAGACATCTTTTTGGAGCCAACCTATTCAGCACCTGGACAACTCCCTATAGACATCTTTTTGGAGCCAACCTATTCCGCACCTACACAACTCCCTATAGACATCTTTTCGGAGCCAACCTATTCAGCACCTGGACAATTTCCTATAGGCATCTTTTCGGAGCCAACCTATTCAGCTCCTGGACAACTCCCAATAGGCATCTTTTTGGAGCCAACCTATTCAGCACCTGGACAACTCCCTATAGACATCTTTTTGGAGCCAACCTATTCCGCACCTACACAACTCCCTATAGACATCTTTTCGGAGCCAACCTATTCAGCACCTGGACAATTTCCTATAGGCATCTTTTCGGAGCCAACCTATTCAGCTCCTGGACAACTCCCAATAGGCATCTTTTTGGAGCCAACCTATTCAGCACCTGCACAACTCCTTATAGACGTCTTTTTGGAGCCAACCTATTCAGCAGCTGGACAACTCCCTATATTATAAACATTTTTGGCGCTGAGACAAGACAATTGCTTTGTGGTGTACCAACAGATAAGAGTATAAAAAACATCAATCAGTAATATATAAAAGCAAGTCCATAAAGTCCATGGTGTGAACACTATTGGTAGCAGCTCCCCATAGCGTGAAGCAGACTCTGTAGGAATATAAAAGAACACAAGGGGGGCCAACCTAAGTGCAGTATGTTAAAAGAGTATATTAATAAAATAGCCAATAGCTACTCACATGAAGGTACTAAGACAAGGCGTTAGAACATGTCCTCAGTAGGATCAATGCAAAGGCCAATGGTATCCAGTGGTGTCCGGGTCTCAGGGATGGGTGTGTGTCAGTGGTGTGAGTGGTGGATGCCTTGACAGGCACCAAAACCAGTGTGGAACATAGGGAAGTCCGAAACCAGGGAGCGGCCAATAGCAATGCGAGGACAGGTGATAAATCAGGTGACGCTTTTCAAAGCTTCTGCTTTTTCTTCAGACAACTCCCTATATACATCTGGGGATATTAAGCATGATAAACATGTATTAGAAGAAGTCACTGATAAATTGGAGCCGTAGTCTACAAACTTTGGTCCTTTGCTTGCCTTTATCTGGCCCTTGGGCCACTATTCCACCAACTGACACCAATGATAGAGCTTCTTTCCCCCTACAGACACCATCAATGGGATACTATTGTTTTCATTGATATCACCAATGGGGCACTATTCCTCCAATTAAAACCAATGATGGGGCACTGATGCTGGGCATTTTCTACTCCCACTGGCCACAGTCCTGCCCCACTAAAGCTTGAAGGACAGCAAACTGGCCCTTTGCTAAGAAAGTAAGCATGACCCCTGAATTAGAATAAGGATGCGCTGATGAGTGGATGGAGTTCCATGTGCAATAAATATGAATGTGAAGGCGACTAGGGAATACTCCTTAGAGTTACAGACAAGGTTTTTTTTTATCGAGGAGTGCTTGAAGCATTCATTCCAGCTGCATAATGGAAGAAGTCTCAGATGTTGGGGTAGGAAGTGGTACTAACAAGGGAGGATGACAGAAGCAGATCATTTGCAGATCTGAAAGCATGATTTGCTATGGGATCTGGCAATGTATCCAGAAGTTCTCCCAGTCATTTCCACTTCTGCTTGACTGAAATGTAAGAGATGGCTTGTGGTAGCTTAGTGAAAACATGTGCTGCAAGGTTTTGGACAGAGAGATACAAGACAAACACAAGAGCCTGTTCTACAGCATTGGGAAGCCAACTTTACTGATTTGCATTTACACAATATAAAGGGGAGTTTTACATTGCTCTCCTCTAGTGTGACAAAGAGCCATTTGTCATAGGAACAATGCAAACTTCAGTGTATTCTTCATTTAAGAAAGACACTGAAGATGAGCAGAAGAATTGCATGGTCAACACAAAGAGCAGTAGGCCTCATATATCAAAGTGTTTGAAATATGAACTGTCTGAGCTAGCCCAAAGAAACCAATCACATGCTTCCTTTCATTTTCCACGTGATCTTTACATATGATTTCTATGGAGTAACATTCATCCTGGTCAAAGAGGTTCTTAGGTTTCTGGTTCTTAGGAAAATGCTGTATGCAGAAGCTAGAATAGGTTGCTAGAGAGGTTCAGGTAAATTTAGTTCTTTAGCTCATCTGTAATCATTGGAGTATGTGATTATTTTTGGCTGTTCTGCATCTCACTTGCTGCAGGCTCAACTGCTTCCCCCTGCCTTCTAGTGGATTCTAGAATGTAGTGGGTTGGAAGAGGAAAACCCTAGGCTTAAACATTAATGTGGTCTCAGTCAATCCCTGGGGAGAAGATGCCAAGTAGGTGGCTGAGGAGTGCATAAATAGTTTGGGGCCTGGAGCGGCAAGGCCCTTGTCCAGGAGGAAAAGATCCCAGCCTGTAGGGCTGCTGCCCTTTTGCAGGATCATCAATGTCCCAGCTCAGGGAGAGCTGGGGTGTCAGGAATGGACTTGCCAGTAATGGTGGGACTCACCTGCCTTGTGGGCTGCAGTACAGGGCTGGCCAGCGGGTGCTCTCAGCAATCAGAGACTCAACCCTGCAGCCACCCAAACACCTGAAGCTGGTTATGCAGGTGTATTTAAGGGATGGCAAGACCTGCAGTCTGTGCCTTGGTGTGTGTTTTTCCTGGGCCCCTGTATCTTGTTACCTGCATCCCTGTTCCTGTTCCTGTCTGACTGATTCGTTGCCGACCCTGCCTTATCCGGACCTCTGCTGACTTCTCCTGTTTGATCCCTGGCTTGTGACCCCAACCATTCTCTGCTGACCCCCTGTACCTACCTGCCCGTTAGTTGCTGTACCCGGCTCGTGACCTGACTACTCTCTGCCTGCTCCTCCTGTTCCTACCTGCCCAATTGTTATTGACCCGGCCTGCCTGACGACGCTTGCATTATACGTATTGTTATCTGTGGGTGGTTTGGTTTGGTTCATTTGCACTGTGTTATGTTTTAGTATTGCACTGCGTTTATGTTTGTATTGTTAGTGTTAATAAATTGTATTGTTTATAACATATCTGAAGCCTGCGTTTCCCTGCGTCAGTTCACATACCTCTGGTCATACCCTGGAGCCCTGACATGGGGACAACTGCTTTCTGAAAGGAGCTGGAGCCAATTCAAAGGGGGGTTCACTAAAGATCTGGCCTGGTGTTTCACAGGAGAAGTGTTTTGCTGGTATTGGATGGAGGCATCGAAGTACATGGGACACCGAAGTACATTGTGAGTATAGGCTGGAGTATGAGATCCCAGTGACTGTTGCTGCATTAACCCTTTGAGCATCTGCTCCAGTGTTGCTTATTTGGGACTGTTCCTTTGCTCAGATTCCCAGGGTTGCTCCATTTCCTATGGTGTGCCAATAGGAGAATTGTTCTGAAGAATGTAGACAAAGCAAAGAATGTCCCCTGTACTTAGTGCACTAATTCTGGAGTATCCCAAAGCTCACCCTGCACCCTATCCAAGTTCAATGAGCATTAAATCTTAAAAATGACACTCCCTGCCTAGTCATTGAGTTGTGAGACTGTTTGTGTTGCTGTGTGCCTGGCTGCTTTTACACCCACATGGGAAGAGAACCTGGGACAAACCTGCGGGGCCTGTCTTGTATAAAGCTGACATATTCAAAACTAGAAAGTATACTTAACAATATGAAGAGATCCAACTTCAGGATGCCCAAATCAGGTTTTGCAAGAAAGTCAGCTCATTAAGCAGTTTTTGGGACATTGGGTGAAACTCAGACCATGTACATTAGATGTTTTCTAGAGGACCATAACATTTCCAAGTCTTGGAGGCCCTTAGCACTCATATTGTTTCAGCAGATTGGATCTTTGTAAAATCAGGTGCCAGTCCTTCTTTTTTCTATGTTGAAAAGGGAACAAACGTGCCTCCTTGGGTGCACAACATATCCCATGTTGTGTAGACAACCATGATGGATCTCAAACCAATTGAAGTTGGATATGAGTCCACCACAGTGCTATTAGGAAAATTCTATCTTTCCTCTACTGCAGTTGAACTGATATGTCTGATAATGGATCTCACTTGTACTGTAAACCTAATTATAATTGTATTGAGTAGGGAGCCATCTACTGTGTGTTCAGTGCAATTGCAATTCTTTTCAGAAACAGGAAACAAGAAATGCTTTGTATTTGTTAATAAAGTTTTCCCTCACACCACAGCAGAAGCTTCCAGAAGGACACCAATGAAGCTCTTCTCCTTTTTCTTTTTGATAAACATATGCTTGTAAGTCTATTTATTGTATGTGAAAGTTATGATATACCTGGATTGTAGTGCTCTGTATTTGCTTTGGGATTTGAAGGTGGGCTGTCTACTAAGAAATGCGTTCATTGTATGCATTTGTAAGAGACATATATAAAAGCATATTGTAAACTCAGTGTATGTGATTGTATTGCAGTTTTACAGAACTATTCACAAAAGTAAATCCAGTTTTGGAATGAAACAACACTGCTTCTGTCAGTTTTATTAGCTAGCTGCAGCTAAGAGTTAGTAAACAGCATGCTTGTGCTCATAGGACCAATAACCAGACCTGCGTTTTCTTTCGTTAAGAATATTATTTTGCAAATAAAAAGTAAACTTTACATCAGAATGGAAGAGACAAGGTCAGTATGATAATAAGTACTAACACAGTAATGGAGCATATACTGAACACATAAACATAAAACACTCTTTATACCAAGGATATAGCAGAGCAGGGCCTTGAACCACAAAGCTGAATATAGAGCTAGGGATGATGATGTTAAACAATGGTTTGTTCAAATCATCAAAGCTTTTTATGTGTATTGCCACAATAAAATAACCATAGGAAAAGGGAAATGCGAAATACAAGGAAAAGAAATGTAAGTAGTGAAGAAGTGAAGAAGGAGAAGACGAGTTGGAAAAAGAGAGGACAAAGGGCATAAAAAGGAGAACACAGAGAGAAGAAGCAAAGAGAGGGAAGTGAAAACAAAGAGATGGTGTAAGAAAGGATATAGAGACGGTGTAAAAGGACAAAGACATGGAGTAGAGCAAAGGAAAAGAACACCAATAAGGAGAAGAGGAAGGCAAAAAAGGAAGAGGACAGGACAAGTAAAAGGAAGATGATAAATAAAGCAGGGGAAGGTTCAGGGGAAAAGTGAAGGAGGAGGAGACAAGCAGGAGTGGAGAAGGAGAGAGCAAAGGGAAGAAGATGAAGAAGAGATAGAGGTTGAACAGAAAATTAAGAAGGAGAAGACAAAGAGGATCAGACGACAAAGAGAACAAATAGCAGAAGACAAAGAGAGGGAAGGGGGAAGGAAAAGGAGAAAGTGATAGATAATTGAGAGGAAAAAAAGGAGGGGAGATGGCAAATAGAAGGAGAGGTAAAGGAAGGTGGAGTGAAAAAGGTAGAAAAAAAAAGAAAGAGGAAAAGAAGGGAACAAAGAAGAGAATGAGAAGAGGATGACAAATGGAAGAGGAAGAAGAGAACAGAGGAGAGGAAAAAAATGAAGCAAGAGAACAAAAAAGAAAAAAAGGAGAAGAAGACAACTAGAAGATGAAAACAGCAAATGGAAGGTGGAGTAAAGGAGGAGAGAAGGAGTGAGAGAGAACAAAAAGGAGGAAAAGTACAGAACAATGAGAAAAAGGAGAAGAAGATGATAAAAGGAGGGAGAAGAGAACAACGAGCAGAGGAGAGGAAGAAAGAAAGCAATAAAATGAAAAATAAAGAAAAGAGGACAAAGAGGAGGAGATAACAATGAGAAAGAGAGGCAAGCAAGGTGCAGTAAAGGAGGAGAGAAGGAGTGAGAGAGAACAAAAAAAAGGAGGAAAAGTAAAGAGAAAAAGGAGAAGATGATAAAAGGAGGGAGAAGAGAACAACGAGCAGAGGAGAGGAAGAAAGGAAGCAATAAAATGAAAAATAAAGAAAAGAAGATAAAGAGGAGGAGATAACAACGAGATAGAGAGTGTCAGGGCTCCAGGGTATGACCAGAGGTATGTGACTGACGCAGGGAAACGCAGACTTCAGATATGTTATAAACAATATAATTTATTAAAGACTAACAATACAAACATAAACGCAGTGCACCAAACCCCAAGCTAACACAAATACATACAAGGTGAAACAAACCCAAACCTAGACTGATACAGATACACAGGTACATACACATATAGAGCACAACGTGATCAGGCAGGCCGGGTCGATAACTATCGGGCAGGTAGGTACAGGAGGAGCAGGCGGAGAGAATGGTCAGGGTCACAAGCCAGGGATCAGAACAGGAGAAGTCAGCAGAGGTCAGGATCAAGCAGGGTCAGCAACAAGACAGGAACAGGAACGCAGGTTTACAAGATACAGGGCCCAGGAAAAACACACACACCAAGGCCAAAACTGCAGGTCTGGCCATCACGTAAATACACCTGCATAAGCAGTTTCAGGTGTTTGGCTGGCTGCAGGGTTGAGTCTCTGATTGCTGGGAGCACCCGCTGGCCAGCCCTGGTACTGCAGCCCACAAGGCAGGTGAGTCCCACCATTACTGGCAAGTCCATTCCTGACAGAGAGGCAAGGAAGGTGCAGTAAAGGAGGAGAGAAGGAGAAGAAGTAGAGGACAAAGGGAGGGAGAAGGAGAAGTGTCACGATCAGGGGTCAGGCTACAGACCAGTTGCTATAGCAGTGGAAAGGCTTACCTGAAACCAGCAGGATAGGTACACAGGCAGGTCATCATGGCGGAGGAGTGGGATCACCCGAGGTGCAGAGTCTAAGTACCAACCGGTGTTCACCAGAGCTCCTAATGGTGGAGATGGATTTGGCTGCGTGTTAGCACCAGGTCGTGGTCCTCAGGTTCACCCCACCAGGAGGTGAGCAAGCAGAGGTCCAGTAGCGTATAAACAGGTAAGGATGAAACGGAAGCGTGGTTAGTAAACAAGCCAAGGTTGGTAAGGAGCAGTCGCAGGTTGGGATCAGGCAGTAGCGTAGTCGAGAACAAGCCAAGGGTCAATAACGAGTGATAGCAAAATATGGATAACAGGAGAGATGACAAGGAGCACGATACTGGCTGGAGAAGGCACAATAATCTGGCTTACAGGATGTGCAGAGACATGGCTTATATCAGGAAGTTCATGGAAGGAGCAAGGGGTTCAAGATTCATGATAAACAAGGTCAAAGTAGGATCATTCAAATAATTGTCAAGAGAACTGTCCAGCATTCCAGGTGGCTCAGCAAGAAGAAACATTGCCACGCACTGCAGAAGACCCAGGTTTGGACCCAGGCTCTGACAAGAAGAGGACAAAGAGTAGAGGAGGCAAGAAAATGAAGAGGAAAAAAAGACTGTTCCAGTGGTTATGTGAGCCATGTTCCTGACAACTTATCAGGTTAGAAGTGATCCATTTCCAAATCATCTATCCAGCCCTCTCTGAGTTAAAATGGCAAAGCCAAGGAACCCAGATTTTTTTGGTGTGAGAGTTACCACATTGATGCGGCTCTGTGCGGGCCTGGCAGCTTTTTCGTTTGAATGGGCTCCCGTGCCTCCTGAAATGCAGGGAAAATGTGATCAATTTCTGGAATCGCAGCCCACAATACAAGTGCACTTCTCCACTGTTTTTCTGTGCGGGTGGTTGCAGCTGTTGGAACAGGTACGTTCCTGCAGAGATGTGAACCTAGCATGGACTTTAAAAACAAATTATACTGACCTAGGTGGATGCATCATTGATCTGATGCTGCATCTATCTCCTGCTGGCTCTGCAGTGAGAACTGAGTGATCAAGCACTGCTGATCGCTCAAGTCTTCCCGCCGCTCTGAACAGAGAGCCTTGTCAGTCTCCTGCTCTCTGCAGTGCCCCTCCAGCACTCACTGGAGCACAAGATTGTGCAAGGAGGTGCTGGTACAGGCTCTCAGTGGATCACTGAGAGGCTGCGCCAGGTGCTGATCCAGACTTCTGGGTGGGATCATTTCAGAGTCTGAACTGGCTGTGTGATGGCAGCCGACAGCATATTTAGCCTGCTGTTGGCTGAAAACAGGTCATAGGAGTGCAGAACAAACTGCACTCCTGTGATCTACAGAAGTACAGCCAAAATAGCTTTGGCTACACTTCTCCTTTAACCTCTTTATGCTGGCACCACCCAGCCCTTTAAGGGGTGTCAGACACCAGGAGGTAGGGTGGGGTTTTAGGGTCATGTGACCACTGTGATTCACTGTCACCATGGTCACATGATTGGGACCTTTCCGTGAGACACCGACACATGTGCTGGAAGCTTGCAGGGCGTGTGCTCTCAGCACATATGTGTTCAAATGGTATTTCAAATGGTATACAAATATGTGGCTGCTCGGCGTCAAGACCCAGCCACCGAGAGGCCGCATATTTGCGTACACTCGGTGTCAAGCCCCAGCCACCGAGAGGCATATGCTCAGCGTCAAGGGGTTAAAGTAAGTAATATGGTTCCCTCTCAGTAATAAACATTACAGGTAGGGAAGGCAACCCTCTAATTTGTATAAAGGTCACAACAAAGAATTGCTTTGCATAGTTACAAAGTTGATTAAAAAATCATATCCAATAAGTTCTCAAGACTTTTAACTCTGATTCAGAAGTGTCATACATGTCCCATCTCTCAACAAAAGCCGGATCCCTGAAAACAGCTTAGTGAATATGTGGGTGAACGTTTGATTATATAGTCTACCATCTAGAAAGAAATTGATGTGTACAGTATTTTCCAGGGTGAACACATCAACAGGACTTTTAGCTTCTGTAGAACAATTCCATCTCTTCCAGGTGACGCACAGGAAGCTCTTTCCATGGAGCCTTCAATGAGTTGATGGAACACCAGCACCTCCTGCTAGTCTTTCTTGGGGTGGCATACTAAAGGTACTTTGCATCTTTACTTTCTACATAAAAGAATGAAGGATTAAGGCTGACAGGAAATTTGGAAAATCTCCCCGAGTGATACTGATAATCAGAACCACTAGTTCTAACTCTCATAGCCTATTATGGGCCATTTATGGCCACCCTAATGCCCCGTACACACGATAAGAAAATCGTCTGAAAAACCACTGATCAAATGATTTTCTCTTCGTTGATGAGCAGGATGTTTTAACTGATAACGATATTGTGAACGAAAAAATCCAGTTGAATAACAGTGAAAAATGTTGTCGTTTCGCATATGAACGACCGATTTTCTATGCGGTGGTATGACAGTCGTACGAAAAAATCTATCAAGCGCTATCACGCCTGAGTGGAAACAGAAGATGACTCGGATGTTTATGTCCAAGGAATCTTCGTAAACACAAACAAAAAATCCAAATGTTAAAAGTAGATTGGCCCAATGAGATAATGAAACCAGAATTCTGCAGATTATATTTTATGTATCATTATTTATGTATATAGATAATGTAATAAACGATATTATACTCATTGCTGGTAATTGTGTATATCGCTCATTCTGACCGGAAGGGCGTGGCTACAAGGTCACACGCACACCGCATCACTTCCACTTGTACGAAAGACGTCAACACTACGTATTGCCTGACGAACGATTTTTTTAGATTGGTTAATGTGGACCACGATTTCGATCAACGAACAAACTCCTCTTGGTCGTCGGATGACCGTTCGTTCGATTTCCTAATCATGTTTTCCCAGCTTATTATTATACAGGATTTATATAGCGCTGACAGTTTGCTCAGCGCTTTACATTAAAGTGGGAGACAATACATGAGACAGTACAGTAACAATATGATTCAATACACGAGCGGTTCGAGGGCCCTGTTCCTTGGAGCTTACAATCTAGGAGGGAGGGGATAGTGGTACAGGAGGAGATAGCTGTGGGGGATGAAGTGGTAGGAAAAGTGGAGGAGTTCAGTAATTAGCTGAGGGCGGGGTAGGCTTCCCTGAATAGATAGGTTTTGAGAGTGCGCCTAAAGGTGAGCAGAGTAGGTGATAGTCTGATGGATTGGGGTAGGGCGTTCCAAAGGATGGAACCTTAACCACCTTAACTCTTCTTCCCAATTTACTATAAATTTAAGCTTGGGAATGAATAATTCTCTTCGCAAAGTATGAAGTACACAATTAGATTTATTTAAAGCTGACTCCAAGGATAAACAAATATTGTCAAAATACAAACGGCATATATACTGCTACCCAAATCTCGGTGGGCTTTGTGTATTTCTTCAGATCTGTGCGATATTCCAGTGTGAAACTTTGCCTCTGTGTAGGAGCTTCCTGTAATAAAGACCGATCACTGCTGCTGTCTCTCCTTGTGCAGGGTGACTGGTCTTGTTTCTGCCCCATCCTGTAGTTCTCTGCAGGTAGCCTGGAGTGGGTGGGCTACCTGGGTCCAGGGGCGGACGGACCATTTGGGAACTCGGGCACTGCCCGAGGGCCCGGGGTCAGTAGGGGGCCCCATGAGATGCCTTTCATAGGCCTTTCATAGGCTTTTTTGGGTGTGGTTTAAGTGTGGGCGAGGATACAGGAGCCCCATGATCCCCTATTGCCCGGGGGCCCCATGAGTTGTCAGTCTGCCCCTGCCTGGGTCCCTCCCACAGCTCTGCTCCCTGTACAGATGAAATGCATCACAGTGATGATGTCACTGCTACTTTTACAAGGTTCTTTTCTACTCTACATTTGCAAAGGCACTTGGAGCACACAAAATGGATTTATGTCCGTTGTGGCTATCGGAGAATATATTTAGATATAAGACTTCGTGCCCGCAGTTCACCTTTAAATGGAATTGTATTGGGTTAGGCAAAGAAAAGGTTACATTCTTTTGGCTGTGCATCGATGTGTTTCTCGATCATGTGATCTGCCTTTGATTGGTGGATGTGTCTGAGAAGAGAATTTATTAACTCGATCATTTCCTGTAACCTGTTTTTTTTTTCACTTGTTTTTTTTCAAAGAAATGGAATGTGCCGTGGTGGTGTACAAAGTACAACACATTAATGAGCAGATGGGATACTGCCATTTACAGGTTCTCATTACTCTCTGGATTACGTTACTGAAAAAACACATTTATGTTTTAAAGCTGTACCTCAGGCAAACAGCTAAATGCAAAGATGAAATACAGTGGGGCAAAAAAGTATTTAGTCAGCCACCAATTGTGCAAGTTCTCCCACTTAAAAAGATGAGAGAGGCCTGTAATTGGCATCATAGGTAGACCTCAACTATGAGAGACAAAATGAGAAAAAAAATCCAGACAATCACATTGGCTGATTTGGAAAGAATTTATTTGAAAATTATGGTGGAAAATAAGTATTTGGTCAATATCAAAAGTTCATCTCAATACTTTGTTATATATCCTTTGTTGGCAATGACAGAGGTCAAACGTTTCCTGTAAGTCTTCACAAGGTTGGCACACACTGTTGCTGGTATGTTGGCCCATTCCTCCATGCAGATCTCCTCTAGAGCAGTGATGTTTTGGAGCTGTCGCTGGGCAGCACGGACTTTCAACTCCCTCCAAAGGTTTTCTATGGGGTTGAGATCTGGAGACTGGCTAGGCCACTCCAGGACCTTGAAATGCTTCTTATGAAGCCACTCCTTCGTTACCCGAGCGGTATGTTTGGGATCATTGTCATGTTGGAAGGCCCAGCCACGTTTCATCTTCAATGCCCTTGCTGATGGAAGGAGGTTTGCACTCAAAATCTCACAATACATGGCCCCATTCATTCTGTCCTGTACATGGATCAGTCGTCCTGGTCCCTTTGCGGAGAAACAGCCCCAAAGCATGATGTTGCCACCCCAATGCTTCACAGTAGGTATGGTGTTCTTTGGATGCAACTCAGCATTCTATCTCCTCCAAACACAACGAGTTGTGTTTCTACCAAACAGTTCTATTTTGGTTTCATCTTACCTAAGACATTCTCCCAATCCTCTTCTGGATCATCCAAATGCTCTCTAGCAAACTTCAGACGGGCCGGACATGTACTGGCTTAAGCAGGGGGACACATCTGGCACTGCAGGATCTGAGTCCCTGGCGGCGTAGTGTGTTACTGATGGTAGCCCTTGTTACGTTGGTCCCAGCTCTCTGCAGGTCATTCACTAGGTCCCCCCATGTGGTCCTGGGATTTTTGCTCACTGTTCTTGTGATCATTTTGACCCCACGGGATGAGATCTTGCATCGAGCTCAAGATCGAGGGAGATTATCGGTGGTCTTGTATGTCTTCCATTTTCTAATTATTGCTCCCACAGTTGATTTGTTCACACCAAGCTGCTTGCCTATTGCAGATTCAGTCTTCCCAGCCTGGTGCAGGTCTACAATTTTGTTTCCAGTGTCCTTCACAGCTCTTTGGTCTTCACCATAGTGGAGTTTGGAGTGTGACTGTTTGAGGTTGTGAACATGTGTCTTTTATACTGATAACAAGTTCAAACAGGTGCCATTGATACAGGTAATGAGTGCAGGACAGAGGAGCCTCTTAAAGAAGAAGATACAGGTCTGTGAGAGCCAGAAATCTTGCTTGTTTGTAGGTGACCAAATACTTATTTTCCACCATAATTTGCAAATAAATTCTTTTCAAATCAGCCAATGTGATTGTCTGGATTTTTTTTCTCATTTTGTCTCTCATAGTTGAGGTCTACCTATGATGCCAATTACAGGCCTCTCTCATCTTTTTAAGTGGGAGAACTTGCACAATTGGTGGCTGACTAAATACTTTTTTGTCCCACTGTATTATTATTATTATACAGGATCCATCCTGCCTTGTATCAACGGTTCAGGCTGATGGTGGTGGTGTAATGGTGTGCAGGATATTTTCTTGGCACTAGCAAGGTGTACCTAATAAAGTGTATATATAGTATGTCCTTTCTTCTCTGAGATTTACACAGCTCTGCCACACAGCAGACTATTATGGATATTGACAAGATGCAAGAGATATGACAATAATATGGCCTAAGAGAACTTGGAGATATATTTAAACTGGCCATAGATGGATGAAATTTTACAGATTCAGCATGGTGGATTTTCAAAGGACCCGTCTTCCACTCTGGGCAAATCTGGTAAGCGGGTAACCCAGGCAATTTCTTGAAAACCCCAAAGGGTTGATATTTCCAGCAATCAGTGAGTTTGTGCTTGCCGGGTAGGCCCAAGTTCCTTAGGAGCACTATCTAGCATCAAAGCAAAATCTGGACATTTCTAGAATGTCATCATTTCCTGTAAATACAGAAAATAAATGGGGCTGTCCTGAAAGTATGGTCACCTGCTAACTTGGCACCATCTACAGGCAGCTTAACTCTTCAATAAGAATTTGATTTTACTTCAGGTAACTGCAGTATAGAGGATGTTTTTCCAGTGTTTTGAAGTATAAGAACACAATGGGGGGAATTTATTAAACCTGGAACACACAGAATCTGGCGCGGAGAAGGATTAAAACACCTGTCAGGTCTTTTTTCTCTCTGTGCCCCCGTTAGGAATATTCACCCTCCCTATTTCCTCTGTTTACTGTTATCGCTGAAAGTGAAAGTAAAAGAAATTCCCACATTTTTGGTTGTCCCCAGAAAAAAAATAGAGGGGAAATCTTTTAAGGGGGGCAATAGTTCTGTTGACCTGGAGTTCCCAAATTAGTTTATTAACTCGATCATTTCCTTTAACCTGTTTTTTTTTTTCACTTTTTTTTCAAAGAAATGGAATGTGCCGTGGTGGTGTACAAAGTACAACACATTAATGAGCAGATGGGATACTGCCATTTACAGGTTCTCATTACTCTCTGGATTACGTTACTGAAAAAACACATTTATGTTTTAAAGCTGCACCTCAGGCAAACAGCTAAATGCAAAGATGAAATATTATTATTATTATACAGGATTTATATAGCGCTAACAGTTTGCTCAGCACTTTACAATATAACGGGAGACAATACAGCAACAATACAGTTCAATACAAGAGGGATAGGAGCAGAGGCGGACTGATCATTTGGAAACTCGGGAACTGACCGAGGGCCCTGGGTCAGTAGGGGGCCCCATGAGATGCCCCTGGTACCTTTTTCATAGGCTTTTTTGAGTTTGGGCAAAGACAAAGGGGCCCCATGATCCCCTATTGCCCGGGGGCCCCATGAGTTGTCAGTCCGCCCCTGGATAGGAGGGCCCTGCTCCTTGGAGCTTACAGTCTAGGAGAATACATATTAAGGACCTTTTTTACCTACCAAAGTATTTATACACTCGCCGGCCACTTTATTAGGTACACCTGTTCAATTGCTTGGTAACACAAATTGAAATCTTTTAAGGGTGGCAATAGTTCTGTTGACCTGGAGTTCCCAAAGGATTCCCTTAATTTGCATGGATTTTCTCTCATTTCCTGTTTTGGCTATGGGACCAGAAGTGAAAAGAAATCACCCCAATGGGACACAGATGGCAAAAATAAACTGACAGGGATTATGACCCTCTCTTACTCTATCCAAAAGTAAAAATAAGATTTTAACTATAGTTCTACTCGAAGCTTTGACAATAAAAGCTGATTGGCTACTATGCACAGCTGCACCAGATTTTGTGTGCTCCAGTTTTAGTAAATCTCCCCCAATTCCTAAGCCATATGTCTGTGAATAACTAACATTGACTGAGGAAACATGGAACAAATG
This sequence comes from Staurois parvus, assembly GCF_062004578.1. Classification (NCBI taxonomy): domain Eukaryota; kingdom Metazoa; phylum Chordata; class Amphibia; order Anura; family Ranidae; genus Staurois; species Staurois parvus. Next base: position 295,482 of record NW_028318929.1, read on the forward strand.
GGGAGGGTCTAGCTAGGACTAAACTATACAGGAGGGGAGGACAGAGAAAGATTGACATTAGTAAACAAGTTGCAGTGTCCATAAACCACCACTAGATGTCAGTATACTATAGAAAACTAATAACCTAATGCAGCTGAAAAAAAATATATGAAAGTGGGGCTGAAAAAACACTACTTCTATCACCACTACTTCACTGCTCAGCTCTACGATATCCAATTGGTCACCAAGGTGGGATTCTATTCATCAGAGAACTGATATACATAGATAGAAATATGCTCAGCAGAGGCTTTCTAGAAATGCTTTTTTGGCGTACTATAGACCCAATGCACTTTATTATTCCTGACGTGTCATTATGCCATGATCCTGTCACCTGGCTTGCTGTGCAATGTGTGGAATGTCAGATTGCGTTGGTATGTTGTTTGTTGTAGTTTTGTTTTATGACGGGAAGGTGCAGATCTGGACCTGAAGAGTATTGAACTGGAATGATGAGATTGCACAAAAGCCGGAACTTGTAGTTTCATCTTGCAATAAAGGGACTTTTTGAGACAATTATTTCCTGTCTACCAGTAGTGTCACTAATTGCTTCATCTTTTTGGATCCCTGACATTCACAAGATGTTGACATAAACTGGGGGGCCCTACACAGGGATACAGGCACAACCCTAGAGGAGGACTGTGCAGGAGCCTGAGGTTGCACCCACAATCTGCTGATCGTGGGTGCAATGTTCTGCAGGCTCCAGTAAAAAAAGAATAATATATGCACATTTTTTACCTGCATTTATTATTATTATTTTTTTTGTTGAAAGGTGAACTTAGCCTTTAAAAATCAACCCATGCCTTGCCTATACATGAGTATTAGCTTCATGTAACATCAGCCATCCCACGCACCTTTCTTGTACTCCCTCTTTGTCCTGTTCAGCTGCCTAGACCATGTGACTCGCTTCCCCTTCCTCCCACAAACTTGAGGATTTGGTTGCTTGAGCACCCAATGCTATCACATGGAGGCAAGGTGTGTTCCTTACTTCGGATTCTCCCCTCTGTTGTATATGGCCAATAATCCCTGTACGAGGGGTGAATGAAAAACAAAAGTCCACCATTGCAAAGTCGGCGATCGAGTCCTATGGCTTCCAACTGCTTCCACACCCTCCCTACTCGCCAGATTTGGCTCCCTTGTACTTTCATCTGTTCCCTAAGCTCAAGCAACATCTAGCTGGAACCCACTTTCCATCAGATGATGATGTCATGGCTGCGGTGGAGGAGTTCTTTGACATGCAGGATGAAATGTTCTACAAGGAAGGAATAATGGGCCTGCAGCACCGGTGGCAAAAGTGGTGCTGAAAGGGGACTATGTTGAAAAATATCCATGAACGATTGAGCTCCCGACAACCTTTCATTGGTAGGCTGAGAACTTTTCGGTCGCCTTTCGTAGGTATTACTTTTGTCTGTTAGTCAGAGGCTTACTAGAAGCCTGGGATGAGTCAGCCTGGAAGTGAGGCAGTGAGGTTACCACCAGTCAGGCTGGGAGGCTCTACAGGTCAGGGCTTCTGGAGCCCTCCCACCCTTCCAAAAACTTAGAGAACTTTCTGGTAGAGGGGCGGAGGAGACCTGGATTTGCATGTTTGAGGGATCCTGGCCAATCCCCAGGCAGGTGGTCTGGCACTTCGGCTGAGACTACTGTAAGATGCGTGTTGCCTTGCTGTGCAGAGCTTAGGGGGACCCAAAAACTTAGTGGCCCTCAAGAGCCTAGTGCTACACCTGTATGGGCTTTCTGTTTCAAAGCTAGAAGAAAAATGAATGAACCACGAGTATGCTGAGCAACATAATCACAGCCTATTCAAACTGCAAGTACATCTGCCGCGGTGGCATCAACAACAGGACAATATTCCTCAAACTGACACCAATGATGGGGCACTATTCCTCCCACTGACACAACTAGGCACTATTCCTCCTGCTGACACCAACAATTGGGCACCATTCCTCCCACTTACACCAATGAAGGGGCAATATTCCTCATCCTAATACCAAAGATATTGCTGGAACAATTTCTACTCCCAATGGCCACATTCCGGCACCCCGAAAGGCTGATGAACAGTAAACTGGCCCTATGTTTAGAAAGTTTGGAGACCCCTGCTTTAAAGTATTATATTAGTAGGCAACCAGTGTAGTTCCACAGTGTGGCCCCTAGATACCCACATAGTTAATTTGTTAACCTCAGCTAGTAGAGCCACCTGGGTTAACTGTTTGCCGCCCGCCCACAGTACATTTACTGCAGGTGGCAGCTACAGGCTAGGCAACGTACCCATACGCCACTGCCTGTTTCTGGGTTTTCTAGCACACATGTGCTTGCCCCCTGCTGACCTGTGCTGTGATTGGACACCAGGGGCAGACTGACCATTTGGAAACTAGGGCACTGCCGAGGGCCCGGGGTTAGTAGGGGGCCCCATGAGATGCCCCTGGTACCTTTTTCATAGGCTTTTTTGAGTTTGGGCAAGGACATAGGGACCCCATGATCCCCTATTGCCCAGGGGCCCCATGAGTTGTCAGTCCACCCCTGTTGGACACAGTACAAGTTTCTCGGCAGGTCTCAAACAATCATTTTGGCAGTATACCTGCCGAACGGCTGTGGCCAATCGCAGCACAGAGTTGGAATCCGTGAGCAATGTTCTGCTGCCCCCCCTTCCCCCCGGGAGGGCTTAAATGTTACGTTGAACATATTAATTCAGTAAAAAAAATCAAAAGAGGTTTGATGTATGGAGTACTTCCTTCATCTAACCTACAGTATGTGGGGACATCTCCTGGCTCTATACAACGGGGTCACAGCGGAGTCTAGTGCCAGCTAAGCTCAGAATGGGCAGGGAAGGACTCCAAGGAGTTCTGGTTAGACCAGATTCGGTTACCCTGCAGGCATTCCCTAAAGCGATCAGCACTGGGATCCTTGGGGTCCCACTGAATCACAGAGACCACCCAAAGGCCGAGCAGGAATGAGTTAAAGAGTGGATGTACTCCCCTGTTCCATTACGATGTTAACTCCTTTTAGGCTCCATTCATACCACACACTACAGTCCATGTAACATGGTTTCCTATGGGACACGTTCACATCTGTTCTTTTTTGAGCTGCTGTTGTTTTGGAAAGGGTCAGGGACTTTTTAAAAGCAAAAAGCAGCATTGTTGCTACAATGGAGAATGGAGAATCTTCTGAAATGCATGGTAATGTGTTTTTGCCGAGTTTGTGCCGCGTTTTGCATTTTTATTCTGCTCAGTAGAAAAAAAAAATCCACTTTAAAAAATAAAAAAAGAGAGTTGAACAAAACGCGCTAAAAACGCATCAAAAACACAACAAAAACACATGTAGAAAAACGCAAAACGAACTGTGCAAAGCACTGCAAAACAGACAAAAGGCAAACTGCATAGTGTGAACAGAGCCTTAATCCATAAATACCTGATCATTGTTAATACTACCCGGCCACTTGTCATCGGGATTGTAGCTTCTGTGCTATAACAAAGCAGCACTGAGATGCTGGTACAGAGAACCATTGTTTCGATCTTAAAATATATATGAGAAACCCTTACCTCGTAAAACAACCCATTCTGTTTAAAATTTAAATTAAAGGCAAAACATTTGTGTATATATGTGTGTGTATATATATATATATATATAAATTATATTTTTATAGGTGTTCACATAATCTCTGGAGAGCTGGAGGTGGAGAAACAGCAGTGCAATGATCTTCCCAGTGAATGGCTGGGCAGGGATGAGTGTCAGCACATGTCTGATCATTGGAGGAAAGGCAGGTTGAGCTCCCAGCAGATCCAGAAAACTGACCACACTGGAAAGGTGTGCTTTCATACCTTGTGTGGTCAGTTTGAAAGCAGAGGGACTGGCAGGAACACCAGGGACTTTACACGAAGGAATCAATACATAGAGAACAGGACAGTTTTTAACACAAGTACATGGCACAACATGCGTATACCAGGAATACAAAACGTGTTGGGGTAAGATATTCTTTAGGATACCTCATCTCAGTAGAAGCCACTCATCTATTCATAAATGAAGTGTCTGTACATGATTTACTTATGGCAACAAGTCCATTTACCAATATATTGTAAAGTATTACAACCAGCTCAGGAATAAATGGTGAAATGTTAGGATTTACATTGTCTGCAAATACACTCAAGCACCCTGACCGGATGAGTCTAAATCTGTTATCGAGGGAGGTGTACAAGAGGGACTTCTGTTGCCCTGTTACAAGTCACTAGAGGCCTTGCGGTGAATTTGTGTCATGTGTAAAGCTTTATTTGGAGAAAGGAATAAGATGAAGATAACCAATGGCCTTAATTAATGACACAAGCAGTTAAAGGCCTTATGGACCATCCCACATGCCTCTTGAATTTTTCACAGGCATAAGATGTGCATTGATCATAGTTACATAGTTAGTCTGGCTTTACACAGCAGTAATGTGATTCGCTGTGTCCGGGTGACACATGGATCCAGGGGCGGACTCACAATAGGGGATCATGGGGCCCCTGTGTCTTTGCCCAAACTCAAAAAAAGCCTATGAAAAAGGTACCAGGGGCATCTCATGGGGCCCCCTACTGACCCCGGGCCCTCAGGCAGTGCCTGAGTGCTCAAATGGTCAGTCCACCCTTACATGTGACTGTTCTTTTCAATTCTCTTTGAACTCGGCTAAAAATAACTGCCACTTTATAGAAAGTAAGTATCTTGTATCCTGTATTGTAGCTTCCGAGTTTCCAAATGGTCAGTCCGCCCCTGCACAGATCACTGGACTCCCAGGACCACGCTCTGTGAGCCATGCAGGAGCCTCCAATGTCCACTGACATACGAGTACGTTAACCCGCATCGGCGCTGATTCCTGTCTGCCATTTATGGGCTATGGGTGGACGGGACGCGGTTAAATAAAAAAAAAAAAAAAACGGCCTCTACTCGATTTGAACCCCACATAGTCAGGTTTGTTCAATAAGGCATGGTTTAGTCAACCAACTAACATTCATCTTTTAGTGAAAGCATGCTATTAAACCAAAATCGTCCTTTTCTACGTTTTTTTTTTATTCCTATTTTGATTGATGCTCAATAAAATTCAAAATCAGATTAATAAAATAGAACACATGTCATACAGGCCTACAGACAGAATAAACATCTGTCTTGCATCAATTCTGGGCATTCACACAGCTTGCGGATATGCGGATTCTAGGTCTTGTTGTTTGTATTTGAAGACAAATCACTCTATTCAAAGGGCTCACATAACCCTAGATGACAGTGAATACCAGGTACGTGTCACATAGCACCCATGCCTACAATTTTCACTGAATGCTCTAAATGACTGCAATTCTCAGAAGCTATTATTGACTTGTTTTCTACACGAGTTTCATTGTAATCCATCAAGTGCACTTAAAGGATATCAGACAAAAAGTCAAAACCTCAATAAAGTCCATATAAATAATCGGTATATTAAAGTGAAGAGATGATCTATTAACCTGATCTATAAGCCCATCCTGACCTTCCTGGTACTGATATTATCATATACAATACATACTGCAATGGAGCAAGCTAAAAACATGCCCAACGTAGGTGGCTGAAGTGGCTGCTCTGGGATTCGTCAAGCACTGATCACATGACCAGATGCCAAGGCTTTGAACACATGGGGGTTTATTTACTAAAGCTGGTTCACTCAGAATCTCATGCTCTTCTGCATGGAAACCAATCAGCTTCCAGGTTTTATTGCCAAATCCTAATTGAACAAACTGAGGTTAGAAGCTGATTGGTCACTATGGACAGGTGCACGAGATACTGAGTGAACTAGCTTTAGTAAATCTCCCCCATGGTCTCAAATAAAGTCGCTGACAAGACTGATCAATCAGAAACTCTGCCTGAACACTGATTCCGGACTAGCATTTATTGATTACAGGTATTGGGACTTGTTTACATGATTGCATTGGGGGGATCTTTTTGAGGCAGGTATTTAAGCTGCTCTTTTGCCATTTATGCTTGAGCACACTGAAGGGCCATGCTGGACAGGGGCGGACTGGCAACTCATGGGGCCCCCAGGCAATAGGGGATCATGGGGCCCCTGTGTCCTCGCCCACATTCAAACCACACCCAAAAAAGCCTATGAAAGGTACCAGGGACATCTCATGGGGCCCCCTACTGACCCAGGGCCCTCGGGCAGTGCCCGAGTTCCCCAATGGTCAGTTCGCCCCTGGTGCTGGAGGTATAAACATAGTAAAAGTTCAATAGTATTAAATTAAAAATGGGGTAAGGGTCATCTACCCTCATTGGTGCTCTCACAGTTGCACCCTTTGCTATGCTCTTTGAACCTTATTACCTTTTGAGGCTTAGTTCGAGTGTTACTAAACCCACGAAAGTAAAATCAGTCTGTATTTCCAGTAAAGCATACTTGTTATACTTACTGTGGATCCTAAGGGGTTAATCCTCTGCATTATGTAAAAACGCTGTTTGATCCTGTCTTCTCTGATCCTCCACTTCTTCCAGTGCTCCCCTCTTATCTCCTGATAAGACATAGCGCATGGAGTCGCTATGCACATGCTCAGTTTGGTGTGTATTGCTAGAGAGGTTTTTTTTTTCTTGGGCGAGTGCATGTGATCAGCACAGGGCCAATCAACATTGTCCAAACAGAGTTCAGGGGCCCTGCATCTTCCTAGAGCAGAATGAAAACTCCTCCTACAAGCTTTAACATGTGCTCAGCTGGACACTGATAGAAGTCACAAGACTGCTCTAACTGCTGATGAGAAAAGGTATTTAGCAGTTTATATTTACTAAAATAATTGCATTTCCATGTTCTGTGTTCTGTGGGAGACCAGATATAGTGAATGCAGGGTTCTGGCTTTAGTAACACTTAAAGCAAAATTACTACTAGCAAGCAAAATTGTGCATCAAATCAAGAATTTTCACTAAGGACTCGTTGACACTAGAATGCGGTGCGGGAGAGCCGCGGTCCCTTGTGACCTGCTGCTGGGGTCAGTTAAAAGTTAACAACACCCCAAACGCAGATCTCAAGTGCATTGCATTTGCCCACACTGGCCCGCACAAAATCACATGGTAGAAAGTATCATGTAATGCGGTTGACATGCATCTCAAAAAGTAGTGCATGCACTACCTTTGGTGCGGTGCAATTTCAGCCCATTCAAATGAATGGGCTTGAAATTGCATTGCACAGAGCTGCAGATGAATTGCACAGGAACGCACAGCGCATTCCTGTGCGATTCAGCTTGGGGCATGGCGTGAATCAGCCTTTAATGCTAATTTAAAATGTTTTATTATTATTATTAATATTATTAATAATAATAATAATAATAATTCAGGAATTAATCAAATCCTTTGGTTTGTGGAAGGCAGAAGTCATAGGAGGGCAGGTGAAAGATTTAATAGCATGTTTGGATCATCTACATCAGTCTTTCTCACCTATGGCTCCTCCAGAAGATGCTAGGGGTTTCATGAGCAATGGACAATGTCTGCCTCTTAGATAAGGAACCACTGACAACAATGATATTTTTAGCTATCTGTAAGGGGGCATTCTTCCCATTGACCACCAATATAAAGGGCATTCTTCCCACTGATCACCAATGTAAGGAGCAACTTACCCACTGACCACCAATATAAGCAGCAGCCTACCCACTGACCACCAAAGTAAGGAGCATTCTCCCCACTGACCATCAATGTAAGGAGCATTCTCCCCACTGGACATCAATGTAAGGAGCATTCTCCCCACTGACCATCAATGTAAAGAGCATTCTTCCCACTGATCATCAATGTAAGGAGCATTCTTCCCACTGACCATCAATGTAAAGGCATTCTTCCCACTGACCATCAATGTAAGGAGCATTCTTCCCACTGGACATCAATGTAAAGAGCATTCTTCCCACTGACCATCAATGTAAAGAGCATTCTTCCCACTGACCATCAATGTAAAGAGCATTCTTCCCAAGGACCATCAATGTAAGGAGCATTCTTCCCACTGACCATCAATGTAAGGAGCATTCTTCCCACTGACCAATGTAAGCAGCATTCTTCCCAAGGACCATCAATGTAAGGAGCATTCTTCCCACTGGACATCAATGTAAAGAGCATTCTTCCCACTGACCATCAATGTAAGGAGCATTCTTCCCACTGGACATCAATGTAAAGAGCATTCTTCCCACTGACCACCAATGTAAGGGGCATTCTTCCCAAGGACCATCGATGTAAGGAGCATTCTTCCCACTGGACATCAATGTAAAGAGCATTCTTCCCACTGACGAATGTAAGGGGGATTCTTCCCACTGACCATCAATGTAAGGAGCATTCTTCCCACTGGACATCAATGTAAAAAACATTCTTCCCACTGACCATCAATGTAAGGAGCATTCTTCCCACTGACCAATGTAAGGAGCAGTCTTCCCACAGACCACCAATGTGAGAAGCATTCTTCTCAGTGACCATCACACTAATGCACACTTATCCAGCATCGGCCATGCAGTACACAAAGAAAAAGAGGAACTGAACATCAGGTGGGAGGTTTCTGGGAGCCAAGATCAAATTCAGTTGTGTACACCCCTGGGCCACTTTCAAGGACACATTTCTAAGACCTCAAGATTTGAGTGTCCATTGTTCCAAAAAATATAAGATACTACATATTAAAATGTTGACCTTAAAGGGAACAGGACAGCTATTACTAGACTGCCAGTATTTTTCAAAGGAGGCTATCAATGGCACTGACTGTACTTCTCTTCTTGTCAAGGTTGGATTTACCATTAGGCACAGCAGGCCTGTGTTTATAAGTGGAAAAAGGCCACATAATTTTCCCTTCATCTTTAGAATAGAGTCATTTCATATATGTTTATTATGTATAGTCACAATATTTTAGGCCAGGTTAGGACCAATAAAGCAAGAAATGCTCTGTGTAAAGGGTATGGTCGTAGAAGAAGAATTGTTTCAGGCACCAAAAATGAGTGTCTGCAGGCTATAGTGAAGAAAACCCATCTCCACTCATGACAGATGTACTTTAAATCTCATTTGGCAATATATTTGGGAAGAATATTTTTAAAATAAATTTCAAATATATTTTTCTTCCATGTGGGTTAGGCTAGCAAAGTTTCAGGAAGGCAGCAGGCTGACTATTTTAGCATATTTCATCCCTAAGTAACCATGCTAATGTGTAACTGGAAAGGAAGCCCATCAGCTGTTAGCTGGTACATTTAAAGTGGTTGTGAGCCCTTACACATACCCAGTGAAGTGATTGGCCTCCAGTGATACACAGAGATTAAACTAATGCACGTACATAAGTTTTACCTGTTTATCTGCAGTCTAAAATACAAAGACAAAGAGGATTACTACACAGGAGCTGATTGGTTCCCCCAAACCAGGACTCCGCCCACATCAGGCAGCTTGGTCTCTGAGGAGCTTACAATTCCACCCTCAAGGGAACTAGGAAATGGCTCCTTTGATCTCCTACCAGGTCTTCTGTACATCCATTCAAAGTGCAGAATATACAAAGCTTGTCAGAATTCAGAAAAAAGGGCAGAGAGCTGAAATTACACTCTGCAAAGCTCAGTGAGGAGAGCTCTGAGAGATTGGGGGGAAGAGACACATCCTCCTTCACACAGCTCACAGGAACAGAGCTGAGGCTGTCAATCTGCTGGAGGTCTCTTCCCTGTCACCATTTTTCTCTTGGTGTCAGGAAAACCTGTCAGACGTGATTCATTCTGATAGCAGAAGAATGAAGCAGAGGCAGAAATGACACTTAGTGCTCTTAATTGAGTCAACTACACACTATAGAGGGGTATGCTTTGTTCATATTTCGTGTCTGGGGTTTACAACCACTTTAAAACTCCTGTTCAGTATTGGAGGTTATATTTGAGTTCCATAAAGGGACCAGAGCACAGAGAGAGGGGCCCCAATGAATGTTCCAAAAGAGGGGAGGGGTAAGGCTTGAGTTTAACTTACTTATTTTTGTTCCACTTCAAGTGCCTACATGGGGACAGTCTTTTAATTGGTGAGAGCCGACATTCATTCAGTCAACCACTCACCTGTTCATCTGCATTTCCTTCCTTGGTGACAATCCGTCATTGCCCAGGTTTAGGCAGGCTCCTGCTGTCCATGGGGCTGTGCCTTTAAATAACTGAAGCTGAGATGATTCTGAAGCCTTTTTACCTCCCTACCACCATGCAATTTTATGTAACACTCTCTACATTAGCTAGGTTTGTTTTTTTTTATTAGCAGCCTGGGATTCATTCCAGGCTGGATGAGTAGCAGCCTGGGATGAGTCAGCCTGGGAGTGTGGCAGGAGTTCAGTTTAGGACAGGCTGGGAGGTTCTACAGGTCAGGGCTTCTGGAACTCTCCCACCCTTTCAGAAACTGGAGACCTTTCTGGAACGGGGAGGAAGTCCAAATCTGCATGTTTGAGGGACCTTGGCCACTTTCCTAGAAGGAGGCTGTGCATGGTGACCAGGGCAACCCTCAAATGCGACAGAGCCTGCGGAGCAAGGGGAATCAGGTGGAAGATGGATTGAGAGGAGGATGGAGTGTAGAGACTGGGAGGGGGGCCCAGGGAGGGGAGCCTACCTACAGGTTGGTTGCTGGATGGGAGGATCTCTACTGCCTTGGGAGATCAGCCTATTAGCAGGGAAGGAGCTAGCCCAGCATAAGGCCTGAAAGAAGCCACCAACCCACCATGCTGGCAGGCAAGGACAGTGTGAGTACTCCTACACCCCCTGGGCCAGATAAGGGGAGAGGGCAGTCAGGTGCAATATCCAACTAGTCCTTATTCAGGACTGCTTAATTGCAAGCTTCTGGGACCTCTTGCCCAGAGATACCCTCAGCACAGCTGGGTGTAGAGGAGGATTCATCTGGGGTCTGAGGAGGTACACCAAAAAAGGGAAAGTGCTATATTTTTCTGCTAGTCCACATTTTTGTACACAATTACTAAGAAGTTCATTCTCAAATTCTACAGTTCCTTGGGCATCCCACATACCCTTAGACCCCATCCAAGTTGTTAACCCCTTTATAAACAACTAAAAACAGCTCAAGGACTGTTTACTGACTCTGAAGGTACAAGTGTGGAAAATGTGTGTTGCCTGGCTGTGCAGAGCATACAGGGACCCAAAAAAATCCAGCGGACCCTGTGAGGGTAGTGCTACATTTATATTTTTTTTTTAGGAATGGTAAAAAAGTGTAAAGCAGAATGGATGAGTTTTAATTATAATCAAAGTGAGTAACCCATTGAATACATTAATGGCAGCACAGTAGCTAAATGGTTAGCACTTCTGCCTGGTAGTACTAGGGTTGTTGGCTCAAATCCCAACCACGGCACCTCCTGCTTGGAGTTTGCATGTTCTCCCTGTGCTTGCGGAGGTTTCCTCCAGGTACTCTGGTTTCCTCCCACATTCCAAAGACATGTTGGTAGGTTAATTGGATTCTGTCTAAATTGGCCCTAGTATGTGTATGTATGAAAGTCCGTAAGGGACCTTAGATTGTACACCCCCCAAGGATTAGGGAATGATGTGAATGTAAAATATATATATGTAAAAGCGTGGCGTAAATTGACGGTGCTATATAAGTACCTGTAATGAATAAATAATTAACTTGAGATATGGAGCCAACCTGAAGAACTGCCAAGGAATACGCAGTACAACTCCCACTCATGGCCAACATGTAGGTGTCTAGAAGATCTAGATGTGGCAGGATCTTTGTACAGATCAGCAGGCATGCTTCCCCCCTCCACCCCAAAAGACAGAAAAGTTCCTCTTCCATTCTTTATTTTGATCCTGGATGGACTCGGAAGCTCCATGCACAGGCTTATGCAGGTCATAGACAGGTCAAAAACCAGCTGTTTTTTAAAAAAAAACAAAACAAAAAATCGGTCGTTCAATAGGCCGACGTTACCACCAATGGTAAAAAAAATCGGCCAATTTTCGTCCCGTCTACAGCTGGCATTTAATTACTTCTGTCCCTTGCAGAGAGCTCCGCTATTATATTTGACATGAAAAAGTATTGCGGTTGCAACAATGTATCCAGTTGTATCGATTTCGGATACAGATGTTTTTGTTTGGATACAAATAGATACATTGCTGCAACTGCAAGACTTTTCATATAAAATATAATAGCGGACTGGAATTCTTCTTCTTTTTCTTCTTCTTCTTTTTCTTCTTCTTTTACTTCTCCTTCTTCTTTTTCTTCTTCTTCTTTTTCTTCTTCTTTTACTTCTTCTTTTTCTTCTTCTTCTTTTTCTTCTTCTTTTTCTTCTTCTTTTTCTTCTTCTTCTTCTTCTTTTTCTTTTCACAGCTCATGCGCAGATTTTTTTATCAGTAAAATGATCGGCCGATTGGCCCATCATTGCTGGGAAAATCGGCCAATTGGCAAAGTCGGCCAATTTTTTTTTCGGCTGAAAAATCGGTCAATTTTCGACCCGTCTATGGCCTGCATAACATGCAGCGTCTGGTCAGAGGTTCCTGTCTTTTTTTCAGCTCGTGTGAAAGAACCCTTAACATTGGTAAATTTTGCTGCAAAAATGTGTGCTGTGCCTTCCTCCTGGCTGTCATAACTCCATTACAGAGCACTCTATAGGAGAAAGCTGATTATCTGACAGCGCTGCTGAACAGGTAGGCTGAGTTTAGCAATTGTACTGTCCGGTCACAGAAGGGTTAATGGTACATAGAAGTGTTTGGGTGTAGCTATAGTGACCTGAAGACTGGCGGAATGTGGAGGAACCTGCTCCTACGAAGAGCAACAGAGTAATGCTCCTGTCTGACCGAAACTAGGTCCCTTTAAGGTGGAACTGAGCATGACAAAAATACTTGGCAACGTGGCGGAGGATTAAGAAGTCTACAGTTGCCCGTTCCTGGGCAAGATAAGCTGTGGGAAAAATAATCCTCTGTGGAATTTGTTTATGTTGTTTAGTCATATGTGTAAAATAGGTTACAGTATCCTTACTATTGTATGAATACGCTGAATGTCAAGGAGGATCTTAAAGTGAACTCAACGTGAAATATATTTTAGGAGTGGACCTAGCATGAAATACAACATATATTTAACCACTCGCCTAGCGAGCACTTTTACCCCCTTCCTGCCCAGGCCAATTTTCCGCTTTCAGAGCTGTCGCACTTTGGATGACAATTGAGTGGTCATGCAACACTGTGCCCATATGAAATTTTTGTCAGTTTTTTCACACAAATAGAGCTTTATTTTAGTGGTATTTAATCACCACTGGGGGTTTTATTTTTTCCTAAACAAACCAAAAAAGGCCAAAAATTTTTTAAAAAAGAAAAGTTTATCCTAGTTTCTGTTATAAAATTTTGCAAACAGGTAATTTTTCATCTTCACTGATGTGTGCTGATGAGACTGCACTGATGGGCACTTATAGGCAGCAATGATGGGCACTGATAGGCTGCAATGATGAGGCCAGAGGCATATTTACCACAAGGCAAACAAGGCATTTGCCTAGGACAGCATTTTTCAGGGGGGCAGTGGTGCCCCCTGAAAGAAAGGATGGGAGAATGGAAACACGCAGCATGAGGACCAGGTGAGATCTGAGAGAGGGTGTTGGCTGCTTGATGGTGTATGCAGAGCCTGACTCTTGTTTCTGGGGATGTCTGGAGCTCTGAAGGTGAGTGTCTTCTCTCTTGCAAGGGTGAGGGGGGTTGCTAATGTATGGGGGGCGATGTTAGTGGAAGGCTCTCTCAGTTGGGGGTGGGGTATTGTTGGTGAATGTCAGGCTGTTAGTGGGGGAGGGGGGTGTTGGTCAGAGTCAGGGTCTTTCCGTGGGGGGTGCCGATTTTTGTGTTGCCTAAGGCAGCACGAAACCTAAATACACCACTGGATGAGGCGGCACTGATAGGCTGCGCTGTAGCCGCCATTCAGCTATAGAGCGGTTGGCAAGTGGATAAAGTGGATCTAGCATTAAATATATGTAGCGCTACCCCTGCAGGAGCCACTTGACAATGCTTGCCCCCAGTGGTTGCCCTGACCTTGCAAGCCTCCCAGCACCTCTGACACTCGGGGTTCAGACATATTTCAACAGCACAGAACAGTAAAGCAAGAGACACAATTCTCAGTAACACCTCTATATTAGCTGTTCGAAAGAGTAGAACACAGAAATAATGGGTTTAGGATGTACAACCCCAGTTAACAAATGAAAATAGAACAGTGGTAAAAGAGGAATAATCAATGAGCAACATTTATCAAATTATACCATCATGAGTAGTGAGCTTAAATGTTTAAACTGCAACACCAGCAGTAAGAGGGGGAAGAAAAGGCTTGTTGACTTATCAGATCCTTCTAGGCCACCGGCACCACAACGGTGGATGCAGAGAATTATGTAAAAGTATACTCTGCTGGGAACGCCTCTTATCAGTTTGGTTGCCCTTCTCTGTACTTCCTCCAGTTCCCCAATGTTCTTTTTGTGAATCGGTGCCAAAAACTGAACTTCATATTCCAGATAAGGTGTAAGCCCTGGTTTACATATGTGCAGCCGCACAGGCCGCGTTTTGTGTGGGTACAAGAGACCATTCATTTGAATGGACTCCCGTGCTCCGGGACACGTAGGGAAGAAGTCCCTGCACTTCTTCGGAAATCGCAGCCCACATGGGAACCTCGGTTCCAAGTACGGTTGCTATTTCCAGTGCGGGCCGCGTGTCATTAGAATTAATGGCACCCGCCCACGGGTCCCGCATTCCTCTGTATGGGTGGTACGGCTGCAGGTATTTGTGCGTGTCCCGCAGCGGCACCACCTGCACAGATGTGAACCAAGCCTTACTAATCGTTTTTACAGGGGGAAAATGATCTCTCTCTCTCTGGAGACTATACCTCTTTTAATGCAAAAGAGGATTTTGCTCAAATACATTCAGTTATCTTTACATCTCTTTAAAAAAATGACAATAACATAAAAAAATAATATTATAAACATAATAAAATATTATTATTAATAATAATGACAACAACAAATAATAGTAATAATAATAATGATGATGATACTAATAATAATATTATAAACATAAAAAATAATAATAACAATAACAAACAATAATAATAATAATGAGGATGATAATAATAATAATAATATTATTATAAACATAATAATAACAAATAATAATGATGATGATAATAATAAAAAATGATGATGATAATAATAATATTATAAACATAATAATAAGAAGAACAATAACATGTATAGCCGGGGAGCGGAGAGGTTGCAGATGCCGGAGTGTGCACAGCAGCTGCACAGGTATCGACAGGATTTAGTGAGGTGGTGATCACAATCAAACTATATCAAACTATATCATGCAGCCATATTAAATGGTACAAGTAAATGCCTGTTGGATTGCTCTGCACCGAGCAATTAATTCCATCCAGGACCCCAGGTATTCCACCAGGACCAGAGAAGGGAGCCTGTTTTGACCAGATCCTATCACAGCGTATCCAGTTGAGGGCATGGTTGAGTGATATCTTTAGCACCCACATCTGTAGAAGAGAGGATCCAGTCCCAGGCTGTACCTTAAGGGGAACCTCCGCTTCTAGCATATTTGACCCATGCGCATTAAGATTGCGCTTCCGGTGAGTGGGCAATCTTTCTATTGGTCGCACATCACTGGATGACCTTGATGCACATCGGGATATAGATATCTGTCCATCAATATCAGATCGGACTGTCACTATCACTTGAGATATATTACATCACTTGGAGCACCCTCCTATTTAGATATTACATTGTTGTCTATAATCAGGACGATTTATCAATACAGTTTATAGTATATTATTTTCACTTTACATATTATAGAGCGCTGCACTTGTTTTTTATATAATAATAATAAAAAATAATGATGATGATAATAATAACAATAACAATAGCAAATAATGATGATGATGTTGGACTGGATGCAGTTATGACTTCTGTCACTAGATGTCGCTCCCCCTGCAGCCTGTGCTGATCCACCTGCAGTGAGGCACCCTCCCAGCCTCCTCCATTGTTTGCATTCACCTGCTATGCATTGACACAGGATGGAGCTGCTTCTTTCCCAGCCTGCCCATCACCACCCCCTGCACACAGCAATCCCAGCCCAGACTACACCTCCCAGAAGGCTCTGCTCTTCCAGGGGAGGACCCAGCTGCCTGCCTGTTCTGAGCAAAGGTTGTTCATTAGAGAAGCAGGTTGATGTTGGGGATATCCAGGGTGACATGACACCAGACAGGAGGAGGGCAGGCTGACTGCTCATCCACATTGCAGAGGAGGGCAGGGCTGATTGCAGCTCCAATTAGACTTTTTTTGGGTCATTGCAATTATCTGTCCTGAAGGTGAAGTTTGCTTCCATGACTGTCCAGCTCAGCCAGTTTCTGACAGTTAACCCTTTGTAGGTACCATGTGTCTGTGACTAGAGCCAGGTTTTGTCCTTAAGACATTTTACTATTAGGACTCATTCACGTGTGCAGCAGTCCTTGCTGCCCCTCTGAAAAGCAATCTGCAGTGAATCGCTTTTCAGAAGGTGTTTGACACTCTAAGGCTCCGTTCACACCAATGTGCTTTTTGCAGCAACACACTACAGAACATTTCACATGGTTTCTTATGGAGCATGCTCACATGTATGCTTTTTTTGAGCTGCTGCGTTTTTGGAAAGGGTCGGGGGCTTTTTTAACCCCTTCACGCCAGCGCCTCCTGGCCCTTTAAGAGTTTCAGAAGCCGGGTTTAGGGTCATGTGACCGCCGTTGGCACGGCGGTCACATGATCTTGAAAGGTCCTGATCAAAAGAGGAGCTCGGGACCTTTCCGTGAGTACCGGACATGTGTGCTGGGAGCATGCAGGGTGTGCGCTCTCAGCACATATGTCCTTTTTTAAATAATGCAAATGTGCGGCTGCTCGGTGTCTAGGCCCAGACGTGGGGAGGACGCACACTTGTGTTCGGCCGGTGTGAAGAGGTTAAAAGCAAAAGCAGTGTTTCTGCTACAATAGAGTTCAATAGAGAAGCTGCTGAAGTGCAAGGTAGTGTGTTTTTACCGTGGTTTGCATTTTTATTCTGTCCAGCAACAAAAAAAAATCCACAAAAGCTGAAAAAAACGCAGTAAAAACGTGTAGAAAAATGCAAAACAAACTGCGAAAAGCCAACTGCATAGGTGTGAACGGAGCCTAAATGTGTGGCGGCCCCATAGACTTGCATTGGTTTGCGTTGGTGGTGTGACACGCTGTTTGTGTGGCATGTGTCCAGCCCTGAGTGGCTACATGCCTTTTTTTGGGGAGGGAGGGGGGGAGAAAAACCTCTACTCAACCACCTGGTTTTACTGCCCCCTAGCCGCACATGTGAACGAAGCCCTTAGAAATCCTGATTTCTGTTTTAGGATATGTGTATGCAGTATGTACTGATCCTCCTCCTGAAGCTCTGCCGCTGTTTTGTAGCATATGATCGTCAAGGGAAACTGTGTAGGCAGCTGACTCCTGAAAATGCATGTTGCCTGGCTGTAATGCTGATTCTTATACTTGTATTGCCTACCAAAGTCACTGACTTAGGGCCGCTTCACACTATAGAAACGCAGTCTGGATGCGTTTCTGTATGTTTTTTTTTTTTTTTCTAATTTCAATAATTTTTATTGAAGATTTTCACGACATAACAGGGTAAAGGTATACAGTTCAGCTGAAGTAATACAGTATAGAAATGAACATTATACCCCATCGGAACTGGGGGGGTATTATAAAGGCCTCTAAGATGATGTTATCAGAGGTATTCTGGGTAGTGTGTTGAACTTGGTGGAGTGTATGGGGTATTGGGGAGGAGATGGTAGGGGGGGGAAAGAAGGGAAGATGGGGATGGGGGGTATGTAACTTGGTGGGGGAGGAAGTGCCAGTCTGGGATTGTTTAATGGTGTTGATTGTAGTCTATGTATCAAAGTTGTATGGAGCAATGTGGATTGGGAAACCATTGAGCCCATTGAGGGTTAAATTTATGTTGAGAGGAGTTATTTAACCATTCAATACCGGGAAATTTTCCCCCTTCCTGCCCAGGCCATTTTTTTAGGTTTCAGCGCTTTCACACTTTGAATGACAATTGCGCGGTCATACAACATTGTACCCAAACTAAAATTTTATCATTTTCTTCACACAACTAGAGCTTTCTTTTGGTGGTATTTAATCATCGCTGGGGTTTTTATTTTTTGCTAAATTAACAAAAAAGCCCAAAAATTTTGAAAAAAAAACACGTTTTTCTTTGTTTCTGTTATAAAAGTTTGCAAATAAATAATTGTTCTTCATAAATTTAGGCTGAGATGTATTCTGCTACATGTCTTTGGTGAAAATAACCCAAATTAGGATGTATTTTTTAGTTTGTAGGAAAGTTATAGAGTTCACAAACTATGGTATAGATCTGAATATTGATCAATCCTGAAGTACTGACAGCCAATCTAATTTCTTGAGGTCCAAGAATGTCAGAACAGTACAGATATCCCCAAATGACCCCTTTTTGCAGAGCAGACAGTCCGACGTACTTCATAAGAGGCATGGCAAGTTTTTTGAAGTTGTATTTTTTTTTGTCATTTTTCGGAAAATGAAAAAATAAAAAAAATTATTTTCACTATTTTTTTTTTTTACATACTCTCACCAGTGCAGTACAGCGGCATCATATAACTGGCATGGCGGTGATCAGGGACACTGACTGGTGACAGTATGAAAAAAAAAAAAAAATATATATATATATATTTTTTTTTTTAATTTTTTATTAAATTTTTTTTTCAAGATTTTTTTTTCATATTTCGCTATCTCCAAAGTAGTACAATGTTACCATAGTAACATTGTACTACTTTGGGGAAGTGATCAGTATTTATTTATTTTTTTTACACAATTTGCTTATAGCAAAGAATTACTTTGCTATAAGCAAGCATTTACCTGAATGACATCGATTCATTCAGGGGTTTGTTTTTTTTTGTGCTTAGCTGTGATTTGGCCACAGCTAATCACATGACATGTGCATGTGATCACTGCGACCATTCACAGCTAGACACTAGTATACAATGGATGGCATGAATGAAGCCATCCATTGTATACAACTGTCATGTGACCTGCTGTGATTGGTCACATGGTACCGGCAACGGGGGCCGGTACTCAGATCTGTCATCGGCCGTGTCCGAGGTACACGGCTGGTGACAGATCACGCCACTGCACGGCTCTGCAGGAGTGCAATCTGCGCATGTGCGAGAGGACGCCAAATGGCGGCCTCCCGGAAAGGTAATGCATTTTTGCGGACGCCATTTGGCCATAGGCCGGGCGTCAAATGGTTAATGCCAGTCTCTTCTCCATGTCACATTGGAAGTTAATATCGCGGATCAGGGATGTGAGAGAAGGAGCGTTTGAGGTTTTTTGATGCATTTTTGACGCATTCCAGTGCGTTTTTGATGCCTTCCAGTTCATTATTTCTCCTCTCTTTTTCTTCAGCCTAAATAATGACACATGCATTCCGGTGCGTTTTTGTTGCATTTTACTGCATTCCAGTACAGTTCAGAGCAGAAAAAATGCAGCATGTTTTTTACTTTTTTTTTTTTCTGGAACTGACCACACTGGTGTGAACTATGCCATTGAAAACCGTGTAACCTACTTTCAATGTGTTTTTGGCCTTTACACCCCGGTCACCCCAAACCTCGCTTTGAAATCGTGCGACAGTGAAGTCGCACGATTTCAAGGTCGGATGACATGCCAGTTTCAGGTGCGATTTGCAAAACATCTGACACAGATGTCTATGCAAATCGCACCAAAAGTAGTGCATGTACTACTATAGAAATCTGTGCGACTCTGACCAACCCTGCCTGGAGTTTGCATGTTCTCCCTGTGCCTTTGTGGGTTTCCTCCAGGTAGTCTGGTTTCCTCCCAAACTCCAAAGACATGCTGGTAGGTTAATTGGCTCCTGTCTAAATTGGCCCTAGTATGTGTATGTATGAATGTGAGTTAGGGACCTTAGATTGTACGCCCCTTGAGGGTTAGGGACTGATGTGAATGTACAATATATATGTAAAGTGCTGCATAAATTGATGGCGCTATATAAGTACCTAAAATAAATAAATAAGTTGGAACTGTACCGCTATGACCAGGGGCAGACTGACAACTCATGGGGCCCACGGGCATTAGGGGATCATGGGGCCCCTGTGTCCTTGCCCAAACTCAAAAAAGCCTATGAAAAAGGTAGCAGGGGCATCTCATGGGGCCCCCTACTGATCCCGGGCCCTCGGGCAGTGCCTGAGTTTCCAAATGGTCAGTCCGCCCCTGGTTATGACTGCTGTAATTGTGGACAATAGGGTGCGACTTGGCATGGGATTTGAAAGTCGCATGGCATGCAAATCGCATGCCAATTCGCATCTAGTGTGACTGGGGACTTGAGGCAGAAATCCTGGAAGTTATGCACAGCACAGGTGAAATGCTCATGTTGTTCTTGGGGAGAGGACACTCAGTCCTGGTTCACACTGATGCCAGTTTTCAGTGCGAATTCCGCACCGCATTACAATCAACTGATGCGGGTGTGTATGTTAACAACACCCCGACATCGGTCTGCAAAATGCAGTGCGATGTGCAGAATCGGATCGCATAGGTGTGAATACCCATGAGATCCGATTCTACTGCGGACCATAAAAGGGTCCTGCATGTTTTTGGTGCAAATAGTCATACAAAATGTACGGCTCTGATCGCACCACACACAGATCGCACCACACACAGATCGCACCACACACAGATCGCACCACACACAGATCGCACCACACACAGATCGCACCACACACAGATCGCACCACACACAGATCGCATGTGATTTGTACAAAAATGTAGTGTGATCCTAGGCTGAAGATCGACTCATCTGACCCGCCGGGCAGAATAAAAAATGCAAAACGTGGCAAAAACGCACTGCCAGGCATTTCAGTCAAAATCGGGCATGAATTTTCCAACATGACTGATAAAAAAACGTGCGAAAAACGGCTAACCAATTAACCCACTAATGGTGCGAAAATCGGACAATTTTTTTTTTTTCGACCCATCTAGGACCGGCATTAGTCATCCATCGCTGCTTTTCCATGTTTAATTGCAAGAAATTTTATTGGCACACCTGAGCTGCTACATTTGCCTATTTAGTTTAGATGCTGTAAGATTTTAATTGCAAGGGAAAAAAAAACGGTTTGTGTTGATGCCATGCAGGGATATACAGTGTTGGTGGTCAGTTGCCCAGATCTGTTTGAATGTTTTTTGAACCAAACCTGGATAAAAGCAGAGGGGTCGCCTGCAAATCTGGATGGCCAGACTTCTATCTGTGGGTGGTCTCTTCCGGGATGTTAGATTTGACCCGTCGTCTCTCTAAAGCTGGCTATACACTAGCCATGTACAGAACAAAAACGTTTTTTAATTTTCGGATCGACTAGTTAAGTTACTAATTTTGTTTCATTGCTTCCATAATTACATTTGTTTCATCTCGTTTATTTGTTTTCGACCAGATTCTAATTTTTTCAAAGGATTCAAATTTAATTTGAGTCGAAAATATTGAATCAATCCAAATTCATTGTGAAGAATAGCTGGTTCTATTCAAGGTTGGAAATTCACATTTCGGAAGATGGTTATTATTTTTTTCTCATCAATTCTATTCTATTCAGTTTTTTTTACTGTTCTATTATTTTCTATTATTTTATTTTCCATTCCTTTCCTTTCTATTCTATTTTAGGCTTTTCTATTTCAAATTCGAATTTCAGAAGACGGCTATATTCTTTTTTTAATTCTATTTTTTTTTTTACTATTCAATTTTTTTCTATTCTATTCTTCTCTATTAGATTCCTTTATTTTCTATTCTATTTTTTTTTTTACTATTCAATTTTTTTCTATTCTGTTCTTTTCTATTAGATTCCTTTATTTTCTATTCTATTTTGTTCTTTTCTATTCTATTCTGTTTTATGCTATTCTATTTGAAATTCGAATTTCAGAATATGGCTATATTCTTTTTTAAATTCCATTCTATTTTTTTTCTATTCTTTTCTATTAGATTCCTTTATTTTCTATTATAGTTTGTTCTTTTCTATTCTATTCTGTTTTTTTTATTATTATTATAATACAGTATTTATAAAGCGCCAATAGTTCGCTCAGCGCTGTACATTACAAAGGGGGACAGAACATGTGACAGAACAACAACAATACAATGCAAAACATGAGGGGATCGAGGGCCCTGCTCTTTCGAGCTTACAATCTATGATATGCTATTCTATTTGAAATTTGAATTTCAGAAGATGGCTATATTCTTTTTTTAATTCTATTCTATTTTTTTTTTTACTATTCAATTTTTTTCTATTCTTTTCTTTTCTATTAGATTCCTTTTTTTTCTATTCTATTTTGTTCTTTTCTTTTCTATTCTATTCTGTTTTATTCTATTCTATTTGAAATGTGAATTTCAGAAGATGGCTATATTCTTTTTTTAATTCCATTCTATTTTTTTCTATTCTATTGTTTTCTATTAGATTCCTTTATTTTCTGTTATATTTTGTTCTTTTCTATTCTTTTCTGTTTTGTGCTATTCTATTTGAAATTCGAATTTCAGAAGACGGCTATATTCTTTTTTTAAATCTATTCTATTTTTTTTTTACTATTCAATTTTTTTCTATTCTTTTCTATTAGATTCCTTTATTTTCTATTCTATTTTTTTTTTACTATTCAATTTTTTCTATTCTGTTCTTTTCTATTAGATTCCTTTATTTTCTATTCTATTTTGTTCTTTTCTTTTCTATTCTGTTCTGTTTTATGCTATTCTATTTGAAATTTGAATTTCAGAAGATGGCTATATTCTTTTTTTAATTCTATTCTATTTTTTTTTTTACTATTCAATTTTTTCTATTCTGTTCTTTTCTATTAGATTCCTTTATTTTCTATTCTATTTTGTTCTTTTCTTTTCTATTCTGTTCTGTTTTATGCTATTCTATTTGAAATTTGAATTTCAGAAGATGGCTATATTCTTTTTTTAATTCTATTCTATTTTTTTTTTTACTATTCAATTTTTTTCTATTTTATCTATTAGATTCCTTTATTTTCTATTCTATTTTGTTCTTTTCTATACTATTCTGTTTTATTCTATTCTATTTGAAATTTGAATTTCAGAAGATGGCTATATTCTTTTTTTAATTCCATTCTATTTTTTTTCTATTCTATTCTTTTCTATTAGATTCCTTTATTTTCTATTCTATTTTGTTCTTTTCTTTTCTATTCTGTTCTGTTTTATGCTATTCTATTTGAAATTCGAATTTCAGAAGATGGCTATATTCTTTTTTTAATTCCATTCTATTTTTTTTTCTATTCTTTTCTATTAGATTCCTTTATTTTCTATTATATTTTGTTCTTTTCTATTCTATTCTGTTTTATTATTATTATTATTATTATACAGTATTTATAAAGCGCCAATAGTTCGCTCAGCGCTGTACATTACAAAGGGGGACAGAACATGTGACAGAACAATAACAATACAATGCAAAACATGAGGGGATCAAGGGCCCTGCTCTTTCGAGCTTACAATCTATGCTATGCTATTCTATTTGAAATGTGAATTTCAGAAGATGGCTATATTCTTTTTTTAATTCCATTCTATTTTTTTCTATTCTATTGTTTTCTATTAGATTCCTTTATTTTCTGTTATATTTTGTTCTTTTCTATTCTTTTCTGTTTTGTGCTATTCTATTTGAAATTCGAATTTCAGAAGACGGCTATATTCTTTTTTTAAATCTATTCTATTTTTTTTTTACTATTCAATTTTTTTCTATTCTTTTCTATTAGATTCCTTTATTTTCTATTCTATTTTTTTTTTACTATTCAATTTTTTCTATTCTGTTCTTTTCTATTAGATTCCTTTATTTTCTATTCTATTTTGTTCTTTTCTTTTCTATTCTGTTCTGTTTTATGCTATTCTATTTGAAATTTGAATTTCAGAAGATGGCTATATTCTTTTTTTAATTCTATTCTATTTTTTTTTTTACTATTCAATTTTTTCTATTCTGTTCTTTTCTATTAGATTCCTTTATTTTCTATTCTATTTTGTTCTTTTCTTTTCTATTCTGTTCTGTTTTATGCTATTCTATTTGAAATTTGAATTTCAGAAGATGGCTATATTCTTTTTTTAATTCTATTCTATTTTTTTTTTTACTATTCAATTTTTTTCTATTTTATCTATTAGATTCCTTTATTTTCTATTCTATTTTGTTCTTTTCTATACTATTCTGTTTTATTCTATTCTATTTGAAATTTGAATTTCAGAAGATGGCTATATTCTTTTTTTAATTCCATTCTATTTTTTTTCTATTCTATTCTTTTCTATTAGATTCCTTTATTTTCTATTCTATTTTGTTCTTTTCTTTTCTATTCTGTTCTGTTTTATGCTATTCTATTTGAAATTCGAATTTCAGAAGATGGCTATATTCTTTTTTTAATTCCATTCTATTTTTTTTTCTATTCTTTTCTATTAGATTCCTTTATTTTCTATTATATTTTGTTCTTTTCTATTCTATTCTGTTTTATTATTATTATTATTATTATACAGTATTTATAAAGCGCCAATAGTTCGCTCAGCGCTGTACATTACAAAGGGGGACAGAACATGTGACAGAACAATAACAATACAATGCAAAACATGAGGGGATCAAGGGCCCTGCTCTTTCGAGCTTACAATCTATGCTATGCTATTCTATTTGAAATTCGAATTTCAGAAGATGGCTATATTCTTTTTTTAATTCTATTCTATTTTTTTTCTATTCTATTCTATTCTTTTCTATTAGATTCCTTTATTTTCTATTCTATTTTGTTCCTTTCTATTCTATTCTGTTTTATGCTATTCTATTTGAAATTTGAATTTCAGAAGATGGCTATATTCTTTTTTTAATTCTATTCTATTTTTTTTTTTACTATTCAATTTTTTTCTATTCTATTCTTTTCTATTAGATTCCTTTATTTTCTATTCTATTTTGTTCTTTTCTATTATATTCTGTTTTATGCTATTCTATTTGAAATTCAAATTTCAGAAGTTGGCTATATTCTTTTTTTTAATTCTATTCTATTTTTTTTTTTAACTATTCAATTTTTTTCTATTCTATTCTTTTCTATCAGATTCCTTTATTTTCTATTCTATTTTATTCTTTTCTATTCTGTTTTATTCTATTGTATTTGAAATTTGAATTTCAGAAGCTAACACTAATACACATAGTCTTTGAAGGAAATCAGCAATAATCAGCAATATGTTTATATTTCAAATCTGTTTTCGAATTAGATTTGCTTTCAAATGAAATTTGGTTTTGTTATTTCGGAATTGTTTAAATTTGTTACTGTTGTAATTCGACAATTCGTCGACATCCTCTCTTTCTAGTCTATTCTTTTCTAATCTATTCCTTTATGTTCTATTCTTTTGTATTATATTATTTTCCATTCCGTTTTGTCCTATTCTATTCTATTCTATTTTATTCTATTCTATTTTCTATTCTTTTGTGTTTTGTCTTATTTTTTTTGAAATTCAAATTTCAGAAGACAGCTTTGTATATTCGATGGATCAACTTGTACAACTAGGGTGCCTGTACATGGATTAAAATTCATCCAGTCCCTGCTGAACTGTGCAAATTTTGATCTGTCTATCGTCTGTGTTGGATAGATCCTTATCCCGGTGGCCTAGAAAATGGGAGGCAGTAAAAATGGGTAGTTGATCTGTGTTTATTACCCCCCCCCAACTACCCACCTACCAGCAGACATGACGACTGCTGGGGACTGTTTTTACATTGTTATGGCCACAATGCTTCGCTTTGCACCAATTTTAACTCAAACTCGCCCATTAAAGTACATGGTACTGCACCACAAAGCATGGCATGCTCAGCTATGGCATTAGTTCAATGTAAAATCCCTGTTAGGATTGAGAAAAGAAAAGGAAGGAAAATGGAAGGAGGGGGCTGTATTGGCTACTGAATGCCTGTATCTGGCTCTAAACCATCTCTGTAAAGCCTCTTGGGTGGCGTGGGGGGGATGGTAAAATCAGGTAGTTGAGCCATGGTTTTACTATATCCCACCCTCCCACCTAAAGCCTGCACTGTGCACACCAAAAGCAACAGGGAGTATAATTACTGCTGCGGCCGTGAAGCAAATATCGTAGCTGCAGCATGTATACACCCCATCTGCTGCCTTTGCAGCTAAAAGGGGAGTGAATGGGGGTGGCAAAAACACTTCTCAATCACAGAATTGTTTGTCCCTTAACCACTAGTGGGAATGAGCCCAGATTTGGCCATCCAATTCAATGGGGCTGCACCACAAACGCTTAATGTGTGGCATTCGGGAAGCAGCACGATCACTTCCTGAAAGCGGCTGCTTAGCTGCCGTCTGAAAAGTGACCCACCGCTGATCAATTTTCAGAGAATGGGAAAAAATGTGAAAAAAAGTAATCCACCTCAGATTACTTTTCAAAGCCTGCCACCCTTGTGAATATGCACTTAGGCACTCCTATACTGTAAAGTATTACTTTTATAATATATATTATTATTATTATAATACAGGATTTACCTGTATATAGCGCCAACAGTTTGCACAGCACTCTACAAATTAAAGGGAAATCGCACAATACAATTCAATACAAGAGGGATCAGCAGACCCTGCTCGTAAGAGCTTACAATCTAAAAGGGAGTGGCAAGTGATACAAAAAGTATTACGTTCTCTGTATATAAATGAATTAAATATATTTATATAAAGTATAATAAATAAATATATTAAATACAAGTCTAATAATATATATAAATATAAAGTATGTATAAATGAATGAAATATATTTATTTATTATACTTTATATAAATATATTTTATTCATTTATAAATATTTTATATAATTATTATTAGACTTGTACTTATTTATTTATTATACTTTATATAAATATATTAAGTACATGTCTAATAATATATATAAATATAAAATATGTATAAATTAATAAAATATATTTATATAAAGTATAATAAATAAATAAGTACAAGTCTAATAATATATATAAAATATTTATAAATTAATAAAATATATTTCTATAAAGTATAATAAATAAATATATTTCATTCATTTATACATACTTTATATTTATATATATTATTAGACTTGTATTTAATATATTTATTATACTTTATATAAATATATTTTATTCACTTATAAATATTTTATATATATTATTAGACTTGTACTTAATATATTTATATAAAGTATAATAAATAAATAAGTACAAGTCTAATAATATATATAAATATAAAATATGTATAAATGAATAAAATATATTTATATAAGTCTAATAATATATATAAACTATTTATAAATGAATAAAATATATTTATATAAAGTATAATAAATATATTTCATTCATTCATTTATACATACTTTGTATTTCTATATATTATTAGACTTGTATTTAATATATTTATTATACTTTATATAAATATATTTTATTCATTTATAAATATTTTCTATATATTATTAGACTTGTACTTATTTATTTATTATACTTTATATAAATATATTAAGTACAAGTCTAATAATATATATAAATATAAAATATTTATAAATGAATAAAATATATGTATATAAAGTATAATAAATAAATATTAAATACAAGTCTAAAAATATATATGAATATAGTGTTAACACCATTCAAACTTCATTATAGGCGTTTGTGGGGCGTTTTTCACACTTGGCAAATGCCTAGCAACCGCCGCTAAACTACGCATGTGGCGTTTGCGGAGCATTAAAAACGCTCCGCAAACGCCGGACCAACGCTTGTCAAATGCTATAGGGGCGTTTAGCAAGAGTTGGAAAAATAGTCAAGTGTGAATGAGCCCTAAATGAATTAAATATATGTATACAAAGTATAATAAAATATATATATGTATCTAAATATAAAGTATTTATAAATAAATGAAATATATTTATAGGTATATAAAGTAGAATTCATAAATATATATAAATATGAAGTATAAAGTATACTAAATAAATATATTAAAATATAATAATCTATTTCAGTATAAAGTATACTAAACAAAGTATATTGTATCCATGTAAGCTGTAATATTTATATACGTGTATAATAATGACTGATTGCAGGGACGCCCAGGATATTGCGTTGTAGAACAAATGACAATACGTTGGGAAATGAACTGACATGTCACATTGACAGTGCTGGGTTTTTTTTTAATGCTTCCTGGGCTCACAGAGAGCGTGTGGCACAGCCTGCTGGTCACAATGTGCAATTGTCTGGTTGCAGCACAGACAAAACTACAACTCCCACAATGCAGTGCGGCAGAGGCAGGGAGGTGAGGGGGGTGGCTGTGTATCTCTTCTGCCTGGAACAGCTGACAGCCTGTGTAAGGTGAATGGAAACCATTACCCTGGGAAAAGGGGCTGAATTCCTGCAGGTGATGGGTGGGATGTCTCCCATCTGCACCTTGTCTTGGAGGGGGGGCACACCATGATGGGTGCAGATGATAACTGTAATGATGTTTTCACAGGAAAGATACCGGCTGCTGTTGCTGATCCTTCCATGCTGCATCTCTCTGTAGGCTGGGTGCAAGGCTCTCAGAATGGACCTAGCAGGTGAGCATTCATCACAATCCTGTATATTAATGTTACCTTTTATTTATAGTAAAGAGCAGGAATGAAAGTCTTCTGTATTCGTATTGTAATCTAATCATACTATCTCACTGGAGATCTGTCTGTATTGGCTACAGAAACCTGCACTATCTTATTTTGTCTTGGTTATAATAGGACAGTCCAGAGGCTATCTCTCTATATTAGATACAATATCCATCCCAGATCCTGTCTGGGTAATAATATCTACTCTGGAGATCTCTGAAAAGCCAGATCAATAATATCTAGCCAGCAGATCTCTGAGTGTTAAAGGTATGAAGCAGTACTGTCCTGATAATATCCAGTCAGCAGATATGTTTATTAGATGTACAAGCTGTCAGATCTGGTCGTGCTAAAACCGTCCAGTTAGAACATTTCTATTAGATACCGGAACCAGCCCCGAATGATCCTGCTGGTTAATGATGGTTAGTTAGAAGTTCTTCCATGTTCTGGCTGATCCAGTCTTGTTGATGATTAGTTAGAAGTTCTTCCATGTTCTGGCTAATCTGGTCTTGATTATGGTGATTAGCTAAAGGTTCTGCCATGTTCTAGTTGACCCGTTCTTGTTAATGATGGTTGGTTAGACGTTTTTCCGTGTTTTGGTTGATCCACTCTAGGTAATGATGGTTAGAATTTCTTCCATGTTCTGGATGATCTGAATGATGATTAGTTAGATGTTCTTCCATGTTCTGGCTGGTTTAGTCTTGTTAATGATTGTTAGAGGTTCTTCTAAATTCTGGCTGATCCGGGCTTGTTAATGATGGTTAGTTTGAAATTCTTCCATGTTCTAACTGAACCAGTCTTGTTAATGATGGTTAGTTAGAGGTTCTTCCAAGTTCTGGCTGATCTGGGCTTGTTAATGATGGTTAGTTTGAACTTCTTCCATGTTCTAACTGAACCAGTCTCGTTAATGATGGTTAGTTAGAGGTTCTTCCAAGTTCTGGCTGATCTGGGCTTGTTAATGATGGTTAGTTTGAAATTCTTCCATGTTCTAACTGAACCAGTCTCGTTAATGATGGTTAGTTAGAGGTTCTTCCAAGTTCTGGCTGATCCGGGCTTGTTAATGATGGTTAGTTTGAAATTCTTCCATGTTCTAACTGAACCAGTCTCGTTAATGATGGTTAGTTAGAAGTCCTTTCTTGTTCTGACAGATCCGGGCTTGTTAATAATGGTTAGTTAGAAGTTCTTCCTTGTTCTGGCTGATCTGGTCTTTAATGATGGTTATTTAGAGGTTGTGCCATGTTCTATCTGACTCGATCTTGTTGATGATGGTTAGTTAGAAGTCCTTCTGGCTGATCCAGTCTTGTTAATGATAGTTAGAGGTTCTTCCATTTTATGGCTGATTCGGTTTTGTTAAATGATGGTTAGTTCTTTCATATCCGGCATGATCCAGTCTTGTTAATGATGATTACTTATAAGTTCTTCAATGTTCTGAATAATCCACTCTTGTTAATGATTAGTTAGAAGCTTTTCCATGTTCTGGCTGATCCTGTTTTTGACTTTTTACCTACACTCCAGGAGGACTTGTAGTTCTGTATATCTATATAGTAATATTTGAGACATCCTGAAGATCTGTGTATGTTCGGTATGTCACAAATGTAACCTTAATCCTTAACTCAAAGCTGTGTGACAGGTAGACCTGCCAGTGTCACACTAGCATCGTATTTCTTTAGATCAAATAAACAAAGACATGGAGTTAACTCTTTCCCAAGGTTGATGTCACAATTGAAGATGCTGTGTACCGAAAAACATACAGGTAAACACAAACACTCTGTGTGACTTGAGTGTGGACACACACAAAAAAAGTGTTCATCTGTTCATTTGGAGTTGTCTCTGACAGTTGTGCTGAGGATTTACTTTATGATTTTCTTAATCCCTTACAGTTTCTGTTTGAAGCTCAAGGCTTGCTGCTCCAGGATTTATAGACAGTTTGAGCCACCTTTTTTTAAAGTTCTCTTTCTACGCTGACGCACCTAAAAAGTTTGGACAACGTGACCTGGTCTTTCTCAACTATGAAACTAATTTGCTAAGCAGAATGTCTCTGTTTGACAGCGGATGGTAAAATGACCGATGGAGACGATTCATGGATTATTCGGGAACCATTTTATGGACTTCTGGTCTTGGACGTCTTTAAATGTTTTTATGATGGATACATGGTTCTTGTCTATGCTTGGGATTACCATGAAGTGAACTAGTATCCTACCTTGAAAAGCAGGTATGGATGGCCTTCCAAAACCTGAGCCTATGTTGTGGCAAAACCCTTCAGACCCAAAAGAAAATGGGATGTGGCATGAGGTACAGAGTTACGGGGTGTCCAACCCTTTGTGGACAGCCGTTTTTGACTACGAGGCCACAGCAGAAGAGGAATTGACGTTGCGGAAAGGGGACCTGGTGGAGATCCTCTCCAAGGACTCTACAGTCTCTGGAGATGAGGGTTGGTGGACAGGAAAGGTTAGAGACAAAGTGGGCATATTTCCCAGTAACTATGTGGTCAGTGATCTTAAGTATACCACTTTGAGAAATGCCCCAACGGACTTCCCACACCCACTTCAAATAAAATTTGAAGAGCTGGAATTCGAGGAGATCATTGGTGTAGGGGGTTTTGGGAAGGTCTACAAGGGAATATGGAGAGAAGAGGAGGTGGCAGTAAAAGCGGTACGTCACGACCCTGATGAAGACATCAATGTCACAGCTGAAAATGTCAGGCAAGAGGCCAAGCTGTTTTGCATGCTACGACACCCCAACATTATAGCTTTGAAAGGAGTGTGCTTGACACCCCCTCATCTATGCCTAGTCATGGAGTATGCCCGAGGGGGACCATTACACCGGGCTTTGGCAGGAAAAAAGGTTCCAGCTCATGTATTGGTCAACTGGGCAGTGCAGATTGCTCGAGGCATGAAGTATCTCCACGACGAAGCAATCGTACCTATCATCCACAGAGACTTGAAGTCCAGCAACAGTAAGTAGTCATTAAGAGCGATGTTTATTGCTGTCTTAAATGGTATTTTACTTTGGGGTGAATACTGCTACTCCCTGTGCTCAAAGACGCCCAGTTAAACTATTCCTATTCAAATGGTTTAGGCTGTAGGTCAAGTTAATTTCATTGCCCAAAAAATTAAGAAACACGATAGAGTGATAACAGAAAAAATACCAAGTGGTCCATCAATTCTGCCTGCTTCAAAGTTATACATTTAGCATTTACTTGGTCAACACAACAATTGTCCTTTTTGGTAAATAATTTTCAATATATGCTTACCTAGTGCAGTGAGAGAGGACTTACTGTTACTGTAGTCTTCAGTGAGCTTGGCTCAGCACCTTTGTGTTAACGTTCATAAAAACCTGAGCTTTTATGTGTGTTACTACAACATACGGTAACAAGCAACATGTGTGCTTGTCCTTCACCCCAATGCATGTATACAGTAATAACAAACACACCTGCACTACAACATATTGATGTGAATGCTTTATGCGCAATGATGCGTTATGTTAGAAACCTTTTTAGAGTGAATGGATTGCTTTAACACAGTTTGCATAAACATGCTAAGGATTAAAGCAGCCATTCTCAACCAAGGTTCCTCTAGAGCAGTGGTTCTCAACCTGTGGGTCGCGACCCCTTTGGGGGTCGAACGACCCTTTCACAGGGGTCCCCTAAGACCATCAGAAAACACATATTTCCGATGTGTAAAGAGCAGCTACTGTGTAGAAAGCAGCTGCTGTGTTGAAAGCAGCTACTCTGTTAAAAGGAGCTATTGTGTTGAAAGTAGCAGTATTGGAGGTAAAACAACACTTCATGAATTATAATTACTTGGTAAATAATTTTATGGTTGGGGGTCACCACAACATGAGGAACTGTATTAAAGGGTCACGGCATTAGGAAGGTTGAGAACCACTGCTCTAGAGGTTGTTAGGGGTTCCTTGAGTTGTGATTGATTGACCTTCCATTTGATGATGCCTGCCTAGTTCCAGGGCCAACACCACTTGGTAACATCAGAGGCATTATACCAATGATCCTTTTTAGCTATATGTAAGGGTGGCATTCTGACTACAATGTAAGATGGGCATCTTCCTACTGACCCTTGATCCCTTGATTTAGTTTTAACGAGGGTTACCTGACAGCTGAAAATTACTTCAAGGGTTCCTGTGGAGTATAAAGGTTGAGAGAGGCTGGATTCAAGCAATGCATTAAGTGAGAAGAGAGCAGGACGGGGTAAAATGTAGCCTTGTTATGTAAAACAGCAGCCAATATGTGCCTGATCAACCCTTACCAAGCCTGCTGGTGCACTTGTTGGCACTGCTGCAAACTCAGTACTGTTATTGGGCCCTGGTGCAGACTTTTAGTGACCGTAGTTGGCTTTTCGTATCATAGGACTTAATTCAGAATTGTTAACACTAGGAAAGGGATCTTTATTTTTAGCCATACAAACCTCACTGAACTCAGCTAAAAATATCTCACTTTTTTGAAAATAAGGATCTTTATCCTGATGTGTTATCCTTGTGAACTTAAGTGAGATATACGCTATGAGAAAACTGGAAGAAAAATCCCGTACAAGGACTGATCATTCGATTTTCGCATAGTGTGTATACAATTTTCGACATTCGATTCAGACTTTCCAAATGAAAATTTCTGAAGGGAAAAACTCCCAAATTTTTCTCGTTCGTGAACAGAACTATTATTTATTTATTTACTTCAGGTACTTATATAGCTCCATCAATTTATGGAGCACTTTACATATACCGTATTTGCCGGCGTATAAGACGACTTTTTGACCCTTGAAAATCTTCTCAAAAGTCGGGGGTCGTCTTATACGCCGGTACACATGTTTAGGGGGGCTGCGGCATTAAGTACAGGGGTTTGCAGGGGCTGATGTCTCTTACCTGGATCCAGTCCCACGACGATCCGGTCCAGGAAGCGCGGCGTCTCCTTCAGTTCGGCCACTGGATGTTCGTGCGGCTGCTCGGCTCCGCCTCCTCACCGGTGATTGGCCGCCAGAACTGTAGCTCAGGAAAGGCACACAGGCGGCCAATCACCAGCGAGGGGGCGGAGCCGAGCGGCCCCGCGAAAATTGAGTGCCGGAGCAGCAGGTAAGTGTTCTGTGTAGAGGTGCTGCTGCAACCACATATGCTGGCTGCAGGAGCACCATACGAGAACAGGGTCAGCAAGTCTCAGTGGGAGGAATAGTGCCCCATCATTGGTGTCACTGATACCAATGATGGTGCACTATTCCTCCCACTGACACCAACGATGGGGCACTATTCCTCCCCCCCACTGACACCAATGATGGGGCACTATTCCCCCCCCACTGACACCAACGATGGGGCACTATTCCACCCCCCACTGACACCAATGATGGGGCACTATTCCACCCCTCACTGACACCAATGATGGGACACCATTCCTCCCACTGACATCAATGATGGGACACCATTCCTCCCACTGACACCAATGATGGGGCACTATTCCTGCCACTGATACCAATGATGGGGCACCATTCCTGCCACTGATACCAATGATGGGGCACCATTCCTGCCACTGATACCAATGATGGGGCACTATTCCTCCCACTGATACCAATGATGGGGCACTATTCCTCCCACTGACACCAATGATAGGGCACTGTTCCTCCCACTGACACCAATGATGGAGCACTATTCCTCCACTGATACTAATGATAAGGCACTATTCCTGCCACTAATGCCAATGATGGGGCACTATTCCTGCCACTAATACCAATGATGGGGCACTATTCCTCCCACTGACATCAATGATGGGGCACTACTCCTCCCACTGGTGTGCATTGGAAGAGGGGTAGTCTTATACGGCGAGTATAGCCCAAACACTACATTTTAGCAGGAAAAGTAGGGGGGTCGTCTTATACGCCCAGTCGTCTTATACGCCGGCAAATACGGTATATTGTACATTCACATCAGTCCCTAACCCTCAAGGGACGTACAATCTAAGGTCCCTAACTCACATTCATACATACACATACTAGGGACAATTTTATATTTCAATATTTTTTATTGAGAATCAGACATATAATAGCATAAAACAGGATGGCAAAAAAAGGGGGTCCACCTACATGGTGGGACGATATATAGAATCACAATCACAACACTGATAGGCACGCAAAAACATTTGACTAACAATCGCAATAAGGATACACACAGAGAGTGCCATTACCATCAAGACGTAAAGGTTACTAGGGCCAATTTTAGACAGGATCCAAATTCACCTACCAGCATGTCTTTGGAGTGTGGGAGGAAACCGGAGTACCCTGAGGAAACCCACGCAGGCACAGGGAGAGCATGCAAACTCCAGGCAGGTGGTGCTGTGGTTGGGATTTGAACCAACGACCCTAGTACTGCGAGGTAGAAGTGCTAACCATTTAGCCACTGTGCTGCCCAACTAGTGTTTTTCATTTAATGTGGACTGTTTTTGTATAAGAAAAATTGGGTACAAAAGACTGCACGTGATCAATAAACAACAATAATCTACTCTACAACATTTCTACATCAAACAATAAAAAGCCTTTGTCCTTCGAGAATTTTCAAACAGTTAGTACCATCCTCTGGTTTGATTTGCTGCACGGTGGTGCCATGGTTGGGATTCGAACCAACAACCCTAGTACTGCCAGGTGGAAGTGCTAACCATTTAGCCACTGTGCTGCCCAACTAGCGATTTTCATTTAATGTGGACTGTTTTTGTATAAGACAAATTGGGTATAATAGACTGCACATAATTAATAAACAACAATAATCTACCCTACAACGTTTCTACATCAAACAATAAAAAGCCTTTGTCCTTCAAGGATTTTCATACAGTTAGTATCATCCTCTGGTTTGATTTGCTGTGAAACATCGAGGAAAACCAGACAATCGTTTGCCTGATTTTCTTGTATCTTAGAACTGATATTCTTTCACCTTACCTGCCAGTACGAATTAAACAGAACGCTGAATACTCACCTTTCCAACAGTCCTGCACCACCATCTTCTTCTGAGTGCTGGTTTTAAGGCCTGTTCATTGGCTGGCAGAGGATGATGTCTTTCATGTGAAGGCCGTCATCCTGCCACTGAGATTGTCTCTTCTGCAAATAAAAACCTCCCTGCTTGCTGTATCTCCCCAAACATCCATTTTAAATTTTTTTTTTTTTTATAGTATGACATCTGATCCCAGATGTGTTACTGACAGACTCCTAGACTGGGCCAGAGAAAGACTTTACCATTGCTGCATCTTTTTCTTATCTGGAACTTTGTGTGCCGGAGTCCTTTTATTACCAGGGACAGCACTGGCCCTTTATATTTTCCTGTACAGATATGGTCCTCTGCCATGGACTATGCACACACTGACAATTCCTGAGATTATTTACCGACATTGGTGTGACTTTGGACTTTTCTTGTCTTTTACATGGAGTTTATTATAGCTTGGAATGTATACAATGTTGGTTTAATTGTAATAAAGAAACACACTACTGCATAGATTTTTTATTAGCAATAGAGATAGAAGTTAGGTCAGCCATCATGGAATGACATTCTCAGAATTCCAGCCTGATAAATGTGAACTCCAGGCTGATGATAGATAAAACATGCCTTAATGCAGTTTGTTGATCCTTTGAAAATAATAAAACCTATTTTACATACAATTATCATAACTATGTTATGCTTCCTTCCTGTCTTCTCCTGTACAGCAGCACTCAGACCTGGAGAGGGAGGGGCAGCTCTAAGAGCCAATGGAAAAACAGAATGGTTTGCCGCACAAACAGCAATGTGGTGGATGAAATCCCTTATTGGAATCCTTTACATGCAATATGATAAGAACATGACAACTCCAAGACAGGACAGAGGAGCAGTAACTGCAGCCAACCATTCTGTTTTTCCATTGCATCTATGATCACGGATCGGGCCAGCACATGCGTGTCTGTGGAGGGGTTATGCAGATTCGACACTCACCTGGAGCGAATCTTTAGCTCTTTCAGTAGCTCTAAGAGCCAGTCAGACTCAGTAGCATGCAGCTATGCTGATTGGCAAACATGCTGACAGAAGGAGAGATCAGAGCGAGTGGAAATGATGACTCTTCAGCGTGTTGTTTCTTCTTCATCACCAGGCTGCAGAAGGGGAGCTGACATCCCTGTATTCTCTAAAGCAGACCTAAAGCCTTCAATCTTTAACGGCCAAGGAGGCTGCCTTCTTTTCCTGTTTGATTTGTAGTTGCCATGGTGCTGCACATGTGATCAATTTGGACACCTCTGTTGATGGCTTGATAGTTCAGTTAAGAGCACAAGCAACTGTGACGTTAATCATTCACACTAGTTTTGGGAAACCAGGTTTAGTTCTGCTTTAATTTAAGGTCTCATTCACATGGGTTTTTAGTGCCAGTTGTAGGGAGAATCCAGGGTATTCCTGTAATTGGTTTTATACGTGGATCCAAATAGTTGCGACCTGCACAGAGCAATGACGGGCTGCCAGTGGCCCCAACTGTCCTCGAGTGTTCACATGTAATGGCACAGCTAAAGATAAACCGTGGTAGGGGCAGATGATCACCCTTGGAAACCAGCCAGTTGTCAGCCTGTCATTGTTCTGTATAGTTATGTGCATCCACCTGTGAATCCAGCCACAGGAATCCGCTGGATTCTTTCAGCAGTTGATACTAAAATCCAGTATGAATGAAGCATAAGGGTGGAATAACGTCCTTACAGAATGTCTCCAACTTACAAGACGACCTCAATGCTCTGTGTAATTGGGCAACTATGTGGCAAATGAGGTTTAATGTTGATAAATGTAAGGTTCTGCACTTGGGGGCTAAGAATATGCATGCATCATACATACTGGGGGGGGGGGGTAGAACTGGGGGAATCAATGGTGGAGAAGGATCTGGGGGTTCTGGTAGATCACAAACTTAACCTCTTCATGCCGGCCAAACGCAAATGTGCGGCCTCCCGACGTCTGGGCCTAGACGCCAAGCGGCCGCACATTTGCGTTCTAATAAAAAAGAACATATGTGCTGAGAGCGCGCGCCCTGCGTGCTCCCAGCACACATGTCCAGTACTCACGGAAAGGTCCCGATCTCCTTTCCCGATCATGTGATGGTGTGTCACGGAGGTCACATGACAATGAAACCCTGCCCGCCTCCTGGCTTCTGAAACTCTTAAACGGCCAGAAGGCGCCAGCGCGAAATGGTTAATAATGGCATGCAATGCCAAGCTGCGGGTTCTAAAGCGAGCAAAATCCTCTATTGTATTAAAAGAGGTATAGACTCCAGAGAGAGAGATATCATTTCCCCCGGTACACATCATTAGTAAGACCTCATCTGGAATATGCAGTTCGGTTTTGGGCACCAATTCACAAAAAGAACATTGGGGACCTGGAGAAAGTACAGAGAAGGGCAACCAAACTGATAAGAGGCATGGAGGAGCTCAGCTATGAGGAAAGATTAGAGGAACTGAATTTATTCTCTCTTGAGAAGAGGAGATTAAGGGGGGATATGATCTCCATGTATAATACATAAGGGGGGATATGATCACCATGTATAATACATAAGGGGGGATATGATCACCATGTATAATACATAAGGGGGGATATGATCACCATGTATAATACATAAGGGGGGATATGATCTCCATGTATAATACAGAAGGGGGGATATGATCTCCATGTATAATACATAAGGGGGGATATGATCTCCATGTATAATACATAAGGGGGGATATGATCACCATGTATAATACATAAGGGGGATTATGATTACCATGTATAATACATAAGGGGGGATATGATCACCGTGTATAATACATAACGGGGGGGATATAACCACCATGTATAATAAATAAGGGGGGATATGATCGCCATGTATAATACATAAGGGGGGGATATGATCTCCATGTATAATACATAAGGGGGGATATGATCACCATATAT
Organism: Staurois parvus; assembly: GCF_062004578.1. NCBI lineage: Eukaryota > Metazoa > Chordata > Amphibia > Anura > Ranidae > Staurois > Staurois parvus. Next base: position 334,000 of record NW_028318929.1, read on the forward strand.
AATACATAAGGGGGGGATATGATCTCCATGTATAATACATAAGGGGGGATATGATCTCCATGTATAATACATAAGGGGGGACATGATCTCCATGTGTAATACATAAGGGGGGATATGATCTCCATGTATAATACATAAGGGGGGATATAATCACCATGTATAATACATAAGGGGGGATATGATCACCATGTATAATACATAAGGGGGGGATATGATCTCCATGTATAATACATAAGGGGGGATATGATCACCATATATAATACATAAGGGGGGATATGATCTCCATGTATAATACATAAGGGGGGATATGATCTCCATGTATAATACATAAGGGGGGATATGATCACCATGTATAATACATAAGGGGGGATATGATCACCATGTATAATACATAAGGGGGGATATGATCTCCATGTATAATACATAAGGGGGGATATGATCTCCATGTATAATACATAAGGGGGATATGATCTCCATGTATAATACATAATGGGGGATATGATCTCCATGTATAATACATAAGGGGGGATATGATCTCCATGTATAATACATAAGGGGGGGATATGATCAACACGTATAATACATAGGGGGGGATATGATCTCCATGTATAATACATAAAGGGGGATATGATCTCCATGTATAATACATAAGGGGGGATATGATCACCATGTATAATACATAAGGGGGATTATGATTACCATGTATAATACATAAGGGGGGATATGATCACCGTGTATAATACATAACGGGGGGGATATAACCACCATGTATAATAAATAAGGGGGGATATGATCACCATGTATAATACATAAGGGGGGGATATGATCTCCATGTATAATACATAAGGGGGGATATGATCACCATATATAATACATAAGGGGGGATATGATCTCCATGTATAATACATAAGGGGGGACATGATCTCCATGTGTAATACATAAGGGGGGATATGATCTCCATGTATAATACATAAGGGGGGATATAATCACCATGTATAATACATAAGGGGGGATATGATCACCATGTATAATACATAAGGGGGGGATATGATCTCCATGTATAATACATAAGGGGGGATATGATCACCATATATAATACATAAGGGGGGATATGATCTCCATGTATAATACATAAGGGGGGACATGATCTCCATGTGTAATACATAAGGGGGGATATGATCTCCATGTATAATACATAAGGGGGGGATATAATCACCATGTATAATACATAAGGGGGGATATGATCACCATGTATAGTACATAAGGGGGGATATGATCTCCATGTATAATACATAAGGGGGGATATGATCTCCATGTATAATACATAAGGGGGGATATGATCTCCATGTATAATACATAAGGGGGGATATGATCTCCATGTATAATACATAAGGGGGGGATATGATCAACACGTATAATACATAGGGGGGGATATGATCTCCATGTATAATACATAATGGGGGATATGATCACCATGTATAATACATAAAGGGGGATATGATCTCCATGTATAATACATAAGGGGGGGATATGATCACCATGTATAATACATAAAGGGGGATATGATCTCCATGTATAATACATAAGGGGGGGATATGATCAACACGTATAATACATAATGGGGGATATGATCACCATGTATAATACATAAAGGGGGATATGATCTCCATGTATAATACATAAGGGGGGGATATGATCACCATGTATAATACATAAGGGGGGATATGATCTCAATGTATAATACATAAGGGGGGATATGATCTCCATGTATAATACATAAGGGGGGATATGATCACCATGTATAATACATAAGGGGATATGATCTCCATGTATAATACATAAGGGGGGATATGATCTCCATGTATAATACATAAGGGGGATATGATCTCCATGTATAATACATAAGGGGGATATGATCTCCATGTATAATACATAAGGGGGATATGATCTCCATGTATAATACATAAGGGGGATATGATCTCCATATATAAATACATCAGTGGTTCATATAGTAAACTTGATGTAGCGCTACTCACCTTAAAGCGGAGCTCTACCCAAAAGGGGAAGTTCCGCTTTAAACCTTTGTCCCCCGCTCCCCATTATGGATTGTCACTTTAGGCGAGCGGGTACCTGTCAAATTAGCCACTGTGATCACCTAGGCGAACGGAAGCGTCTTCGCCCCTCCCTCCCCGTGGTCTTCTGGGACACGTGACAGGTCCCAGAAGACTAGGGGGCCATTCAGAAAGCGCAGCGCTTCATGCGCAGTGGGCACCCGGCTGTGAAGCCGCAAGCTGTCACAGCCGGGTGCCTACACTGAAGATGCCGGCACCAGGGAGAAAAGACGGCCAGTGAAACCAGCTGTGGTGAGGACACCGCTGGACCGAGGGACAGGTAAGTGTCTGTATTTTAAAAGTCAGCAGCTACAGTTTTTTTTCAGGTGGAACTCCGCTTAATTTTCTTCCTTTGAAACCAATTAAGAGTTTCCTTGGCTTTGTGTTTGGGATCATTGTCTTGTTAAAATGTCCACCCTTGTTTCATCTTCATCATCCTGGTAGATGGCAGCAGATTTTTATCAAGAATGTCTTGGTACATTTTTCCATTCATGCTTCCTTCAATGACATGAAGTTTACCAGTATCATTTGCGGAAAAACAGCCCCACACCATGATATTCCCACCTCCATGCTTCACAGTTGGTATGGTGTTTTTGGGGTAATGTGCATTTGATCTCCAAACATGGTGTGCACTATGACATCCAAAGAGTTAAATTTTGGTCTCATCTAACCAGGCTATATTCTCCCAATATTTCACAGGCTTGTCTAAATGTTGTGCAGCAAACTTTAAACGTGCTTCAACATGCTTTTTCTTCAGTAATGGAGTCTTGCGTGGTGAGCGTGCATACAGGCCATGGCAGTTGAGTGCATTACTTATTGTTTTCTTTGAAACAATTGTACCTCCTAATTCCAGGTCTTTCTGAAGCTCCCCACAAGTGGTCCTTGGCTTTTGGACAACTCTTCTGATAATTCTTTTCACTCCGCTGTCAGAAATCTTGTGAGGAGCAACTGATTGTGGCCGGTTTATGGTGAAATTATGTTCTTTCCACTTTCACAGTTCTTTCACTTGAACATTCAGAAGCTTAGAAATCCTTTTGTAACCAATGCCATCAGTATATTTTGCAACAATAAGGTTGTGAAGATCTTGAGAGAGCGCTTTGCTTTAACCCATCATGAGATGTTTCTTGTGTGACACCTTGGTAATGAGACATCTTTTTATAGGCCATCAGTTGAGACTGAACCAGCTGATATGAATTTGCACTGACAAGGGGCAGGCTTGCTTTCTAATTACTGATAGATTTCAGCTGGTGTCTTGGCTTTCCATGCATTTTTGCACCTCCCTTTCTTCATGTGTTCAATACTTTTTCCCTGTGTCATTCCATTTTATTACACAACTTTAGAAATATATTTACTGAGAAAAATGGTGACGTGTTCAATACCTATTTTACCCCTGGACTTCTATATATGGAAAAGGGGCTTAGCAATTATCCACAAAAGGCACCCTCTATACCCACCACTCAGCACTTTACATATCCCAATATGGAAGAGAGTTCAATCACTTTGTCTCAAGCTTAACCCCGTCCCTTCATCCAAATCAGCCCTGGTTCACACTGAATGCAACTTTGAAATCGCACTACTTCACTTGAAGTAGCGCGAATTCAAAGCCACAGATCAGAGCGATTTGTACCTCCGATTTCACTGCGGCTTGTAACTTCATTTAACTGAAGTCCTTGCGAGTCCCTCCTAAAGTCAGAAAAAAAGTAGCGCAGGAACTATTTTAGAAATTGCGCTACATCAAATCGCACTGATTAAAACAGTGCCATAGAAATATATTAGATGTGACTTCAGGTGCAGTTTGTAAATCGCATGTCGCACCTGAAGTCGCACTGGTGTGAACCAAGTAAACCTAGTCACTAAAATCTCCAAGTGTTCACATAGTCATGTCCTTTCAAAATTAATTTAAAATATTTTTGTTGGCGTATTGACACCAGTGACTGTGCCTTATGATCTGTATGCTCAATCTTTAACAAACTCATGCAGACTCCACCTCCGCAACATCGCCAAAATCCGCACGTTCCTAACCCCAGAAACCAGTAACAGCTAATCCTCTCCCTCATCATATCACGACTTGACTACTGCAACTCCCTCCTCACTGGCCTGCCTCGCCGCTGGCTATCCCCGCTTCAGTCCACCCTGAATACGGCTGCCAGACTCATTCACCTTTCCAACCGCTCCATCTCCGCCACCCCCCTCTGCCAATCCCTCCACTGGCTTCCGATTGCGCAACGGATCAAATTCAAAATCCTAACACTGACGTACAAAGCTGTCCACCATACTGCCCCAAACTACATCACTGACCTAATATCCAAGTACCGCCCAGCACGCACACTCCGCTCCTCACAAGACCTCCTTCTCTCTAGTTCCCTGGTCTCCTCCTCCCATGCCTGCCTCCAGGACTTCTCCAGGGTGTCACCCATCCTCTGGAACTCCCTGCCCCAACCCATCAGATTATCACCTACTCTCCTCTCCTTTAGGCGCACCCTGAAAACCCACCTCTTCAGGGAAGCCTACCCTACCCCCTGCTAACTTGCCGAGCTCCTCCACTCTTCCTACCACTCCATCCCCCACAGCTATCTCCTCCTGTACCACCATCCCCTCCCTCCTAGATTGTAAGCTCGAAAGAGCAGGGTCCTCGATCCCCTCATGTTTTGCATTGTATTGGTATTGTTCTGTCTCATGTATTGTCTCCCTTTGTAATGTACAGCGCTGAGCGAACTATTGGCGCTTTATAAATACTGTATAATAATAATAATAATCTGCATAACACGTGCCTGCTGCTGTGTGTTGTGTAGGGGTGGTGTATTGTAAGGCTCCATTCACACTAGCATTTTTTTAAGCTCCTAGAAGCTAAATACTGTTATCCTATGTGTCCATGATTACTGCTTTAGGCTGTTAGCATTTTTTGAGCTTCGACGTCAAGGAGCAGAAAAAAAATTGTTTTTGTAGAGTTTTTTGGAGTGTTTGTCCAACAGAACAAAACACTAAACACTCCTAAAATGCTCCTAAAAAAAAAACGCTATTAACAGCGTTTTTGTATCCATACTTTTTTCCCAACGTTTTTTGAGCTTTAAAAAAAAAAAAAGCCCTAAAAGCGTTGCACCATTTATCTTTTTTTCACTTTATTGAAATGTCAAGAAAGACCCTTCCTTCAACTTTATACATCACTGTGCATTCTGTACTCTGCTCCATAAAAATGCATTCCGTCCTCCATTTTTTTTGGCGTACACCATCAAAGCAGGTTGGTGTGAACTGAAACAATAGGACACGGGGCAGCTCAGGGGCTTACTGGTTAGCTCTCCTACTTTGCAGCGCTGGGGTCCTTTGTTCAAGTCCCAACCAGGAATGAAATGTCATTTTGTGACTTTTCAGTAAAGTAAAGGGGGGAAAAAAAGCGATAAATAGTGGGATGTAAATTCTCCTTGTGTGCTTGTGTGGGTTTCCTCCAAGTTCTCCAATTTTCTCCCACACTTGGGGGCAGAGACCAGTGCCAGGACAAGATCATCTAGCTCGCAGGGTGAAAATGCCGAATGGCGCCCCCCCCCCCAAAAAAAAAAAAGTGCCATTATGCGTCAGCCACTTCCGCTCCACCCCCCCCCCCCCAAAAGATCAAGCACTACTCTTTCCACATACCCACAAGCATAAATTCTCTTTTGCAGACCAAACATTCTCCCCAAACAAGCCCCCCCCCCTTCCAGTACATATCCTTCCTCCCAGCTCATATCCTCTCCCTCCCCAAATCCCCCCTCCCCCAGTACAAATTATCTGCCCCTTGAATTCTTCTGAGCATAAAACCTCTCTCCACCTCCAAATCTTCCTCTCCTAGCGCAGATCCCCTCCTAGCACAAATCCCCCCAATCATTCCTACTAGCACACCCCCTCCCCCCGACCCATCCCCCTTCCTAACAGAAAACCCCCTCTGTTAGTACAAATCATCTGCCCCTCCAAGTTCCCTACTGAGCATAAAACCTCTCTCCACCCCAAATCCCCCTCTCCCAGCACAGATCCCCTCCTAGCACAAATCCCCCCCAATCATTCCTACTAGCACCCCCCCCCCAACCCATCCCCCTTCCTAACAGAAATCCCCCCTTGTTAGTACAAATCATCTGCCCCTCAAAGTTCCCTATTGAGCATAAAACCTCCCTCCACCCCAAATCCCCCTCTCCCAGCACAGATCCCCTGCTAGCACAAATCCCACCAATCATTCCTACTAGCACAACACCCCCCCCCCAACCCATCCCCCTTCCTAACAGAAATCCACCCTTCTAGTACAAATCAGCCCTTCTAGCACAACCCCCAGCTCCCCACTGTGGCCAGGGCAGCTGCCCCTCCTGACCACCCCTTGTCCTGGCAGAGACTGAATGTACAGTATGCAAAGTACTTCATAAATTGTTGTCATTATATAAATACCTGTTATAAATAAAAACATTTTAGAAATGCCTTGTCTATGCATTGGTATTGTGCAACACCGTCCAATGCACATTGTGTAACCCAGCCCTAAGGCCCCTTTCACACAGGTGGACTGTGACAGCGGATCCGCCTGCTCAGTGTTGTGTCAGTGTGCTGATTTCCATTGAGCAGGCAGATGACAGCCTGCTTTCCTCTATGGGCGGTCGGATGGAAATGGACTGCCTGTCCATTTTCATCTGCCGCTCCATAGAGGACAATGGATGGTACAATCAGGTCTGCCTGAAAAACAGACAGCCGAACCCGATTTGGTGAAAGGGACCTCTCAGTAAAAAAAATGTCTGGTGACAACGTTTATCCCTGTCTCCCAGATGTGCTCCTGCGTTGTCCCTGTCCCGCAGGCTACTGAGGAAAGCAAATCGCTGTTTCAATAACATTATACTGGCCTGGTCCACTGTTGTCACTGTGACGATCGCGGCGTCAGACCCCAGCCCTTCTCCAAAAACTCGTGACCGAAGGACTAGCCAATCTAAAACCGTGCTGTCAGGTTCGTAACAATGCCACGCCCAGCTGCACCCTGCACAGAGATTTTCCAGCTAATGGACCACAATCTATGTACCTGCAGCCTGAGAGCGATTGTTACTTGGTCAGGTTAATTACGCAATTAACCTTTCACACTGCCACCACCATCTTTTTGGACAGAGAAAGAGGAAACTCTGCAAAATTAGAAATAACACTATGATGTTTGATTTATCGTCTGTATACCACTGTCACCGCAGGCAGGGATGTATAGAGGTTTAAACACACACAGTAGTGCTCTTCAGAGGCAGGGATTCTTAGTTTGCATTAAAGAGTTCAACACTTTCAGAAAGTAAGATTTATTACTAAAAGGTCAAAAGGGTGCCATAAAAACATTTACAGAAAAAGATGTAGCCAATATATATATAAATATACAGAGAACAATAGCACAGCAAAGAGATAACAGAAGTTTAGAGAGATAAAGTACTTGCCAAAAGTCCTGGGTTAAGCAGCTTTCAAGTTTTCTGAGCAAAAGGGTCTTATCTCCCAAAGTTAGTTCCGATGTTAAAAGGGAGTTTCTTCAACTTCAACTCAACTCAGCTTAGCTTAGCTCCAAGCATAACAGCTTTTCTAGCAACTCAGCAGGGTGTCTCCTTGAAGCAGGGAACCAATCGCCTCATTTGGGGAGAGTGTTGGGGCGGAGACCCAAGGTAGAACCAAAATCCCTTGCAGTTTATATCATGGTCCATAACTTACCCTCGGGGCATGTAGCCGCCTAGCCACTAGTAGATTAATATGCAGAAGCTTCTGCTGAACGCTGAACGTCTAGATATGAAATATGACATACCTGCTGAGACGGTTAAGGAGATATCATTTTCTGCTCTCCTGTAGATGTCATCTAGGGGGTGTAATATATCAGGCAACTTGTATTAAAGTGACCGATCTGAATATATGTGTGGTCTCCTTGTAAGTCTTCCATATTTCAAGATATGAAATCATAGGGGAAAATGGATTTTGAATGTGATGTCTGTTTTATGGCTTATCTGGAATGTCTTTGAAGCCCAGCGAAGGACTGGTTTATGGTTTTACGATCCTTTTCCAAGCAAGAGTCTCACAGACATGGGGGGGGGGGGGGCAGGCTAATTGGGATTTATAACCATGATTCCCTCCCAATGTGTTTGCTGCCTGTGATCTCTGCATCATACAGACCACATGTCCCTCAACAGAGAGGGAGGGGGGATTTGGAGGAGAGAGAGAGGGTTACAAGATGGAGGGTCCTTAGCAAGATGGAGGACCGCGTCCATCTTTGTATGCACAATTGCTACAGTCACCATCAGGAAAGTCACCCTGAGGAATCCATCGCGGGAGTGTCTGCATGTAGACAGGAAATGGCTACAAACAGGATGTAGGAGATCCTCCACACAGGCTGCAATCAATGAAGAAAAAAAGTAAAAACGAATATCACTTATTTACCACACACAGCACTTTAGCAAAGAAAATAGATTTCCATCTACCACAGGCGGGTTCAAACCTGCACCACGCATGACCACTGGTGTCTGTTACAGCACATCGCCTTGTTTTTGTTTTTTTTTCTAACTTTATATGAAGTTCCACAAAATGACAAAGGTCACTGGCACTGCAGCGTGCTGTGATAAGATGATTTATACCAACGTATGGGGTGAACATGCCCTATTCCTTTTCTGCTTTGTCTATTCATTGTGCCTGTATTGGACTGAGAGAGCCACCCCACCGATACTGGCGGTCTGACCCTACGTCATTCCGCCCCCGTAATGGCGCTATGACGAGGTCTGGCTGCGGAAGAGTTTGGATTCCGAGATCCTAAATAACAGCTGAGCCTCTCACACCTATCACTCCCACATCTTCTCCTCACTGTGCTGCCATGGAAACAGTCAAACAGTAGAGGCCTACAACACTACACAAGGCCTAATACATAATACTTCCAAAATACCAGTCCATGTCATACAGGCCTCATACATAGTGCTTGTCTGGAGCTCCACTATAGGAAGAGCTGTAGTTTTAGAATGTATCAGTGTATTGACAATGGATACAGAGCATGGTATAACCTGCTTGTGATCACTACTTAGTGTAGGTGTTGTACTATAGGTGCTGGGTTACATATGAAGAGCAAATTGTGGTGAATTGCTTTTTAGAGGACATTTGAGAGAGGCCTTAGGTGGCCTCCTCACCGCCTGTTTCAGCCCCCCAAAACCTGCATACCTGCACTGCATGCATGGTTGTGGCACAGCCCTACTGAGGTGAATGGGCCATGTTATTGGCCATACTGCCTGGGAGGATAATGTTTACTGCACCATGATGCAATACCTTCTGCACTATTCCTTTGGCACTGTTCCTCCCACTGATACCAATGATGGGGCACTATTCCTCCCAATGACACCAGTGATAGGGCACTGTTCCTCCTACTGATACCAATGATGGGGCACTATTCCTCCCAATGACACCAATGATGGGGCACTATTCCTCCCAATGATGGGGCACTATTCCTCCCACTGACACCAATGATGGGGCACTATTCCTCCCACTGACACCAATGGTGGGACACTATTCCTCCCAATGACACCAATGATGGGGCACTATTCCTCCCACTGACACCAATGATGGGGCACTATTCCTCCCACTGACACCTATGATGGGGCACTATTCCTCCCACTGACACCAATGATGGGGCACTATTCCTCCCACTGATACCAATGACGGGGCACTATTCCTCCCAATGACACCAGTGATGGGGCACCGTTCCTCCCACTGATACCAATGATGGGGCACTATTCCTCCCAATGATGGGGCACTATTCCTCCCACTGACACCTATGATGGGGCACTATTCCTCCCACTGACACCAATGATGGGGCACTATTCCTCCCACTGACACCAATGATGGGGCACTATTCCTCCCACTGATACCAATGATGGGGCACTATTCCTCCCAATGACACCAGTGATGGGGCACTGTTCCTCCCACTGATACCAATGATGGGGCACTATTCCTCCCAATGATGGGGCACTATTCCTCCCACTGACACCAATGATGGGACACTATTCCTCCCACTGACACCAATGATGGGGCACTATTCCTCCCACTGATACCAATGATGGGGCACTATTCCTCCCAATGACACCAATGATGGGGCACTATTCCTCCCACTGACACCAATGATGGGACACTATTCCTCCCAATGACACCAATGATGGGGCACTATTCCTCCCACTGACACCAATGATGGGGCACTATTCCTCCCACTGACACCTATGATGGGGCACTATTCCTCCCACTGACACCTATGATGGGGCACTATTCCTCCCACTGACACCAATGATGGGGCACTATTCCTCCCGCTGACACCAATGATGAGGCACTATTCCTCCCACTGACACCAATGATGGGGCACTATTCCTCCCGCTGACACCAATGATGAGGCACTATTCCTCCCACTGACACCAATGATGGGGCACTATTCCACCCACTGACATCAATGATGGGGCACTATTCCTCCCACTGACACCAATGATGGGGCACTATTCCTCCCACTGACACCAATGATGGGGCACTGTTCCTTCTACTGACACCAATGATGGGGCACTGTTCCTTCCACTGACACCAATGATGGGGCACTGTTCCTCCCACTGACACCAATGATGGGGCACTGTTCCTCCCACTGACACCAATGATGGGGCACTGTTCCTCCCACTGACACCAATGATGGGGCTCTGTTCCTCCCTCTGACACCAATGATGGTGCACTATTCCTCCCAATGATACCAGTGATAGGGCACTGTTCCTCCCAGTGACACCAGTGATGGAACACTATTCCCTCCAGTGGCACCACTGATGGAGCACTATTCCTCCCAGTGATAGGGCACTGTTCCTCCAAATGACACCAATGCTGGGTACTGTTCCTCCCAATGACACCAATGATAGGGCACTGTTCCACCCACTGACACCAATGATAGGGCATTACTGCTCTCACTGACACCAATGATGGGACACTGTTCCTCCCACACACTATTCCTCCCACTGACACCACTGATGGGGCACTGTTCCTCCCACTGACACCACTGATGGGACACTGTTCCTTCCACTGACACCAATGATGGGGCACTGTTCCTTCCACTGACACCAATGATGGGGCACTGTTCCTTCCACTGACACCAATGATGGGGCACTGTTCCTCCCACTGACACCAATGATGGGGCTCTGTTCCTCCCACTGACACCAATGATGGTGCACTATTCCTCCCAATGATACCAGTGATAGGGCACTGTTCCTCCCAGTGACACCAGTGATGGAACACTATTCCCTCCAGTGGCACCACTGATGGAGCACTATTCCTCCCAGTGATAGGGCACTGTTCCTCCAAATGACACCAATGCTGGGTACTGTTCCACCCACTGACACCAATGATAGGGCATTACTGCTCTCACTGACACCAATGATGGGACACTGTTCCTCCCACGCACTATTCCTCCCACTGACACCACTGATGGGGCACTGTTCCTCCCACTGACACCACTGATGGGACACTGTTCCTCCCACTGACACCACTGATGGGGCACTGTTCCTCCCACTGACACCAATGATGGGGCACTCTTCCTCCTACTGGCATCAATGATGTAATTTTTCTACTCCCACTGACCACCAAGCCTATGGCACTGTTTGCTCCCATTGATGCCAGCGAATTTTGTACTCCCACTGGCCAAAGTCCGGCCCCCTTAAAGTTTGAGGTGCAGTAAACTCGCCCTTTGTTTCAAAACTTTGGAGACCCCTGCTCTATAGTGTGTACTTGTCTCAATCCAGAGCACTAAGTGTCTTTTCTGTCTGACGCCTCATTCCTTTTCTATCTGTATGAATCACTTCTGACATGTTTTCCTGACACCAAGAGAAAAATAGTGACAGGGGAGAGACCTCCAGCACACAGCCTGTGATTGACAGCCTCTGCCTCTTTCCTGTGTGCTGTTTGAAGGGGGAGTGTGTCTCTTCCCTCCAATCAGCTCTCAGTGCTCTTCTCACTGAGCTTCTCACTGAGCTCTGCAGTGTGTAATTTCAGCTTCCCAACCCCTTTTTTCCTGTGCTCTCAGACAAGCTATATTCCAACAGGAGAGTGGCAGCGCAGCCATTGACTTACAAAATAAAGTGTCACATTTTTAGACACAGTATTTTGATTCAAACACACATTTTTTGTTTTTTATTGAGTTCTGTGGCACAGTTAAAAAAAAAAAAAAAAAGATTTTTTTTAAGCTATATAAGTTTAGTATTTCAAATGGCTGTAGAGGAGAGAAGACTTCAGATAAACAGGTACAACTTATGTAGGAGGATTTGTTTCACCTCCATGTATCACTTCAGGCCAGTCACTTCACAGCATATATTTAAGGGCTTACAGCCACTTAAAGGGAAAGCGGTTGGGGACAGGGCTGGAAGAAACGCAGCTCAACCACCTGTTTTTACTGTAATTTCCCCCCCCCACTTCAAGTATAGATGACCCCTAAGGTTCATATGTGCATCTATACTCCCGCCCCTCTGAAAAGCGATCCCTCAGAATGCTGACTCATCTGCCTTGTGGCGGACGTTTTCTTTGTTTTTGGTTTTTTTATGTAAGATGTTTAATTTTGTATGTACAATTTTTCTAAAAAAAACAAAAGAATTTTACAAAAAACAAAGCTGACCCACCACGCTGCAACTGCCTGCGGCGTGGGATGCGGTTGCGTGATGGTTGTGGCTTTGCCCTGTTCGCTCGTATGGGTTGCGTTGTTGCGTCTGATGAATGCAACATTTATTTATTTCAGGTACTTATATAGCGCCGTCAATTTACACAGCTCTTTACATATATATTGTACATTCACATCAGTCCCTAACCCTCAAGGGGTGTACAATCTAAGGTCCCTAACATACACATACTAGGGCCAATTTAGACTGGATCCAATTCACCTACCAGCATGTCTTTGGAGTGTGGGAGGAAACCGGAGCACCCGGAGGAAACCCACGTAGGCACAGGGAGAAAAGCAAACACCAGGCAGGTGGTGCCGTGTCTGGGATTTGAACCAACATGCCGTTTAATATATGCCATGGGCACGATATAGCTATGGTTTTGAGTGGCTGTGTTGCTTTCTTTAGGAGAATGGTAAAGACATGTAAAACTGCGGCTCAACCACCTACTGTTATTGCCCCTCCCTGGCGGCCTATGTGAAGGAGCCCTGACCGTGTGTCTCTGATCCGTATGCGTTGTGTTCTTTTCCTATCTGCGTACTGTACGCTTGGTACGTTTATTTATTAGTACATCTGTGACATTCCTCATCAGCTGATAGGCTGCTTTCTCAGGAAGACTAACCGACTTTTCAAAATGGCCGCCCACACTGTGCAGGAATGACAGATGGACCTGTTGGCTTGCTTGAAGCTATGTGTTCATCATACGGTGTCAGATATATTCACTGCAGTGCTTACTTCTATAGCTACTTTATTTAATGCCCAACCCCGGGCGACTTCCCTTTGGTGGGTAATGTGGGCTTAGGAGCGGTTTATATTTGCTTTGTATTTATTTCATGTTTCTTTTTTGTTTTCCAACAGCCTGAAAAGTTTGCTTTCAGTTTTGCTCCCTCTACAACTCCTGCCACCCTGCCCACATCAGTGGTGCATGTATGTTGGACCGCAGTGGTAGTGTCATGTCTCCGCCCCCATCTATGTGTAGCCATTCACAAAACACAGCCTGTGATGACTCTGTGGCCATCTGCTTTGTGATTGGTCAATGGGGATGGGGGTAGGAACATGACGCCTGTGCTGCTGGCTTCCAGTACTTGCAGACTAGTGTCGGTGGGGGATGGGAAGTACAGCAGCAGGAACTGTACTATGTGGAGGAACTGAAAGCAATCTTTTTTTAAGCTGTAGTTAGAAAACGATAATTAAAGTGGACCTTAAACTATTCTGAAATGTGTTCTCCTTCATCACTATTGGAAAGCTCCTATTAGATCTCTGGTGCCCAGGGAGTTGGGTTTCCAATCCCCATCAGTTATGTTGTATGAGTCCTGTATTGTTTTCTGGATACTATCTTAAGATTTTTTTTTTATCTTTTTATGGTCAATTTGACCATATGCACTGACTAGCGTATCTTGTTTTTTGTTGTTTTCTGTAATGTGCAAAAACACTTTTAAAAAACTAAAAATAAAGAATTTTTAAAAAAAATTATTTTGTTCTGACCCTTCCCTTTAACACAATTGCTGAAAACAATTTTATTCTTAAATCCTTTTTTTTTTTTTTTTTTCTTGTTGTCGCCTCCGAAATCCTTGCCTAGGTGGGAATGATGTATGTATGTCGCATGCGCAGATTAACGCAGTTCTCTGCAAGTCTAAGGAACCTAAAGTTTTGAAATGATGGGAGTGCACATCTGCTTGTATAGTCCTTCAAAATATGTTTATGTATTTTGTAAGAGCCAACACGTTTTGGGGGCTCAGCACTCCCCCTTCGTCAGGGCTAAAAACCAGATAATGTAGGCATCTGGATTGGAAAAGCTTTTCTGATCCAGGTGCCTACATTACCTGTGTTTTAGCCCTGATGAAGGGGAATTGCTGAGCCCCCGAAACATGTTGGCTGTTACAAAATTAAAATCATTTAAGCTGGTGTGGCGCTCCCATCATTTCAAAATTTTAGTAAACTTCTCTGGGGGTCCAGCAACATCCTACAGTTGCTGGTGAGGAGCCTCTAGGATTGTAAGCCATCCATTGCATTATAACGTATCTCCATAGGGTTCATCTCTCCAAACCAGAAAGAGTCTATGGAACCTAGCAGAGACTCCCAGTGGCTGCACAGATGCGGCCATGCCAATCCCATTTGTGTGCCTGCTCAGACCGCTGCAGTTCTCTGCCAGTCTGAGACCTGTAGAAGCCTGTGGTGGTCTGCACATGTGCGAGAGTGAGCAGTATGTCGGTACAACTCTCTGCTGGGTTCCATAGACTGGTAGAGAATTTGGAGGGCACAGCGGCATCTCAAGATGGTAACACAAGAGAAGAGCAGTGCAGGAAGGACTTGAAGACATTTCTGGACTCCATTGACTGGTGAGTATTCTGCTTTTAATTTCATACAGTAGGGACTTGAATTTTCAGTAGACAGGGAAAGTTATTCTTTAAATACTCCTATAAACCACTCCAAAACCCTCCATATCTATAAAAAATGATGGAGCCCATCAAAAAAGGTGGAGTCCGATGTTGGGCTTTAAAGGCTAAGACTACCTTTCCAATTGGAAAGCTTCTGTCAAATGGGAATAAGACTTAGATGAAGACCTAGACCTCAATGAATGGAATAAGCTGGCTCTTAACGCGTCCAAGTCCTACATAAATACTTCCATTATTGAAGGTGATTATAACGTGGTACATGGTATCCACAAGAATAGCCCCTTATGTCCAGGATGCCTCCCCCATTTGCTTTATGGGGGAAAGAGGGGTCTTATTGTCAAATTTGGTGTGTGACAGCAGTTGATGTAGTATTATTCCTGTAATTTCCTATCTTTGCAAATCCTTCCAGTTTACAAAAATACTTCCATTATTGAAGGTGATTAGAACATGGTACATGGTATCCACAAGAAGAGCCCCTTATGTCAAGGATGCCTCCCCCATTTGTTTTATGGGGGAAAGAGGGGCTTATTGTCAAATTTGGTGTGTGACAGCAGTTGATGTAGTATTATTCCTGTAATTTGCTAACCAAGCAGATCCTTCCAGTTTACATAAATACTTCCATTATTGAAGTTGATTAGAACGTGGTACATGGTATCCACAAGAAGAGCCCCTTATGTCCAGGATGCCTCCCCCATTTGCTTTAGTGGGGCAAGAGGGGTCTGATGGTCAAAGTTGGTGTGTGACAGAAGTTGATGTAGCATTATTCCTCTAATTTCCTACCCTAGCAGATCTTTCCAGTTTAATTTTTATATGGAAATGTTTAAAGTGACATCCATTAAAAAGAAAATGACTACAAATGTAAGGAGCGTTCTCACTGACCATGACACTAATGTACCGCGAGCTGTAGATATAGTAATTATTAGCAGGAGTTCCCTGAGACCGGAAAGGTATTTCAAGTGTTCCTCAGTGTTTAAAAGGTTGAGAAAAGTTGCTGTAGATTCAGCTGGTGACCATTTTCAGTTGTACTTGGCCTGTCCCTGTGTAATAATTACATTCCTGCGTCCCGTTTCCAGTAAACATTTGGACTGCGTTGATTTAGTGTTTATTATGGCAGAAGGCCCTGTGCCAGCTCTCAGGTGTGACCTTTATGATATTGATCTACTTTCGGTTCACCGTACACATGTGTCACATGCACTAGTGTGAGCAGGAATTGTTCCGCCATGGGCCCCGGTACACTATGAAAGTTATTTGCAATTATTGATGCAAAACACGGTAACCTAATATAGTGCTACCCTCTTGAGAGCCACTGAGTTTTGGGTCCCCCATACTCTGCACAACCAGGCAACACACATTTTCCAGTCTTGCATCCAAAGTCAGTGATCAGTTCATGAGCTTGGTTTTGTTTGTTTTATTAAGGGTTAAACAACTTTGATGGGGTCTAGAGATATATGGGATGCCCAATGAAACTGAAACAACTTGGAGGACAAAACTTCCTATGTACAAAAAAAGCAAACATAGATTGTGGCCTTTCTACTCCCTCTAGAGTGGATTTTGTCTATAGGTGGATCAGCTCATAGTCCTTACTAGGAATACTCAGTCCCCTTTAGATGAACCTCTTCAAACTCCAGATGAAAATCTCCTCATCCACCTGGCTATCATGAAAAGTTTCCCATAGCAAGGGATTATGAGACGCATAAGTACACTTTCCCAGGGAGATCTAGCTCCGTATGGCACCTTACTGCCCTCTTCCTTGTAGTCCCGGGGGGTGTAGAAGTACTCACGCCCTGTTCCTGTAGTTGTAAGGGTGAAACTGCTTTCAGGCCCTACACTGGGCTGGCTTCTTCCCCTGCTGACAGGCTGTCCTCCCCGGTAGACTGTAGAACAGTGGAGGTCCCTCTTTTAGGCTCCCAGCCTTTAGGTAGACTCCCCTTCTCCAAGGCCCCCTCTCAGGCTCCACACCAGCAGCACCTTCCTCATTCCATCTTCCACCCAACTCCCTTGCTGGCCATGCTCTGTCATATTTATGGGTTGATCTCCCACACTGCCAGGCCTCCTGCCTGGGATTGGTCAGACTTCCATAAATATGTAGATCAGCCCCTCCTCACCTGTGCCTACTGGCTTTTAGAAACTTCTCCAAGCCTCTAGAACAGGGGGAGGTACGAGAGGACTGACCTGTAGAAACCTCCAGCCCTGACCTAAAGTAACCTTACTGACTCACACCCAGGCTTGCAAAAACTACACTAGAGGGCACTACACTAAAGTAACCAATTACAATTTATTTTACTAGAACCAGGTATGTACTAGCTGTGTTCTGGCAGATCATTAGGGGTACACTACCATGCAATTTGTTGTTTCATTGAAAAAAGTCTAACATCAAAGCATTGTACTGTAACATTACTTCTTTTCCCATCAGAAGCATGCACTTCTGAGTTTTGAGTCACCAACACACCATGGATCTTCAAGATAATGTCCAAACATTTATAAAACGTACTGGTGATCACACCATATGCCTGACAAAGGGGTCCTGCGTGGACCTAAAACATTGCCCCTTTACTGTTATGGTATGATTACTTTAACTAGTTCCAGTCTGGGCCAATTCTGACATTTCTTTCACTCATGGAGAAATTAGCATTATATATATATTTTTTTTTAAGCAGAGACCCTAGAGAATAAAATGGTTGTTGCAATTTTTTATGTCGCAAGATATTTGCACAGCGTTTTGTCAAACGTAAAGTTTCAGGAAAAAAATACACTTTAATGAGTTTCAGTGAGCACAAACACATTTTAATACCCAATGTTTAAGTAAATAGATACCTAACATGTCACACTTTGAAATTGCATATGCCTGTGGAACGGCGCCAAACTGTGGTACCTAAAAATCTTCATAGGTGATGTTTTAAAAAGCCTTTACAGGTTTAGGGCTCGTGTACACTGCAGCAGATAAACTCACATTTAGGAGCTGTTCAGCAGTTTTTTCAGCAGCCCCTGAACTCACCCTAATGTTTTCCTATGTGTCCATGTACACATCTTCGTTTACAGGCATTTGAGTTTACAGTCATTTTTTGGAACGCAGAAAACTTGCGTTCAGCAGTCGATTTTATCAGAGTTTCAAATGCAAAACGCTTGTAAATGCGGAAAATCGAGTTTATAAGCGTTTGCGTCTGAAACTTTTTTAAACTCTTTCTGTTCCCGATGCTGTCCAGAGCCTTTTTTCATCATGAAAAATGCATGCAAAGTGTTTTCAAGGTACTCAGATGGACAAAACACTGAACACAGGATGTTCCTACCAAGCTTGTCACACATTGTAATGACCAATTCACACCTCAGACCCCTCCCACCCTTGGAAACAAAAGATATGTTAATGACCATTCACACCTCAAATTCCTCCTGAAGACCCCCTTCCAGGTGGCCTTAATGACTCCCTCCACCAGTCACCTTTCCCACCCTTGGAAACAAAAGAAATGTTAATGAGCAACTCACACCTAGCTAATGACAACACATACTGCTGTCTCTGCTTCTACTCTCTGTATTTCTCTGAAACAGTCTGAAATAGTTCATAATTTACCACTTTTCAGTGCATTCTGGGCATTTGGGAGGTTCTCCTGTGCTTATCTTTAAAAAACGCTTCTGAATGCAAACACACATAAACGCGTTATGCAAACGCGGCTAAACAGATGTTTTTTAACCTACGTTTTCCAGCAGTCAATTTCCATTGTTCAGAAGTGTCCCACGTACACGGGGCCTTAGAGTTACTTTTGTTTTGATTTTAATGTAATGAATTAGGCCTTTTACATACGGCTGATTTGGCCCATCTGCATTCAGTGCCAGTTCATATCAGAACGCGGTGCTGGAAACCTGAATTCCACGCATGTTGTCCCATACCATGTTCAAAATGCACTCTATTTGCGATCTGCAGCGGGTGTCATAAAAAATGTAATGACACTTCAAACGCAGGTCCCAAACACAGTACGTTTGTCCGCACTGGATTACATGGTACAAAAGTACCATGGGATCCGGTTGTAATGAGTTTCCAAATATAGTGCATACACTACTTTTGGTGTGATGCAGTACAGTGCGATTTCAGCCCATTCCACTGCACAGAACTGCATGTGAATTGCACAGGAACACACAGTACATTCTTGTGCAAATCCCTGTGAACCGGGTTTAAAGTGTTACTAAACCCACAACAGTAAAATCAGTCTGTATATGCAATAAAGTGGGGGTCAGCCAGGAGCGGACTGACAACTCATGGGACCCCCGGGCAATAGGGGATCATGGGGCCCCTGTGTCCTTGCCCAAACTCAAAAAAGCCTATGAAAAAGGTACCAGGGGCATCTCATGGGGCCCCCTACTGACCCCGGGCCCTCGGGCAGTGCCCGAGTTTCCAAATGGTCAGTCCACCCCTAGGGTCAGCAACCAGTAGATCACAGCCAGGTGATTGGTAGATCGCAGAATGGGCTTGCTGACCCGCCATCCCGGAACATCAAATAGAGTGCAGACGGGCTACTTGTAAAGTTGGACCTGTAGTAGGGAGTGAGAGCCGCATAAGCCGATGCACTCCACCTCTTATCCCGACTAGCAGTCTCCAGGGAGGTGCCAGCAGCATAAAAAAAGAGATCTTCAAGTCAGTGTGAAGCAATTCACTGGGCATAGTAAAGGGCTGCTTTCACACTGATGCGCTGTGGTTTACCCCTCCCAACTTTATGTGTGAACGAGCCCTAAGGGTGCCGCTACCAAATGCAACGAAGGGCTCATTCACATGTGCACACTGCTGCTCCACTGAAAAGTGATCCAAGTGTGTTTGACAGGTGGTGCGGAGGTGATATTTTATTTAAACCCATGATTGCTGTGCAGTGCACACAATTGCGACACGGTAGTTCAGCAATTGGAGGTTTAAATTGGGTGTGAGGAGGCAACACTGTGTCTTTCGACTTCTCCACCTTTTTAAGGATGCCTACCCCTGCAGTAAGGCATGCTTGTTATATTCACTGTGGAACCTAAGGAGTTAATCCTCCGTATTGTGTAAAAAGGCTGTTTAATCGGGTCTTCTCTGATCCTCCCCTTCTTCCACAGTCCCAAATTCATCTACTAACAGTACAGAGATCTAGGAACCACTCTGCACATGCTCATTTTAGTGTGTATGGCTGGAGAGTTTTTTTGTTTTTTTTTCTTTGGGAGAGTGCATGTGATCAGCCCAGGGCCAAGCAGCACTGTCCAGAGGGTCAGGGATTTTGCAGCCTTATAGGACAGTCAGAGGAGAACGAAACCTCCTCCTACAAGCTTTACCAGTTCTCAGCTGGACACTGATAGGAGTCAAAAGACTGCTATATACTGTTGATGAGAAAAGGTATTTAGCAGTTTATATTTACTAAAATAGTTGCATTTCCATGTTCTGTGTACTGTGGGAGACCAGATATCATGAATGCAGGGTCCGGGGAGACCAGATATAGTGAATGCAGGGTCCGGGGAGACCAGATATAGTGAATGCAGGGTCCGGGGAGACCAGACATAGTGAATGCAGGGTCCGGGGAGACCAGACATAGTGAATGCAGGGTCCGGAGAGACCAGATATAGTGAATGCAGGGTCCGGGGAGACCAGATATAGTGAATGGAGGGTCCTGGGAGACCGGATATAGTGAATGTAGCGTCCAGGGAGAGCGGATATTGGGAATGCAGGGTGTGGGGAGAGCGGATATAGGGAATGCAGGGTTCTGGGTTTAGTAACACTTTAATCCTCATGTTTTCAGTCTCCCAGGAGGCACAGGTACAACTTCCAGCAGTAATGTAGCAGGAATTCTGTACTCTGGTTATATGTCCATGAACGCACACAGCCTAAACACAAGTGCTGTATCCAGCCATCGTGTATTTCAGTGTCTAGATTTTGGTAGGTTGCTGGCAGCAGGGCTGGATGCTGCATCTGTGTGTCCTGGGTACTCAAAAACACCCAGATTCCATGCTGACGGGCCAAACCACCTATGTGCATGTTGCCTTAATATTGTCAATACCATAAAATATGTATAAGTGGAAGTGCAGTGCTAAATGTTAAATTCCGTCATAAAGTGTATGGTGAAACGTGAACACCTGATATTAATAAACCATGTGACAAAGTCTCAATGTATTGCACATATAACCCATCTAATATTTAAACAAAGTATAATATAAATAAAATGTCCATGGTACTACAAATCTCAGCAATACCAAAGTGATAAATGTAATAGTGCTCATCATCCAGTGAAGGAATCCGTGGTACTACAAGGTACAGCAATACCAGGTGAGATATTCAAAAGGTGCTCATAATCCAATGTGGGAATCCACCACCTCTTATGGATATGCACTCACCAGAACACACATGGCATAGTAGCATTTGTGCTGATCCCATAGAGGATCTCAGAGAGCCATATATACAGAGCGGACTTCTCCAGTAAATAGACTTTAGAAAACTGACAGGGGACTCCTCCTTGGCTCTAGTGATGGAACATAGATGAGTGCTTATCCATAAGAGGTAGTGGATTCCCACATTGGATTATGTACACCTTTTTTGAATATCTCACCTGATGAAATATATGATTGTATGATATTATGATTGTATCTATCACATGGGTATTGGTGAGATTTGTAGTACCATGGACATTTTATGAATGTATCACATGGGTATTGCTGAGATTTGTAGTACCATGGACATTTTATGAATGTATCACATGGGTATTGCTGAGATTTGTAGTACCACGGACAATTTATATATATTATACTTTGTTTAAATATTTGATTGGTTATATGTACAATACATTGAGACTTTGTCACATGGTTTAATACTATAAGGTGTTCACATTTTTCACCATTAGGGCTCCATGTACACTGCAGCTGATAAACTGACATTTAGGAGCTGTTCAGCATTTTTTTCAGCAGCCTCTGAACTCTCCCTAATGTTTTCCTATGTGTCCATGTACACATCGTCGTTTACAGGCATTTGAGTTTACAGTCGTTTTTTTGAATGCAGAAAACTTGCGTTCAGCAGTTGATTTTATCAGTGTTTCAAACGCAAAATGCTTGTAAATGCGTCAAATCGCATTTATAAGCATTTGCGTTTGAAATTTTTTTTTTTTAACTCTTACAGTTCCCAATGCTGTCCAGAGCCTTTTTTCATCATGAAAAATGCATGCAAAGCATTTTCAAGGTACTCAGATGGACAAAACACTGACCACAGGATGTTCCTACCAAGCTTGTCACACATTGTAATGACCAATTCACACCTCAGACCTCTCCCACCCTTTGAAACAAAAGATATGTTAATGACCATTCACACCTCAAATTCCTCATGAAGACCCCCTGCCAGGTGACCTTAATGCCTCCCTCCACCAGACACCTTTCCCACCCTTGGAAGCAAAAGAAATGTTAATGAGCAACTCACACCTAAGCTAATCTCAACACATACTGCTGTCTCTGCTTCTGCTCTCTGTATTTCTCTGAAACAGTCTAAAATAGTTAACATTTTCCCACTTTTCAGTGCATTCTGGGCATTTGGGAAGGTCTCCTGTGCTTATCTTTTAAAAAACGCTTTTAAACGCGCATAAACACGTTATGCAAACGCGGCTAAACAGACGTTTTTTAACCTACGTTTTCCAGCTGTCAGTTTCCATCGTTCAGAAGTATCCTGTGTACATGGAGCCTAACACTTTATGATGGAATTTAACATTTAGTGCTGCACTTCCACTTCTGCTAGTTCTTGTGGGTTTTATTACCTTTTCCCTATTTTTGTGCTAACAGCTCCAAATACTTAGCGCTCGCCACATATCTTGCATTCCACCATAAAATATGTCTTTGTATGTCGAAAATTTAAAAATGTGTATTGCCTAAAGAATCCTTCACATGTTCATACTGGCGTACACCAGTGTCAGAGCTGTGTTTTGCCTGCGTGGGATGCACAGGTGTTTCATGCATCTGTGTGTAGGCAGTCCTATTCACGTCAGTTGGGATGTAGCAGCTGCATGGACACCATTGGTGCTTCCAATTCCCAGCCTAACATCTGTGTGGGTGCGTGTCCCCAAATGTACACGATCTGCGTTCAGGGACCCGCAGCCACACGGATGTCAAATTAGGAGCAGGGGCTCTGCTTATGCAAACGCACAGAACACCTGTGCATCCCATGCAAGCAAAACACGGCCTGCACACAAGCATAGATTTAAGCCTAGTACACAGGATCAGAAAATTGAACAAAAAAATACCGCTTTCGAAGCGATCGTACGCTAATACGATCGTTAGCACACAATTTTCGTCCGAAATTATTCGAAGAGACAAGCGCGAAAAGTTTTCTCATACAATACCAGATCGTATGATTTTCGTTTTAATCAGCACAGTTTTTGTTCAAAAATACAATACGAATACATGACATCACTTTCAGATTTTTATTCTGTCCTATGAGAATTTTCGTAACTTTAGTGTCCTTTTCATAATTGATATGAGACTAGCATGCAAAAAAACATGGATGATCATTCGTCTGATCCTGTGCGGAGGCTTAAGGCTCTGCTCACACTTATGCAGTTTGCCTTTTGTCCACTTTGCAGTGCTTTTCACAGTTACTTTTGCATTTTTATACACGTGTTTTTACCACATTTTTGCGTTTTTGTTCAGCTCTTTTTTGTTATAAGTGGAATTTTTTTTGTTGCTGGCCAGAATAAAAAATGCAAAATGCTGCAAAAACGCACTACCGTGTATTTCAGTAGATTCTCCGTTGAACTCTATTGTAGCAAAAACGCTGCTTTTTGCTTTTAAAAAAGTCCTTGACCCTTTCCAAAAATGCAGAAGCTCAAAAAAGCATAGATGTGAACGTGTTCCATAGCAAACCATGTTAAATGGACTGTAGTGCGTTTCTGCAAAAAGCACTAAAAAAACACATTGGTGTGAATGGAGCCTTAAGCACGCCTGTGTGAAGAACACTTAATTTTTACTGAAATAAAGTCCCGGTGTACATGTAGATCAGTGGTCTCCAAACTGTGGCCCTAGGGCAGGATGTGGCCCTTTGCTTGCTTTTATCTGGCCCTTGGGGTGCTGTTCCTTCCACTGTTACAAGACACTGTTCTACCAACTGACACCAACAAAGGGGCACCATTTCTCTCAATGACAGCAGTAATGGGGATCTCTTCCTCCCAATGATCGGACACTTTTCCTCCTTTTAATACCAAATGTGGAAATGTTTAGTCCCACTGATGCCAGGAAAATTTCCACTCCTGCTGGCCACAGTTCGGCCCCCCTGAAGTTCGAAGGACAATAAACTGGCCCTTTGTTTAAAAAGTTTGGAGACCCCTGATCAGGGGAGGACTGACAACTCAAGGGGCCCCCGGGCAATAGGGGATCATGGGGCCCCTATGTCCTTGCCCAAACTCAAAAAAGCCTATGAAAAAGCTACCAGGGGCATCTCATGGGGCCCCCTACTGACCCCGGGCCCTCGGACAGGGCCCGAGTTTCCAAATGGTCAGTCCGCCCCTGCCCCTGATGTAGATCATTATGAAGATACCTTTTCAATAATTTTTAGAGGTAGATGAATTATCATGAGTCAAAGGCTGTTACATCCCTTGACTCCCATGGGACTTTTATGCAGCCACAACATCAATGTGTAACAAGTCATTTTATTTATTTTTTATTGATTTTCGTTATCATTTTATCCAAATATTTTTGTAACAATAAAAATGTCTTTTTTATATATTGATGTTGTTGTGGCTGCATTAGGACTCATGTACACTGCAGCTGATAAACTGACATTCAGGAGCTTTTCTGCGTTTTTTTTCAGCAGCCCCTGAACTCGCCCTAATGTTTTCCTATGTGTCCATGTACACATCGTCGTTTACAGTCGTTTTTTTAACGCATCAAACTTGCGTTCAGGATTAGATTTTATCATCGTTTCAAAGGCCAAACGCTTGTAAATGTGTGTAAATGCGGCTAACCGCGTTTATAGGCGTTTGCGTTTAGAAGCGTTTTTTAACTGTTTCATATCCAGCTGCTGTCCAGAGCCTTTTTTCATCATCAGAAATGCATGCAAAGTGGTTTCCATGTATTCAAATGGACCTGTTACACCAGCGCAGTCAGTTCCAGGTTTTGCGTGAAGGAAAAAAACGTGCTGCATAATGCTCCATGGGATCCATAGCGAATACAACCAGAAAAGACAGCTCATTTGCTCTCTCTGCTTCTGCTCTCTCTATTTCTCTCAAAATGTCTGAAATAGTTCATTTTTTACTGTTTCTCAGTGCATTCTGGGCATTTAAGTAGGTCTTCTGAGGTTATCTTTTAAAAATTCTTCTAAATGCAAACGCACATAAACCCGCATTAACGCGGTATGCAAATGCGGCTAAACTAACATTTTTTTTAACCTACGTTTTCCAGCAGTCCGTTTTCATCGTTCAGAAGAGTTTTCCAAATGCCCCGTGTACATGAGCCCTAACAAAGTAATTTTTATTTTTTTAATTGATTTTCGTTATCATTTTATCCAAAAATTTTGTATCAATAAAAATGTCTTTTTTATATATTGATGTTATTAAAGTTTCATGGGAGACATCTCTCTTTGTATACTACATCACAGAGGGAATGGCTCCTTAATTTTCTATACCAAACTAGATTTCTAATATATAGTCTGATCTTTTCAAATGATTTTAATTAGTGCATTGGTGCCTAATCGATCTTCCAGTCTTTTTTTTTTTTTTGCAGAAAAAAAAAAAATACGATTGCGACTATATAATTATTGCGCTTATAGAAAATTGTTCCACGTATGGCCGCCATAAGGGTTTATGTCTGAATTTTAACCACTTGCCGCCCTGCCACTGTATATATACATGTGCAGGGCGGCACTGGGGCGCAAAACCACGTTTTAAAACGGGTTCCGCGCTCCCGACGTTTTCGCCGGCAGGGAGCGCGCGCATGCGCTCCCGCCAACCCGCGGGTGACACCATTTGATCCCGGAGGGATCAATCATTCGATTTCAGCCAGTGATGTCTGGCTGAAATCAGATGATCGGTCCCTGTCCTATCCTGTCCTGTGTTGACATTTACACAGGTCAGGATATGATGTCATTCTTCTCTTCCTGGACACATTCCGTTCCAGACAGAGAAGAAGACATACAAAAAGTGAGTAAAACAGCACATACCCACAGTTAGAACACACCTAGGACACATTTAACCCCCTGATCGCCCCCCCCCCCCCAGTTAACCCCTTCACTGCCCTGTCACCAGTGTCACTGATCAGTGAATCGATTTTTACTGATCACTGTATCAGTGTCGCTGGCGACTTCCGATAGTGTTAGCGCCCCTCCCAGATAGCGCCAGTTTGCCTGCTAATGCACAGGATTTTTTTTACCAAAAACATGTAGCAGAATACATTTTGGCTTAAATTTATGACTAACTTTGAGTTTATGATATATTTTTTATAGCTGATAGTAGAAAATATTGTTTTTTTTTCAAAATGTTCATGTTTTTTTTTGTTTATAGCGCAAAAAATAAAAAGCACACAGATGATAAAATACCATCAAAAGAAAGCTCTATTTGTGTGAAAAAAAGGACGTAAATTTTGTTTGGGTACAGCATTGCATGACCGCGCAATTATCATTTGAATTAGTGCAGCGCCAAACAGCAAAAAAAGGCCTGGTCATTAAGGGGGGTAAATCCTCAGGAGCTCAAGTGGTTAATAGATATGTTCAGAAGTTCGTCTTTCACATTTGACGTCTATGGCCGGTCCCAGTCAGGACGCAATAGTCTCACGTCAAGGTGTAGTGGCGTGCGGGGGAGGTGTGTCCTCCGGCCTGTTCTAGTATCAGTACAAGCTGACCTTTCACACACTCCTCTCTACTGAAACCTGTTTGACTTTCTCCTTTGTAGTCTGTCCCGGCATTAACCCCTTCCCTGCCGCAGCGTTCCTTCTTTTATTGGCACTCTGCATGGCGGCTTTCTTCATCCTGCCGGAGTGTGCAAACAAATTGGAGGCTGGTTGTTTGATCAGTGCCCGGGAGAAGTGGAAGCCGGTACAGAAACAGAATCGCTGATTTTTAACAGGCTGCCGACAAGGGTTAATGGCCTTCCTGTCATTTGTGTGGATCCATCCAGTATTTTGCATGAATGTTCCACACAGCTGAGTGTGTCGGTGTAGCCTGAACAACCTGAATATCTGGATGGGAATTGCTTGGCTAAAATTGGAAGAGTTTGTTTTCAACTGTCAGAAAAGGCCAGAGAAAAGCCAACTAAAACAAAACTTGGCCTAATTAGTAAACAAAGATTTGCAGGGTGTAATTCCACCTAGCAACCAATCCGATTTCGGCTTGCATCATGAAATAGCAAAACATGGGGGTTGGCAGACACTGTTTTAAAGTCCAATCATTATTATTATTATACAGGATTTATATAGCGCCAACAGTTTGCTCAGCGCTTTACAATATAAAGGGAGACAATACAGCAACAATACAGATCAATACAAGAGGGTTAGGAGGGCCTGATCCTAGGAGCTTACAATCTAACAGGGAGGGGCTGGTGGTACAAAAGGTAATAACTGTGGGGGGATGGACTGATAGGAGGAATAGAAGATTCCGTTATTCACTGAAGGCAGGATAGGTTTCCCTGAAGAGATAGGTGTTCAGAGATCGCCTAAAAGTGGGCAGAGTAGGCGATAGTCTGATAGATTGGGGTAGAGCGTTCCAGAGGATGGGGGAAGCTCTGGAGAAGTCCTGGAGACAAACATGGGAGGAGACAAGGGAGCTAGAGAGCAGGAGGTCGTGGGAGGAGCGGAGAGGACAGTTTGGGTGCTATTTGGAGACAAGATTGGTGATGCCATTTAGGGCAGAGTTACAAATGGCTTTATAGGTTATTGTTAATGTGTTGAATTTTATTCATTGGGCAATGGGAAGCCAGTGGAGGGATTGGCAGAGAGGGATGGCAGATATGGAATGGGAAGCCAGTGGCGGGATTGACAGAGAAGGATGGCAGATATGGAATGAAGTCAATCTCCCCGACGTGTCGTACCTTCAAGTTAGTAAGGTGGATGAGTCTGGCAGCAGCATTCATGATAGACTGAAGAGGGGATAGCCTGCAATGAGGTCGGCCAATGAGGACGCAAAACCACGTTTTAAAACGGGTTCCGCACTCCCGACGTTTTCGCCGGCAGGGGGCGCGCGCGCGCGCACTCCCGCCAACCCACGGGTGACACCATTTGATCCCGGAGGGATCAATCATTCGATTTCAGCCAGTGATGTCTGGCTGAAATCAGATGATCGGTCCCTGTCCTATCCTGTCCTGTGTTGACATTTACACAGGACAGGATATGATGTCATTCTTCTCTGCCTGGACACATTCCATTCCAGACAGAGAAGAAGACATACAAAAAGTGAGTAAAACAGCACATACCCACAGTTAGAACACACCTAGGACACATTTAACCCCCTGATCGCCCCCCCCCCAGTTAACCCCTTCACTGCCCTGTCACCAGTGTCACTGATCAGTGAATCGATTTTTACTGATCACTGTATCAGTGTCGCTGGCGACTTCCGATAGTGTCAGCGCCCCTCCAAGATAGCGCCAGTTTGCGCGCCAGTACACCAGTAATCCCGTTTAACCCCTTGATCGCCCCTCCCCAGTTAACCCCTTCACTGCCCTGTCACCAGTGTCACTGATCAGTGAATCGATTTTTACTGATCACTGTATCAGTGTCGCTGGCGACTTCCGATAGTGTTAGCTCCCCTCCCAGATAGCGCCAGTTTGCCTGCTAATGCACGGGATTTTTTTTACCAAAAACATGTAGCAGAATACATTTTGGCTTAAATTTATGACTAACTTTGAGTTTATGATATATTTTTTATAGCTGATAGTAGAAAATATTGGTTTTTTTTTCAAAATGTTCATGTGTTTTTTTGTTTATAGCGCAAAAAATAAAAAGCACACAGATGATAAAATACCATCAAAAGAAAGCTCTATTTGTGTGAAAAAAAGGACGTAAATTTTGTTTGGGTGCAGCATTGCATGACCGCGCAATTATCATTTGAATTAGTGCAGCGCCAAACAGCAAAAAAAGGCCTGGTCATTAAGGGGGGTAAATCCTCAGGAGCTCAAGTGGTTAATAGATATGTTCAGAAGTTCGTCTTTCACATTTGACGTCTATGGCCGGTCCCAGTCAGGACGCAATAGTCTCACGTCAAGGTGTAGTGATTGACAGAGAAGGATGGCAGATATGGAATGAAGTCAATCTCCCCGACGCGTCGTACCTTCAAGTTAGTAAGGTGGATGAGTCTGGCAGCAGCATTCATGATAGACTGAAGAGGGGATAGCCTGCGATGAGGTCGGCCAATGAGGAGGGAGTTACAATAGTCAAGGCCAGAGATACCAAGGGAGTGATCGAGTTGCTTAGTGGTTTCAGAGGTTAAGAACGATCGTATCTTGGAGATGTTGTGGAGGTGAAGTCTACAAGATTTGGACAGTGATTGGTTTTGGGGCTGAAAGGACAGATGGGAGTCTAGGATTACACCTAGTACCCTGGCATGAGGGGAGGAACTGATCATCTTAATTGGCTGTTGCAGTGATCACATGATTAGGAGCTGGGCCCACCGGCTCCTGATCATTGGCAGAGTTTTTGACAGCTTGGCCATGCTCTTAGCACAGAAAACTCTACCACCCATGGGTACATTTGTGCAGTGTGTTTAAAGCCATCATTTTTTCATTTATTTCAGGTACTTATACAGTGCCGTCAATTTAGGCAGCGCTTTACTTATATATTGAATATTCACATCAGTCCTTAACCCTTGAGGGGCGTACAATCTTGTGTAATGGCTTTAACTTTTACAGTATGTGTTATGTGGGTGCCATAATGTTGAATTCAATCTAACTCCCCCCAACATGTAATATTTTACTGCTTACTAGACCTTACATGTGGTGGCTTCATTAGTTTTCTTCTTTAGTGAGTTAGCTGGAATTACTCTTTAAAGTTTACCCAACTTTGTTTTGAAACAAATAGGCAGCAGCACTCCAATGACCTCACTTGTAGTAAGTCTTTACTGAGCCAGTACAAGCACACTGAGAGTCCCCAGCTACAGACCACCCCTCTCTGTTCTGTTTTACCCTTACGGACTAAGTCATAGAGATGCCATCTCTTCTGCGTTTCACTTGGACTTACTTGTAGAAATGTTATCTCTGTCACCTGTCACCCTTATGGACTTAGTTGTAAAGATGCCACCTCTGCTGTATGTCACCCTTATGGACATAGTCATAGAGATGCCATCTCTTCTGCATTTCACCCCTATGGACCTACTTGTAAAGATACTACCTCTGCTGCATTTCACTCTTATGGACTTACTCCTAGAGATGCCATCTCTGCCACCTGTCACCTTTATGGACCTACTCATAGAGATGCCATCTCTGCCACCTATCACCCTTATGGACTTAGTCATAGAGATGCCATCTCTTCTGCGTTTCACCCTTATGGACCTACTTTTAAAGATACTACCACTGCTGCATTTCACTCTTATGGACTTACTCATAGAGATGCCATCTCTGCCACCTGTCACCCTTATGGACTTAGTACAGAGATGCCATCACTGACACCTTTCACTCTTATGGACATAGTAGCAGAAATGCCATCATTGCCGCCTGTTACCATTATGGACTTGTAGAGATGTCACCTCTGCCATGTGTTACCCTTATGGACTTAGTTGTAGAGGTGTCATCACTAGGACTAAGTCCATAAAAGTGAAATATGCTACAGGGGAGGTCTGGAGGTGGAAACTATCAGTGTGCTTGCTGCCTGTTTGTTTCCATAGGAAAAATGGAGCACCAACGGGCTCTGTTTGGCTGGCACCTGATGAGCAGAGACCAAGGAGAATTTACAGGGCTTGGAACAAAGCCATATCTTTGTTTACCCAGCTTTTCCTGTTTGAATATTGTCTGTAACACAACTCTTATTTTATTTATTATTGTTGACATGTGATGCGATACAAAAAAAAAAAATGTACCTTAGATCCGGGTTCTGGGTCTTTCACCTAGGTGGAGGTCACATCGCTCTGCATTCTCAAGGCATTTCAAGGAATTTTAAGGATCTTAAATTTAGTGAGAATGCACTCCTGGATAGTGCTAGAGTCCATTCTTTATGAGACTTGAGATACTCAGTTTTCCAGGATCCCATAGGAAGTCTGAGTGACCTCACTTTTGCTTGGGTAAAGCAACTGGAAGCCAGGATCTAAAGCAGCCTTGCACTTTTTAACATGGAGGAACTCTACATTTTTCTGGTCTTGGGGAAACCCTGCTAAAAATTACTGCAAATAATAGTACATTAGCATGATGGTTAGTGGGAAGAATGTCTCTTACATTGGTGGTCATTAGGAAGAATTCTCCTTATACTGGTCTTTAGTGGGAAGAATGCCCCTTACATTATTGGACAGTGGGAAGAATGCCCCTTATATTGGTTTTCAGTGGGAAGAATGTCCCTTACATTGGTCAGTGGGAAAAATGTTTCTTATATTGGTCTGCATTGGGAAGAATGTCCCTTACATTGGTGGTCGATGCGAAGAATGTTCCTTATATTGGTCTTCAGTGGGAAGAATATCCCTTACATTGGTTGTCAGTGGGAGGAATTCTCCTTATAATGGTCTTTAGTGGAAAGAATGCCCCTTACATTATTGAACAGTGGGAAGAATGCTCCTTATATTGGTAGCCAGTGGGTAAGCTGCTCCTTTCATTGGTGATCATTGGGAAGAATGCCCCTCTAGAGATAGCTAAAAAGATGATTGGTGTTTAGTATTTACTCATCCCAGAGTCAGAAAATGCTCAAGGAACCCTGGTTGAGAAAGGTGGATGTAGGATAAGTATTTTTTAATGAGTGCCCTTTTTTTGTTTCATTTCTCTCCTCACATGTTTTTTCCTTTTGCAGTCCTAATACTTGAGAAGATCGAGAACAATGACTTATTTAATAAAACCTTGAAGATCACGGACTTTGGTCTAGCCAGGGAATGGCAGAAGACCACAAAGATGAGTGCTGCGGGTACCTACGCTTGGATGGCCCCAGAAGTGATTCGTCTGTCTCTCTTTTCCAAGAGTAGCGATGTCTGGAGGTAATGGGGCTTTTCATTGATACCAATATATTTTGAACTTTCTAAAACTTTACCATAAAGTCAACATCATTGACTGTATGTATTGTCTTGCCAATTCTCATGCGCTTCTCAATATTTGAAGGTTCAGAGACATCAGCAACGATGGAGCAACCAGGAAGTATCGTAACCGGAAGTCAACAGCCAGATGTCCCGCCTGCTTCCTGATGAAGTCAGAGTGGCGAAAACACGTTAGAGGCGGGACATTACTGACTTTCAGTTACAACACTTCCTGGTTGCTGAACACACGCTGGCTCCAGAAATTGAAGGAGCGGCTCCACCAGTATTATACATACAATATACCACTATACACGGTTTATATATATTTTTCAATTATTTTCATTGCACATGGTCCTGGTCAAGACCTGAAGTAAGATGGTGTTGCAGCAACTGCCAGTAGGTTGAAAAGTATCAGCAAGGACATGATTATACACTAGATTGCCAAACGTTTTGGGAAACACCTCCAAATCATTGGATTCCGGTATTCCAATCCCCTTCATGGCCACAGGTGTATAAAATCAAGCACCTAGGCATGCAGACTGCTTCTACAAACATTTGTGAAAGAATGGGTCGCTCTCAGGAGCTCAGTGAATTCAAGCATGGTACCATGATAGGTTGTCACCTGTTGCAATAAGTCCATCCTTGAAATTTCCTTGCTACGAAATATTCTGTGGTCTACTGTAAGTGCCCGGTCATACCGGTGTGATTTCAGGTGCAATTTGGGAATTGATATCGCATCTGCATTCAAATCTAACGAATGTGAATGTCAGTGTCTTAACATTTGTGATTTGCTGTAGTGCGATTTCTAAAGTAGTTCTTGCATTATTTTTTCTGCAGTTTTGTTGCGATTTCACATAGATAGAATATATATAATAGAAATCGCACTGCAAATTGCAAGAAATCATTGAAAAGCTTCACAAGTAGCAACAAAGTCTTCAGAAATCGCATATGAAATTGCACGCAAATCGCTCGATTTCAAATCACAGCAGTGTGACTGGTGACTTAGTGGTGTTATATCAAAGTGGAAGCAACTGGGAACAACAGCAACTCAGCCAGAAAGTGGTAGGCCACGTAAAATGACAGAGCGGGGTCAGCGCGTTGAAACGCACAGTGCGCAGAAGTTGCCAACTGCCGACAGAGTCAGTAGCTGGGATGCTATTAAATTTCATGTGCATGTAAAGGCAGGCGTCCCAATATTTTTGGCAATATAGTGTATATCGCCAGAACTTCGTGGATCTTTAATCATTAGTACAAACATTTATGAAATACAGTTATACATTGTATTAGAATTATTATTCCTGCACTTACTGAGATGAGGTTGCTTTAAAGGGGAAATGAACTTTGGAAGCTGTGCCCCTCAAAAAAGCAGGTACAGGACAAATGACTAGTCACCAGTATTGCCTGCGGTCTCCTTGCAGCTGATGTTTCCCCATTACTGACTAACCATGCCTTGTTCTGCACTGTGACTCTGTTTTGAGGCAACCATCTTGGTAGAGGCAGGGCTTTGCTTCCTCATGTCAGAGTCTCCAGGAAGGAGAACTGTGAGTGGCATAGTAGTGACATCTCCAAATTTCACTCCAGATCTGCTGAGACTAGTAGTCAGAGGCAGTGTTGCCTCAGGTCTCACACTGCTGATATACAGCTACGAGGCTGAAGGCACAGGAGTGCCTAGACACACTCACGTACCAGGAAGTGCATAAGTGCAAGTTTTCTTCAGGAGATATTCCAGACAAAAGGAACATCATTCAGGGTAGAACTTAGGCCAAATTACCATTCCTAGTTATGCCCTGCCAGCCTTTCTCAACCTTTTAAAAACAGAGAAACCCCTAAAATAACTTTCCGGTCTCAGGGAACCCCTGCCAAAAATTACTGTTTCTGCAACTCATGATACATTAGTGTGATGGACAGTGGGAAGAATGCTCCTTACACTTGTGGTCACTGGAAAGAATTACCCCCCCTTCCCATATGGATAGTTAAAAGGATCAGTGGTGTCAATGGGAACTTATCTGAGAAGCAGAAAATATTAATTGCTCAAGGAACCCCTAGTAACCTCTGGAGGAACCCTTGGATTCCATGGAACCCTGGTTGAGAAACCCTGCTATCACAGACAATCACAAACACAGGAAGTAAGATGAAATCTCCTCAACAGGGTCATCAATAAAACCTTGGAAGAAGTATTTATTCTTCCAAAGCCTTTCCAAAGCTTAATGCCAAACTCCGGGCAAAAAAAGTTTTCCTATACAGTGGGGCTGTGCTTGCACTACACGGCTTAACTGCTAGTTTTTTTCTAGGAGAGAGGAGAATGGATATATACTTACCTAATCCTCAGATCTTCCCAGCACGAGACTGTTCCAACACTCCCTGCGCTCCAGTGGTCTTTAGTAGTGGACTGTTCCTGATGTCATCAAGCCCAGAGTAGGCTCCATAGACTAGGAACAGTCCACCGCTGGGCCATGGGGGAGTGCTGTTTTCTAGTGGATCGACTGAACATACCGAGGATATACTTCTCTGAGATTCATTATCTGGGGAAGGGGGCAGGATACCAGAGACTCAATGCTCTGCCATATAAAGTACATAAAAAATTCCTTGCCTACAGTTTAAAAACATATACCATATATCTAATATTTAAATGCATTACCACTGATATTTAATTTCTCTTTGCATGGTACCACTTATTTAGAGTTCATCGTGATATATGTTACACCAGTAACTCTTTCATGTTTCCTAAACCAGAGCCATCAGCCTTTTTAAACCTTTAAGTCCTGCATAACAGAAGGCACCACAAGGATATATCCTTTTTTTCCTGTGTCCCTGTGACCTAATTTGACTTTGTCACCAAGGACTTGATCACTCAACCCTGCAATAAAACTGAGATCCTGTAGTCAAGTTGGCCATGGGTGGACAAGACTTCTCAATGAAGTCGATAAAGCTGGGCACTGAGTAACCAAGTACACCCAGAGTCAGACTGACACAAATGATAGGTAAAAGCACCGGCAGTTAGGCAAGTTTTCTCTTTTAAAGTTTATAAATGGCTAATCGGTTTGCTTTAAGGTCATGGAAAGAAGTATGAAGCACTCCAGTCTTTATGCTGAGTAGACGTTTATTGATTATCAGATATACAAAGCACTCAAAGTTTCTGTCCTTCACTTGGATGTTTTTCAAGCTTGCAAATGAAACCTTGAATTTTGCATATGACCGTAAAGTTGAAAATAGCATTCACCCTGGAAAATAGCATTTCCTTGTTGAGACAGAACACATTTACATTTTCACATTTCCACCCCAAAAATAGGCTTTATTTTTGAGTAGTGAGCGGAGTCATTTTGCTGTTCATCTAGATGTCCAGTGGGGCAAAAAATATTTAGTCGGCCACCAATTGTGCAAGTTCTCCCACTTAAAAAGATGAGAGAGGCCTGTAATTGGCATCATAGGTAGACCTCAACTATGAGAGACAAAATGAGAAAACAAATCCAGACAATCACATTGGCTGATTTGGAAAGAATTTATTTGCAAATTATGGTGAAAATAAGTATTTGGTCACCTACAAACAAGCAAGATTTCTGGCTCTCACAGACCTGTTCCTTCTTCTTTAAGAGGCTCCTCTGTCCTGCACTCATTACCTGTATCAATGGCACCTGTTTGAACTTGTTATCAGTATAAAAGACACCTGTCCACAACCTCAAACGGTCACACTCCAAACTCCACTATGGTGAAGACCAAAGAGCTGCCGAAGGACACCAGAAACAAAATTGTAGACCTGCACCAGGCTGGGAAGACTGAATCTGCAATAGGCAAGCAGCTTGGTGTGAACAAATCAACTGTGGGAGCAATAATTAGAAAACGGAAGACATACAAGACCACTGATAATCTCCTTCGATCTGGGGCTCCACGCAAGATCTCACCCCGTGGGGTCAAAATGATCACAAGAACGGTGAGCAAAAGTCCCAGGATCACACGGGGGGACCTAGCGAATGACCTGCAGAGAGCTGGGACCAACGTAACAAAGGCTACCATCAGTAACACACTACGCCGCCAGGGACTCAGATCCTGCAGTGCCAGACGTGTCCCCCTGCTTAAGCCAGTACATGTCCGGGCCCATCTGAAGTTTGCTAGAGAGCATTTGGATGATCCAGAAGAGGATTGGGAGAATGTCATATGGTCTGATGAAACCTAAATAGAACTGTTTGGTAGAAACACAACTCGTGTTTGGAGGAGAGAGAATGCTGAGTTGCATCCAAAGAACACCATAACTACTGTGAAGCGTGGGGGTGGCAACATCATGCTTTGGGGCTGTTTCTCCGCAAAGGGACCAGAACGACTGATCCATGGACAGGACAGAATGAATGGGGCCATGTATCGTGAGATTTTGAGTGCAAACCTCCGTCCATCAGCAAGGGCATTGAAGATTAAACATAGCTGGGTCTTCCAACATGACAATGATCCAAAACATACCACCCGGGCAACGAAGGAGTGGCTTCGTAAGAAGCATTTCAAGGTTCTGGAGTGGCCTAGCCAGTCTCCAGATTTCAACCCCATAGAAAACCTTTGGAGGGAGTTGAAAGTCCGTGTTGCCCAGCGACAGCCCCAAAACATCACTGCTCTAGAGGAGATCTGCATGGAGGAATGGGCCAACATACCAGCAACAGTGTGTGCCAACCTTGTGAAGACTTACAGGAAACGTTTGACCTCTGTCATTGCCAACAAAGGATATATAACAAAGTATTGAGATGAACTTTTGATATTGACCAAATACTTATTTTCCACCATAATTTGCAAATAAATTCTTTCCAAATCAGCTAATGTGATTGTCTGAATTTTTTTTTCTCATTTTGTCTCTCATAGTTGAGGTCTACCTATGATGCCAATTACAGGCCTCTCTCATCTTTTTAAGTGCAAGAACTTGCACAATTGGTGGCTGACTAAATACTTTTTTGCCCCACTGTATAAGTGTATGTGCTATATGGCTAAAAGTTTGTGGACATTCACACCTACACTATCTGGCTAAATGTATGCGGACATCCCTCCAAACTGAGTTCAGGTGTTTCCAGTGAAGGGTACTGTTAATGCTGCAGCATACAAAGAAATTTTAGACAATTGTGCTCTTCTAACCATATGGTAATAGTTTGGAGAAGGCATCTTTCTGTTCTGTTCTGTGCTCCTGTGCACAAAATCAGCACCATAAAGACATGGTTTAATAGGTTTGATGTGGTAAACTATGTTTATCATGCTTCAGTTTGTGAACAGACTGGAAGCTCTGTACAGACCTTTTCCTGTCCATTCATTCTGTGCTGCTGAGGCTGCAGAGATGGAGGTTGAGGGCTGTATCTTCAATCTCCTTTCTCTGTCTCAAAGGTGAAACATACAGAGGTTTAGACCCCTGATATCTTACCTTAAGCCCCCCAACTGGGCTCCTAAAAATGTAAAAAAAAAATAGTAAAAAATAATTTTAAAAAACTACTGACAACAGTGATGGAACTACCAGGGTTGCAAAGGTCACACTTGCAACCAGGCCATGGCGTTCTGCCATAGGGCTCAGAGGGAAGGGTCCCAGCCAGAGGTCAGGGGGGCCCTTCATGGTTTCTTGGAGGAATCTTTAGTGGCCTAAACAGAATCCTGACCTCGACACCTTCTGGTTGATGAATTGGAATGAAAATGGCAAGCCAGGTCTTTTCGACCAAGATCAGTACCTGAATGTTTAGTGGCCTGAACAGAATCCTGACCTCAAAACCACTCAACACCTGGTTGGTGAATTCAAATGTAAGCCTCACAAGTGCTCTTTTGGCGGAAAAGGCACAAATTCTCATGTACAGAAAATCTTGTGGACAGCCCTCCCAGAAGAGTCAAGGATGTTATAATTGTAAGGGAAAGGCCTGGGGGGGGGGGGGGTTTGGGGGGGCAACTACTTAAAGGATAAGTTCACCTTTGACAAAAGCAGGTAAAAAAATGTGCATTTGTTATTTTTTGTTGCAGCAGTCTGTAAAACATTGCACCAGGGAGCAGCCGATCGCTGGTGCCATGCAGGTCTCCTGCAGATCTGTCGGGATATCTGCTTGCATGTACGGGATGTATGAGCAAGCAGATATACTGACAGGAAGACTCGATGAACTACCACAGCGCTCCACAGCACCGTGGTAGTGCATTGAGAACTATAAGCAGACAGCCGCTAAGGCTTTTGGGACCTGCAGTTCATTCAATAACAGAACTCTGTGAATAATTTACGTGGCTGTGTGAGCGAAGCCCCGCATGGCCACGCTGTTTTTAAAAAGTGGCAGCTGGTACGGGGAACTTCTCCCAGTACTGCTGTAACAGGGAGGGGGAGGCAGCATTGGAAACATGTAACATGTAACATGTTCCCAAAGGTGAACTAATCCTTTAATGCTCAGAGTTTTGGAATGGGATGTCCAACAAGCTCAGGTGTGATGGTCGGGCATCCACAAACTTTTAAGCATATGGTATAGAAGTGAAGCAGGGCAGAATATGGAGCCATGTATTCATGTTGCACAGTAGCCCCCATTATTGCAAGGAATGTAAAATATAGCTTCTCTTGAAACTGTGAAATTTGCTGTCTGTTATATGACAGGTCATACTTAGTTTTTCTTTTTGGCTTTCAGCTTTGGTGTTCTCCTCTGGGAACTGCTGACCGGAGAAGTTCCATATCGGGAAATTGATGCTCTGGCTGTTGCCTATGGGGTTGCAATGAACAAACTGACACTTCCAATTCCATCAACTTGTCCGGACCCATTTGTTCGGATCCTGGAAGGTAATCAAATTTTTTCACCTTTGATTGTATCACAGGGATTTAGGACTGAACTGTAAGCAACTATAAACAACTTCTATTTAATCCAGTTATGTGTTTATTAAAGCGTTCTTAAAACATTGTTATTTATGTTGTTCAGGACATTCTATGTGTAGTACGATAAAAGTGAAATATAACTTATTATTATGTAGCACTGTATTTATTTTAGTAAGTGTTTTTGCATGTTGTCCAGTTGTTTAATGCCACTTGTTGTAAAAAGCTTGTTATATACAGAGCTCAGTTGCTCAAGCTGAAATTAGTTACAGGTTAATAAGTCACAGTGATGCCTCATCCTTTGTTCACTTGCTAAGATGGCTCAGTCTTTAGGTTTTAGTTGGTCAAACTAAGCCTCAAAGCAGATTATTTCTGCTGTTAACTCATATTCCTCTGAGACTCCTTTGTCATAAACTAAATATGTATTTGGAACTAAACTTGTCTACTAGCCAAATCAATAAAACAGGACCTACAAAGGTGGTCCAGAGAAGTGTGTACCTGGTTCAGCCGTAACAGCATCATTAAAATTAATATTTTACCACTTTTATTATATTTAATGCAGGCCCTTCCAATGAAATTTACAACAGGATGTATAAAATACTTGAGAACTATATTTCTAAAATTTGAATGGTAAAACCTGTATAGAATTAACAATCCAGAAATCTTTGAAGCACGGCATTGCTGCACCCAGCATGCAATAGAAAAGCTTCTCTATCAAAGAAATGGGCTTCCCTGTCCTGATCAAATATCATGAGGCAACTCCCCAGACTAGACTGACTGGTGACCTCAAGCCGATTACAAACCATGGGTCAAACAGGATGTGACTGAACCTCCAATAACTGGACTTCCATGGCTTTCCATCCTGCCACATCCCCCACACCAATTCGCAAACTTCTGCTCATATAAACTACATGAGCATCTGTCTCTAGGGTCTCTTGGAGGCTTGTACTACTATACATGTTCCCTCTTCCTTTGAGCAACTTGGTCTGGACAGCCCATAAGACACTCCTTGCAACTTTCTTACTCCTCCTTGACTGATACAGTGTACCAGCACAAACTATAGTGGTTTCTAAACCTGGGAATTAATTTCTCCCAAACTTAAAAAGACCATATGGTCCCCGTCATGTGGAAACAAAATGTGTCTCCTGCTATACACAATGGGTAATCAGAATCACAAAGATCCAACAGATTTAAAACATCACAATGGCCCCGAATAATCAAGATGAGACATATTGACCAATATGGACACCATTGTTTGTCTATAAAGATATATCTCCTTTAGCATCTTTGTAGAGAGGTGCACCCTGGGCCCTTGACTTATATCAATACCAAAGAACTCATCTAGGATGCTGAGAGAGGACAAGGATATAGACCTCTCCCCCTCCACAGCCTTACTCATCTTTTTCATCTGTATATCATCTCAATGCTTCTGTACGTTAACGCCTCCCCATTTCTTTTTCATTCACTTTTTAAGTATTTCAACACTTTTCTTCATATTTTTCCTTTGTCCTTTTACCCCTAAGTGTTATACAACTTCTAAAGAAAAAATAAACTAAGGGAAATGACAGTCGTAAAATTTCTATATTCGCCATAGTCCACATATGAACCACACAAACATCATTCTATACGTGTTTAATGTCCTCACCATTTTTCTCTTCCATAAAGAATTTATAAATATATATTTTAAAACCAAAAATTATATTATTATTATTAATATTATTGTATATATCATGTACACATGCCCTGTAGATTTTGTGAGTAATAGAATCAACTCTATTGGACTGTGATGAACTTTGAGGTAGTAGGGGGGTGGATGACCTACAAGTATATGGCATTGTGCTGGTAGTGCAGAGATAAATTATAAAAGGTGGTCATGGCTTTGACTTTGTAGGGGTCAGCACCAGTGGTGTAATTAGGTTTTGTGCTGCCCTAGGCAACACAAAAATCGTCTGCCCTCATGGGCACCGACCAACACCATCCCCAGAGAGCCGAACATTGACCAACAACATCCCTGCCCCCTACCTGGGAGAGCCTTCCACTACCCCCCCCCCCCCCGGGAACAGGGGAGGACTAACCATTCAGGCACTGCCCCAGGGCCCTGGGTCAGTAGGGGGCCCCATGAGATGCCCCTGGTACCTTTCATAGGGTTTTTTGGGTGTGGTTTGAGTGTGGGCGAGGACACGGGGGGCCCAATGATCCCCTATTGCCTGGGGGCCCCATGAGTTGTCAGTCCGCTACTGCCCGGGAATGAGAATCAGGCTCTACATAGACCATCAAGCAGCCTCTCTCGGATCCCACCTGGTTCTTATGGCACACGTGTCCCTTCTTTCATCCCTTCTTCTGGGGGAAAGGTGCTGCCCCCCTGAAAAATGCCGCCTAGGCAAGTGCCTTGTTTGCCTTGTGGTAAATACACCCCTGGTCAGCACTAACTAT
The DNA here is from genome assembly GCF_062004578.1 of Staurois parvus. Taxonomy (NCBI): domain Eukaryota; kingdom Metazoa; phylum Chordata; class Amphibia; order Anura; family Ranidae; genus Staurois; species Staurois parvus. The sequence continues at coordinate 375,486 of NW_028318929.1, forward strand.
AACTCAAACCTAAACTGAAAAAAGTAAATTGAAATGCCTCTGCCTTTGGTGCAGCATGGAGCCAATGCTGCCTTACACTGAGAATTATTTTGGTTCTCAGTCCTTTCCTCTTAAATCTATTAAGCATGGGGGTCACAGCTGACGTCAGGGTTAGACTTTTTATGTCTGCTTTGTTAAGCCTCGGCATGCCCCCCCAGCCCCATGCGAGTAAAGTCAGGGCCTGCTGATTGGGTGCAGCCTCGGGCAATATCACATTGGATAGGGAATGGAGCGTGTCGGATCTCCACTACATGGAAGTGGATACCTTTTATAAAGTTAAGCTGTTCACTATTTGCTAGCACTTCTACTTAATAAATCTAGGTCCTGGGAATCAGACCCCATGTACTGTTCCAAAGTCCATTTTATGTCAACCTCTGCAGGATATAGGGATAAGTGTGTGCAATGGATGTTTAGAGGAGTCACATAACATACTATAGATCAATAGATCAGGGATCTCCTAAACAAAGGGCCAGTGTATGGCCCTTTAGACCAGTGGTTCTCAACCTGTGGGTCGTGACCCCTTTGGGGGTCGAACGACCCTTTCACAGGGGTCCCCTAAGACCATCAGAAAACACATATTTCCGATGTGTAAAGAGCAGCTACTGTGTAGAAAGCAGCTGCTGTGTTGAAAGCAGCTACTCCTGTTAAAAGCAGCTACTGTGTTGAAAGCAGCAGTATTGGAGGTAAAATGACACTCATGAATTATAATTACTGGGTAAATAATTTTATGGTTGGGGGTCACCACAACATGAGGAACTGTATTAAAGGGTCGCGGCATTAGGAAGGTTGAGAACCACTGCTTTAGACTTTAAGAGGGCCAGAACAATTGGCTTGTAAACATTGATGGCACTGCCCAATCCTAATACATCTTATCAACCAATGTTAGCAATTCTGCAATCAAGGAAAGGAATATAAGCTGGATGGTAGAAGAGAAGAGGTAGGATATCCTCCGCTCCAGTGGCCATGTGCCCTATCATTCCCATGCACACTTCTAGGAGTGTCGGATGCCTGTACCCCCACAGTGCAGTATCGTAGGGGTTGGAGGAAGGAGCCACAGCATACAATGGGGAAACAGGCATTAGACATGTTGTATACTGCAGCTTCTTTAGCAAGCATAGCTCTTCAAAGGAGTGAAGAGTAGTGTAGGCAACAGGACCGGTATGTATTCAATTTTTTACAGGGTGCACCTTTAATATTTATTTTTAGTGACAGAGGGCTTCATTCACAAACTAGTATCTACCACATTAAGATCCGTGGTAATATACCTGTTATTAAAAAATATTTTTTCAATTCACTAAAAAATGCTAATAAAATATAGCATGAGCTATTTAATGAAGCGATGCAGTATTTTATTAGTGAAAGCTAGAGCTATTTTAACCCCGGCGTTGAATAACTGGTTGCTAAGGAGCCAGTGGGTGCCAAGTCATGGTTGTTAAGGACGTGGCGGTTGCCGGCTCCTTAACAGCCAGCTAAAATAAAACCAAATCCTTAACTATTGCGTGCCTGGACCACTACTTAACGCATGCATTTTTAAATTTATTTATTTTAGTCAATTGACTTTAACGCCATTTTATGCCGTATTTACCAAGCACTTGATTTTTGAGGTAAATACCCCCATAAAGGAATAGCGAATTGACATTTTCAGCATGTGTCAGATCACCTAAATCAGTGTTTCTCAACCTTTTTTCAGTCAAGGCACCCTTTAAAATTATGGATAATCTCAAGGCACCCTTTAAATTTACGGATAATCTCAAGGCACCCTTTAAAATTCTACAAAATCTCAAGTCACCCCAATCTAAAATGTAAAAAAACTATTCCACACACATCCAGTACACCCAACGTTAGAGGTGATTTATTCTTCCAAAGCACATACACCTTTGCACACTGGTACTGACTAGTGTCTCTCTCCTTTTTTCTCTCCATCACTCTGCTAATGTTACCCCAGTGTTGACAGAGAGAGGTAGGGGAGGGCCAAACAAAGATGATGTGCATGCACCTGACATACTCCTTATCAACTGATGATGTCATTGGTTGTTAGGATGCTGGCAGCTAGGTCATAAAAGTGCGCAATTAAAACCTGTGGCTTTCTGTACTAAAAGGCAGGATTGATCCACCTGCTGGCTTGTATACAGTTTTTGGGCATTTTGTCAAGGCACCCCTGAAGAAGCCTGAAGGCACCCCAGGGTGCCTGGGTACCCTGGTTGAGAAAGGCTGACTTAAATACTGCATGCAATCTGCAGTCAATCAGTGAATGGAGCCCAGAGTCACTTTGAAGAGTCCCTCTCAGCTCTCTAAAGTTTAAAAACCATTAGCTTCCTGCAATAGAACAGAATACTTATCTGTCTGGCGGCCTCAAAAGTCTTTTTGGCATTTGGCTGTTTCGGGAGTGTCAGATGCCTTGGTCCACCACCAAGCCCTGTGATTTCTTCCTTCAAACCCTCCACCATTCTAGAAGTTAGCAGTGGTGTAGGGGGTCAAAGGACTGAACTGGAAGTGTGGGGGTACACAGATATCCAACATTCTCAGATGTATTGAATGCCAAAGATGGAGGCTACATGGCTGGATTGAAGTGGAGGTAGGACACACAAACCACAAACTATCTCTTCTTTCACCGAGAGCTTCTATTTGAAATTCCTTTAAAGATCTGATGGTCTATTTAGGATACCTTTATTGTGTTCTTTTTACATTTATGCTGTATATAGTATGCTTTTGTTATAAAATACCATTAGCATTTTTTTTCATTTATTGTCATTTGTAACTTACCTGCAAATATTCAGACATTTATGTTCTAAAATTGAACAATGTTAAGGTCTGTTATTTTGGTTACAGCCTGTTGGGACCCTGATCCTCATAGCCGCCCTTCCTTCTCAACCATTCTGGATTTGCTGACCACTATAGAGCAATCAGCCATGTTTCAGATGCCCTTGGAATCCTTCCATTCCCTGCAGGAAGACTGGAGACTGGAAATTCAACAGATGTTTGATGAACTCAGAACCAAAGAGAAGGTGATTGGAGATGTATATTGTGAAAATATAGTAGAGATTTTTGGTTTGAGTATATAGTTTAGTTATTTGGGTGTGTAATGACATGGACAACCTGAGGCATGCATGATTTTGTGCTTGCGTCATTTCTGTTTTCAGTTTCTCAGTAAGAAAGTGCATTATTTTCATCAAGGAAAGATTTATAGCTGTTCTTGCTATTTATGTATATTGCCCTTCTAGGCACACCTGAATTATAATGCTCAATTTGTACAAGTCTCACCTCTTGTATTGATTATGCAGTTATTATATTGATGTCTAATTAGTAAAATGCATTGCTGGTTTTTCCATGCTGTGTTCTTGATCATCACTGCTTCCTTTTAACTGTACAGCTCATCCAACAAAAGGATAGATCATTCAGTGTTTCCTTATCTATAACTGTGATCTCCAAACTGCAGGCCAGATGCGGCCCTTTGCTTGCATTTATTTGGCCTTTGGGGCATTGTCCCTTCCACTCATATGAGAAACTATTCCTTCCACTGACACCAATGATAGAGCACCATTCCTCTCACTGACCCCAATGATATAGCACCATCCCTCCCACTGACACCAATGATACGGCACCATTCCTCCCACTGACACCAATGATACGGCACCATTCCTTCCACTGACACCAATGACATGGCACCATTCTTCCACTGACACCAATGATATGGCACCATTCTTCCACTGACACCAATGATGGAGCTTAATTCCTCCCACTGACACCAATGATAGGGCACCATTCCTCCCACTGACACCAATGATAGGGCACCTTTCCTCCCACTGACACTCAATGATAGGGCACCATTCCTCCCACTGACACCAATGATAGGGCACCATTCCTCCCACTGACACCAATGATAGGGCACCATTCCTCCCACTGACACCAATGATAGGGCATCATTCCTCCCACTGACACCAATGGCAGGGCACCATTCCTCCCACTGACACCAATGGCAGGGCACCATTCCTCCCACTGACACCAATGGCAGGGCACCATTCCTCCCACTGACACCAATGGCAGGGCACCATTCCTCCCACTGACACCAATGGCAGGGCACCATTCCTCCCACTGACACCAATGGCAGGGCACCATTCCTCCCACTGACACCAATGGCAGGGCACCATTCCTCCCACTGGCACCAATGGCAGGGCACCATTTCTCCCACTGGCACCAATGGTAGGGCACCATTCCTCCCACTGACACCAATGGTAGGGCACCATTCCTCCCACTGACTCAAACGATGCAGCACTATTCCTTCCACTGACATAAACAATTGGGCACTATTTCTCACCCAAGTACCAATGATGGGCCACTATTCCTCCTCCTACTGAACACAGGAGTTATGTATTTCTTATTTTTTTACTCCAGCTAACCCCAAAGCCTGAGACATTGTCTACTCTCACTGATACTGGACCATTTCTACTCCCACTGGACACACTCTGGCCCTCCTAAAGTCTAAAGGGCCATACACTGGCCCTTTGTTTAGAAGGTTTGGAGACCCCTGATCTATAATATGTTATGTGACTCCTCTCCACATCCATTGCATACACGTCACCCTGTATTCTGCAGAGGATGACCTAAAACTGATTAAACATTCAGACTTTGGAACAATTGTGTTAAATGAATTGCATTGCCAGGTCACAGAATACTGTGGCTTGTTGCATTAAATTGCTTTTTAAACTTGCTAACCTTGCATCCTCTTAGGAGTTGCGTAGCCGGGAGGAGGAGCTGGTGCGTGCCGCCGAGGAGCAGAGGAACCTGGAGGAAATGCTCCGCAGGAGGGAGCAAGAGCTGGCAGAGAGGGAATTCGACATTGTGGAGCGGGAGCTGAATATCATCATGTACCAAATGTACCAGGAGAAACCCAAGGTGAAAAAACGGAAGGGCAACTTCAAGAAGAGCCGTCTGAAGCACAAGGATGGCAATCGGATCAGCTTACCCTCAGGTAGACCAAAGAGGAGTGATGTGACCGTTCTGATTACTCTGGAGATGAAGGTGTATGTGACTGCTTGCTTTAGGCAACAAGAGCAGGTCTTCTTCACTTCACATTCAGTCAGTGTTCCCATCAAGGCCAAAACCTTTCCTCTTGATATTTGATGGGGTAAGGAAGGGCTATGCTGTGTCCCCTGTGGTCTGATACTGTAGGGGTGTGATAGCGCTGGACCAATGTAAGTAGAGATGAATTCAAATACGGAATAAAGTGTGTTTTTTATACCCAAGTTTAGTTTGTGGTCAAGATAGGTACTTATTTCTCAGCCTTTGTAAAACGGGGGAAAAGTGCACTGTAAGCTGAGAGGGGGGGAAGCAAATATTTTCTCAGTACAAGAGGCATGTACAGTATATTCTTAGAGTGTTACTAAACCCAGGACCCTGCATTCACTATATCTGGCCTCCCCGGACCCTGCATTCACTATATCTGGTCTCCCAGGACCCTACATTCACTATATCTGGTCTCCCAGGACCCTACATTCACTATATCTGGTCTCCCCGGACCCTGAATTCACTATCTGGTCTCCCAGGACCCTACATTCACTATATCCGGTCTCCCCCGACCCTGCACTCACTATATCCAGTCTCCCCAGACCCTGCATTCACTATATCCAGTCTCCCCAGATCCTACATTCACTATATCCGGTCTCCCCAGACCCTGCATTCACTATATCTGGTCTCCCCAGACCCTGCATTCACTATATCTGGTCTCCCCGGACCCTGCATTCACTATATCTGGTCTCGACGGACCCTGCATTCCCTATATCTGGTCTCCCCGGACCCTGCATTCCCTATATCTGGTCTCCCCGGACCCTGCATTCCCTATATCTGGTCTCCCCGGACCCTGCATTCCCTATATCTGGTCTCCCCGGACCCTGCATTCACTATATCTGGTCTCCCCGGACCCTGCATTCACTATATCTGGTCTCCCCGGGCCCTGCATTCACTATATCTGGCCTCCCCGGACCCTGCATTCACTATCTCTGGCCTCCCTGGACCCTGCATTCACTATATTCGATCTCCCCGAACCCTGCATTCACTATATCTGGTCTCCCCAGACCCTGCATTCACTATATCTGGTCTCCCCGGACCCTGCAGTCACTATATCTGGTCTCCCCGGACCCTGCAGTCACTATATCTGGTCTCCCAGGACCCTGCATTCACTATATCCGGTCTCACCGGACCCTGCATTCACTATATCTGCTCTCCGTGGACCCTGCATTCACTATATTTGGTCTCCCACAGTACACACAACATGGAAATGGAATTATTTTAGTGAATATAAACTGCTAAGTTATAATTATTATTATACAGGATTTATATAGCGCCAATAGTTTACACAGTGGTTTACAACATAAAAATACCTTTTCTCATCAACAGTTAGAGTAGTCTTGTAACTTTTGTCAGTATCCAGCAGAGCACTGGTTAAAGTTTTACTAAACCCCAACAGTAAAATCAGTCTGTATATGCAGTAAAGCATGCTTGGTATACTTACTGTGGAACCTAAGGAGTTAATCCTCTGCATTGTGTAAAAATCATGCTTGATCCTGTCTTCTCTGATTCTCCCCTTCTTCTGCTGTCCCCATTCCATCTGCTGACCAAACAGAGCCTTGAGGGCAAACTGCACATGCTCAGTTTGGTGTGTATTGCTAGAAATTGTTTTTTTTTTTCTTGGGAGAGTGCATTTGATCAGCACAGGGCCAATCAGTGCTGTCCAGGCAAGGGTCAGAGGTCATGCAGCTTCATAGGACAGTCAGAGGAGAATGAAAACTCCTCCTACAAGTTTAAACCAGTGCTCTGCTGAACAGTGATAGATGTCACAAGACTGCTATATTCTGCTGATGAGAAAAGGTATTTAGAAATTTACATTTCCTAAAATAATTGCATTTCCATGTTCTGTGTACTGTGGGAGACTAGATATAGTGAATGCAGGGTCCGGGGAAACCAGATATAGTGAATGCAGGGTCCGGGGAGACCAGATATAGTGAATGCAGGGTCCGGGGAGGCCAGATATAGTGAATGCGGGGTCCGGGGAGGCCAGATATAGTGAATGCAGGGTCCGGGGAGACCAGATATAGTGAATGCAGGGTCCGGGGAGGCCAGATATAGTGAATGCGGGGTCCGGGGAGGCCAGATATAGTGAATGCGGGGTCCGGGGAGACCAGATATAGTGAATGCGGGGTTCGGGGAGACCGGATATAGTGAATGCAGGGTCCGGGGAGACCAGATATAGTGAATGCAGGGTCCCGGGAGACTGGATATAGTGAATGCAGGGTCCCGGGAGACCGGATATAGTGAATGCAGGGTCCCGGGAGACCGGATATAGTGAATGCAGGGTCCCGGGAGACCGGATATTGTGAATGCAGGGTCCCGGGAGACCGGATATAGTGAATGCAGGGTCCCGGGAAACCGGATATAGTGAATGCAGGGTCCGGGGAGACCGGATATAGTGAATGCAGGGTCCCGGGAGACCGGATATAGTGAATGCAGGGTCCCGGGAGACCGGATATAGTGAATGCAGGGTCCCGGGAGACCAGATATTGTGAATGCAGGGTCCCGGGAGACCAGATATTGTGAATGCAGGGTCCCGGGAGACCAGATATTGTGAATGCAGGGTCCCGGGAGACCGGATATTGTGAATGCAGGGCCCGGGGAGACCGGATATAGTGAATGCAGGGTCCGGGGAGACCGGATATAGTGAATGCAGGGCCCGGGGAGACCGGATATAGTGAATGCAGGGCCCGGGGAGACCGGATATAGTGAATGCAGGGTCCGGGGAGACCGGATATAGTGAATGCAGGGTCCGGGGAGACCAGATTTAGTGAATGCAGGGTCCGGGGAGACCAGATATAGTGAATGCAGGGTCCGGGGAGACCAGATATAGAGAATGCAGGGTCCTGGGAGACCAGATATAGTGAATGCAGGGTCCTGGGAGACCAGATATAGTGAATGCAGGGTCCAGGGAGACCGAATATAGTGAATGCAGGGTCCTGGGAGACCAGATATAGTGAATGCAGGGTCCAGGGAGACCAGATATAGTGAATGCAGGGTCCTGGGTTTAGTAAGACATTAACGCACATAGAATTATTAGCATCAACTTGACCTCTTTTGACATTTATCTAAAAAAGCATTGAAGAGACATAATGAGATAAATTGATATGAAGAATACAGAAGAAGAGTAAAAGGCTTGAATACCTTATCAGTTGACAGCTGATATAATAGTTTCTATACCAAGTCTCGCCCAGGGGTGATTGCCTCGTATTCTTACAGTGCGTAAAAGAATGGGATTAACTGCTTTGAACTATTACATGAGATTGACAGGTCCCCTTGGGCCACAGCCAACTTTATAATTATCGATGTACCTGGAGCAGGCGCCATCGATCTATTTACGGGGCTCTGTAAGAATTTACATGAAGTAACAATAGCAGCCTTAAATGCCATTCATGCATTATCTTTAAGAAGAAACCTCCACCAGCGTACATAGAAAAGCTGTGTGGACAAAATAATGCAAACTCCTAACAATAGAACTATATGAAGGATATTAAATAGCATAGAGATCAGATCTCACAACACTGACACTTGCTGAGCCTTGGTCACAGAGATGCTGGTCCAGTTCTTAATAGATTTATAAAGCAGTATTAAACCCAAACTCAAAAATGTAATCTATTGAAGCTTACCAATCATTAGATGTGGTGGCTGCATTAGGTTTCTTTTTTCATTTATTTTTTTTTCCCCCTCTGTTTCCACTTGGTGATCTGGCCAATAACACTGTTCAACAGGTAAAAAGTTTTGGGCATAAAATTAGCTAATCTTACATAATTTTGGGGTGCTGAAAACGAAAATGACCCTAAAAAATGTTGATTGGCTCTAGTTTTTATGATATATTCACCCATCTAATGACGTAAGCCATTCAAAATTATGATGCAACTTCAGCTGCATATTGCGCAATTGATACTGGTGACCAATAGAAAATTGCATGTATACTGAGATGATGCAATATTAGCCTTTAATTGCATCACTTCACTGCATAAAAGCTGCAGTATCTGTAGCTGATTGTAGTTCGACAGCGTCTTTACATTTCATTTTATGCTTATATAGGCTACTCAGTAATGCCTCGAACTTGTGTGAATAAAGCAGATAATTTCTGCTAATCTGCGGTGAAATAACTTGTCTCACAAAAAAGGAGGATAACAGGAATGATTAAGAAAGCCTACAACTTGTATTTTGGCTGCAAGATAGGAGACCAGGACAAGAGCTGGGCACCACATATATGCTGCAATTCTTGTGGGACGGCACTGGAGCAATGGTTGAATGGAAAAAAGGCATCTATGCCTTTAGCTGTGCCAATGATTTGGAGAGAGCCAACAGATCATGTTAGTAATTGTTACTTTTGTATGGTGCCTCCAATTGTAAAAGGGCTAAATAAGAAGAAAAAGTTATCTGTGCACTATCCAAATATTCCATCGACAATACGTCCAGTTCCTCATGGAGAGGGGCTACCAATTCCTAAAGCACCAGAATCCTTCATGGTTGAGTCAAGTGAGGAAGAACCTGAAGCGTGTAGTCACGTGCAGTTGTAAGAGATAGCCCTTTCCTCGAATACAAGAGAAAAGCCAAGAGAAGCAAAACCGACACAAACTGAAGACAAAACTAGTGAGAATCCTAAGTATTAAAATGATTCAACTTAGCTTATGGCTATAATTTTTCTTGGTAATCCTATGCAATATATTATGCCATTTAGGCTTTGTTATGTAGTCAATATCACTTGCTTTATATTTGTGGAAAGACATCTATCTATATAATTATTGTGCATTATGTAGTCATTACGCCTATAGTAGAAAACTTTCCGTTTACAGAAAAACTAGAGCCAATTGACAAATTTCATTGTTATATTTGAACTCAGAATGTGAAATTCATTAAGAAATGGATCCTTTTGTTTCCAAAACTGGCAAAAAATAAAAATTTGTTGAACAGTGTAACACACCTCCTGTATTAGAGTGCCCTCACTTTGGATGAAGGAGCACCGGGGGCACATTTGGACAGCAGCAAAGTCTAGTTAGTCTAGAGGAGGGGGAAGTGTTAGCTGGAGTTTGGCTTCAGTTTTTTAGCGTATCTAAATCTGCTAGTACATCTAACACTTTCTAAGCAGTTACAGCAAACCTATAATCAAAGAATAAATGGTGAGCACAAGACAAAAAGAAGGAAAAAATAAAGCAGCTAGCACAACGTGGCAAATCCACTGTCTTCACCAAAACAAAACACTATAATATCAATGTGCAGCGCTAATAAAAATGTGTGTTATAATCAATGATGACAACGTATAAAGCCATTTATAACTCTGCCCCAAATTACATCACCGATCTTGTCTCTAAATATCACCCAAACCGTACTCTCCGCTCCTCGCACGATGACCTGCTCTCTAGCTCCCTTGTCTCCTCCTCCCATGCTCGTCTCCAGGACTTCTCCAGAGCCTCCCCCCTCCTCTGGAACTCTCTACCCCAATTTATCAGACTATCGCCTACTCTGCTCACTTTTAGGCGTTCTCTGAAAACCTATCTCTTCAGGGAAGCCTATCCTGCCCTCAGCTAATACTGGAATCTTCTACTCTTCCAACCAGTCCATCACCCACAATTACTACCTTTTGTACCACTAGCCCCTCCCTCCATAATTGTAAGCTCCAAGGAGCAGGACCCTCAATTCCCTCTTGTATTGAACTGTATTGTTGCTGTGTTGTCTCCCGTTATATTGTAAAGCGCTGAGCAAACTGTTGGCGCTATATAAATCATGTATAATAATAATAATAATGACCAGTGTGATCGTAAAAGAGAAAGAAAACATCAAAAAAGCAATAAAGAATAGTGAATACTCCAATGTAGAAACAAAATATACGATATAACAAATAAATGAAAAAAAATAAGTTCTCCAAATATCATAATAGTCCCAAAAATAGTGATATGATCAAATCAACAAAATGTAGTGACTTCCGCACTGCACCTCCACCATAATGCACTCACCAGAAGTAAGTACCAAGCAAACCCAGAGCGGAATTTTTATTAGCGCTGCACATTGATATTATAGTTACAGCAAATCGTTTTGTTCATTGTTGGATAAAGGTTTTACATGAATAAATGAAAGCTGATCATTATAAACACCCCTGTCAGTGTTAAATGGTTTGTCTCATTTTGCTGGAGACTTGCTGGTGGTAAAAATGGGCAGCTGAGACACAGTTTTATTGGCCCCTCTCCAGCCCCCTGAACTGTAGTATATGCGCTAGATTGGCCTGTGCTCATTTAAACACTTACTGACGTAAAAATGCACTCACAAAAGTGACGTGGCTTAGGCGAGCAACCATAGGTCTAATGTGGACCGTTAACAGAATAATGGCCCTACACCCCAGCCTTTGGCAAGAAGATTGAAGTGAGCTGTGGCACATTCTGATGGATAAGAGCCGCTGCCTCAGCATGCAAAGATATTTTAGTGGTCCCGACATCCTGAGGCAGGGGCTCTTATCCCTCGGACTGTGTCACATCTCATTCCCATCCAGGGGAAGACTGACCATTTGGAAACTCGGGCACTGCCCGAGGGCCCGGGGTCAGTAGGGGGCGCCATGAGATGCCCCTGGTACCTCTTTCATAGGCTTTTTTGAGTTTGCGCAAAGACACAGGGGCCCCATGATCCCCTGAGAGGCAATCAGATATTCCCTGGACCAACTTTACCTATAAATGTTAGTGTCCAGTTATGTTCTGTGTATCTAAGTATCCAAGACTTTTTTAAAGCAATCCACTGAGCTGGCCAGAACCAACTCTTGAGGGAGTCTATTCCACATTTTCACAGCTCTTACTGTGAAGAAACCTTTCCGTGTTTGGAGATTACGTTTCTTTTCCTCCAGATGTAAAGAGTGCCCCCTTGTCCTCTGTGATGAGCTCAGGGTGAATAGCTCTACACCGAGTTCACTATATGAACCACTAATGTATTTATACATGGAGATCATATCCCCCCTTATGTATTATACATGGAGATCATATCCCCCCTTATGTATTATACATGGAGATCATATCCCCCCTTATGTATTATACATGGAGATCATATCCCCCTTATGTATTATACATGGTGATCATATCCCCCCTTATGTATTATACATGGAGATCATATCCCCCTTATGTATTATACATGGTGATCATATCCCCCCTTATGTATTATACATGGTGATCATATCCCCCCTTATGTATTATACATGGTGATCATATCCCCCCTTATGTATTATACATGGAGATCATATCCCCCTTATGTATTATACATGGAGATCATATCCCCCCCTTATGTATTATACATGGTGATCATATCCCCCTTATGTATTATACATGGAGATCATATCCCCCCTTATGTATTATACATGGAGATCATATCCCCCCTTATGTATTATACATGGAGATCATATCCCCCCTTATGTATTATACATGGACATCATATCCCCCTTATGTATTATACATGGAGATCATATCCCCCTTATGTATTATACATGGAGATCATATCCCCCCTTATGTATTATACATGGAGATCATATCCCCCTTATGTAATATACATGGAGATCATATCCCCCCTTATGTATTATACATGGTGATCATATCCCCCCTTATGTATTATACATGGTGATCATATCCCCCCTTATGTATTATACATGGAGATCATATCCCCCCTTAATCTCCTCTTCTCATGAGAGAATAAATTCAGTTCCTCTAATCTTTCCTCATAGCTGAGCTCCTCCATGCCTCTTATCAGTTTGGTTGCCCTTCTCTGTACTTTCTCCAGTTCCCCAATGTTCTTTTTGTGAATTGGTGCCCAAAACTGAACTGCATATTCCAGATGAGGTGTTACTAATGGTTTGTGCCGGGGGAAATTATATCTCTCTCTCTGGATTATCATGTATTATATTCTATATATTTAAATATATTTATTTTTTTTATTTGCATTTGAATTTATATTGCTTTAACAACTGGTGTTGTGTATTCCGCTTTGGCGGTAATAGTCTCATAGAGTTTGACAGGCTGCCATCAGCGGGGCTAGACGGGACACCGGTGCCTTCCACCTGCAACTAAACGCCGGAGCTCCATGCATTGTGGCTAAATGCCCAGTGTGCATGGGGCCTAACAGAGACTCTGAACGAGTGTAGAGATAATTATTATACAGGATTTATATAGATAATTGAGATAATTGATCTCCATGCACATAACTGAAAGACATATACAGCTTCTGAGGCTGACACATGGGCATGCCTCTCTGTCCATCAGGGATGTGCGAATAAGAGATCACAGAGCTCTATCTCTGTAAATGAACACTGAATGGAGAAGAGATGAAAGACTACTACTAATGTGACCGCAACACCAAAACCACCCTAGTATGGGTATAAAAAATAACAGTGTGGACATTGCAAGTAACAATTTGTATTATAAAACATATGTATTTTTTTTAAGTGCCTTACTTTTTCTGGTTCTGCCTGCAGGATTTGAACACAAGATCACCGTACAGGCATCGCCGACTCTAGACAAGTGCAAAGGTCAGGGGTCGAGCAGCTACAGCCCCCCTGGGAGCCCTCTGATTATCCCAAGACTCCGAGCCATTCGATGTGAGTTTTCAACCATATGCAGAAAGATATGTATAAATGAATTTCTACACATTATATGTAAGCCTGTAACCTCCCTGGAGGTATTCCCGAGTGTAGCTCGGGGTAAAGTTTCAGTACCACAAGCGGTAACCCCGAGCTACACTCGGGAATACACTGCAGCGTTGCATAGGGATTTGTTCTTCACTTACCTTGTCCTGCGCTCCCGCGATGTCCCTCCTGCAGTGTCCCCGGCAATGTCCTCCGGCGGATGCCGTCATCTGGGTTCCGTCCCCTGCAACGTCAGGATGTACGGGGACGGAACGGTGGGAAATTTGAAAATGACAAAAAGTGACATTCACTAAATACACTAAAATCACATAGTAGAACATTCCTGTATCAAACCATTTCACATACATTTTGTCCCGAGTGCTTTGTCCTGTGTCCTGCCTTCATTTTTACTGTTCTTTCTGCCTGGAAACTGAGAAACGTCCATGGCGTCCAAAAAGCGTCCCTTTAGGTCAAAAGCGGTTTTAGACCAGCTAGAGAACAGCGATAGTAAATCAGAACCACTTGTGGAATTGAGTGATAATGATTCGTGGGGGAAATTCGTCATCAGACAGTAAAAACTATTTTGCAACTTTGCTCAGTGATGTGCAAACTTGGCGCTATATTTCAAATTTCAGTGTTTTTGGTTTGATTATATTATTGAATTAAATTAATTATTATATTATTATTTTTTATGATTATTTACTAAATTATAATTTATGATTTTGTGTTTCAAATTTTAACATACCCGGGATGTTTAATAGACTCTTGTTCGGACAGATTTCAGTGAGTTATTCCTAAAAATTACAGGCCTACATTAAAAAAAATACATATTTCCATGCAAAAAAATGTACCGCTTTGAGCACAGAAATATGGACCATAATCAGACCGCTAGGGAGGTTAAGGAGCCTATTTATAAAAAGAATGTACATAGTCATTTGTCCAGTGAATCTGCATGTACATTCATTTTGTGTGAACTGGGTAAAAACAAATGTTGTTTAGGCTATTTTCTCTTCTAAACGAATGTTGTTTTAGTATAAAATATCGCCTTGTGGAGACAAGAAGCAGAAGTAATATATATGTTTTTGCAGCAAGGAGTGCAGTGCATCAATTCCAGAGAATGCTAGAGGGAAAATGCAAATAAATGGTACCAATGGTTACAGATTGGCTCAACAAAAGTAAATCAATCCCAATGTATAAAGACAATTTTCAACTAGTTGCAGTTTCGTATGCTGAAAAAAAGTAGGATGTGTTCTACTTTTCTGATTGCAGCGCAGTACACCACATCGCAACCTGCTGCGGTAGCTAAAAGTTGAATTTATTTATCAGTAAAGTTGAATTTACAGTCCATCAGTACCGCTTCCTTCACAGTGCACACCAGCAGCCTTGTATTTATTAAAAAAAAATATAAGTTGTTCTGTGAATGGCAGTAGTGCCGAGTGAGTGACTTGAAAGAGTGTAGTAATCGCTATAGTAGTGCTGACTACTACAATGATTGTCCGCTTCCCCAGCGCTCACTCAGGTATGATACATGCACACTTACATTGTGCTAGGCTTAAAGTGTTACTAAACCCACAACAGTAAATTCAATCTGTATATGCAGTAAGGTATGCTTGTTATACTTACTGTGGTACCTAAGGGGTTAATCCTCTGCATTGTGTATAAAAGCTGTTTGATCATGTCTTCTCTGATCCTCCCCTTCTTCCAGTGCCCCCCTCTTATCTCCTGATAAGGCATATTGTGTGGAGTCACTCTGCACATGCTCAGTTTGGTATGTATTGCTAGAGAGTTTTTTTTTTTTCTTGGGAGTGTATGTGATCAGCACAGGGCCCATCAGCACTGTCCAGACAGAGGTCAGGGGTTCTGCATCCTCCTAGAGCAGAATGAAAACTCATCCTACAAGCTTTAACATGTGCTTGGTTGAACACTGATGGATGTCACAAAACTGCTATATACTGCTGATTAGAAAAGGTATTTAGCAGTTTATATTTACTAAAATAATTGCATTTCCATGTTCTGAATACTGTGAGAGACCAGATATAGTGAATGCAGGGTCCTGGGTTTAGTAACACTTTAACCCAGTGTTTCTCAACCTTTTTTTAGTCAAGGCACCCTTTGAAATTATAGACAGTCCCGAGGTACCCTATA
The DNA here is from genome assembly GCF_062004578.1 of Staurois parvus. Lineage (NCBI taxonomy): Eukaryota > Metazoa > Chordata > Amphibia > Anura > Ranidae > Staurois > Staurois parvus. The sequence continues at coordinate 391,333 of NW_028318929.1, forward strand.
AAATTATGGACAGGCTTGAGGCACCCCATTCAATGGCTTCCGCTGCTGCCTGGTAGCCAGTGAGGAGATAGAGAGGCACATTGTTGGAGTGACCTCGGCTAGGTAAGTGTAAGAGGACTGGGGGAGGGCAGCTGTACACAGACAGTTTTTTACAATGCTTGGAGGAAAAAAACCTTCTGACTTTAGAACCACTTTAAAATATCCCTTTAAAAGGGGTATAACATGTAAATGCTATTACAATAGTTTTATTGTGAGGCTAAAAAAAACCTTCTGTGTGCTGCTTCCCCCACAGCCCCTCCCTTATACTCACCTGAGCCCCCTCTCAATCTAGTAATGTGCACAGGAGCCTCCGCTGTCCCGGATCTCTCTCTGCTCATTGGCTTAGACACAGCAGAGGGAGCCATCGGCTCCACTGCTGTCAATCACAACCAGTGAGCCATGATATAGCAGGGGTGGGGCCAAGCTGCAGCTCTCTGTGTCTTATGGACACATAGAGGGGGGATCAGGAGCGAGCATGCAACTGTGCCCCCATAGCAAGTGGTTTGCTATTGGGGGAACTAGTCAAAGGGGAGGAGCCAGGACCAGAGATGAAGCGGATCAGGGCAAAACCATTACACAGAGCAAATAATTATAACATGTTTGTTTATTAAAAACAAAGTTTTAGTATTACTTTAAGGCCTTGTTCACATGGGGTTGCATCAATGCATACCCATTGATGTCACGGATGCAGCAGCTACACGGACACAGCCTCTGCTCCCAATTTGACATGTGGGTGCACAGCCCTGATTGGAGACGGTGTGAGTTTGGAGCTGTGCACCCACACGGATGTCAGATTGGGAGCAATGGTTGTGTCCATGCAGCCGCTGAGTCACAATACACTAGAATGGGACTGCCTGCATGGGGATGCATGCAACCCCAGTGCAGTGCAGCCCCTGCATGGGGTACGCATAGATATGTCCCATATGAATGAGGTCTAAAATGATTGCCCCTGGCACATAATATAAAAGTGTTGTAAAGACTGAGCCATGTCATGTGTGTCTGGACCAGCCGGACACAGCCTCCACCAGGATAAACTCCAAGTTTCCTGTTTTATGATCAACTGTAAGGAAAATTTGTCTCCATAAGATTTTTTTCCCCCTTTTTTGTGTTGTAAGTCCAGGGTTTATGTTTATGGTTTATTGACACTAGTCCTCTATTCTGTTGTCATAAATGTATGGCTTCTAGATCCAAACAATGAGCTTTTCTTTGTCTTCTATTCAGTGACCCCTGTGGATGGCAGTAAGACCTGGGGGCGGAGCTCCGTGCTGAAAAAAGAGGAGGTGGCTTCAACCAAGAAGAAAGGGAGGACATGGGGCCCCAGTTCTACACAGCCAAAGGAGAGAGTCGGCGGGGAGGAAAGGTGACCATCCAACACAATCCACCTACATTGCTGAATTCATAGAGGGTCCGCTCTATGTACTGTATATTGGGGGCGATTCCGTAAAGCATTTGCACACTTTTGTGGGCATTAAGGTCATGTTAAAAAACGTTTCACTATGTTCATGAAAGCTGTGTGTTTTCTTGCTAAAGGCGTATTCACATCAGATTTCATGCACCTTTTAGAACATTGGTTGACATGAATTTGTTTTCATTAGGTTTCCATTTATTTTATTAATACAAATATAGAACATATAATATATGGTGTATGCTTAGCCTATATCCCGTGTCATCCTTTCCTTTTCCCCTTTGTGGGTTGGGTTTATGCGCATTTATGTGCGTTTTACATACATTTTGTTTGTGTTGCAATGTGAAAAAAATCCAGATGTGCTGCATATTAGTGCACAGCTCCACACCGCACATGACACCAGCGTTTGGGGCACATAGAATACCTCAGGATACTGCAGAACTCTGCCCCGAGTTTCAGCGAGCCTTAAGCACCCATTTACACAAGTGGAGATTAGTCGTTTTCTGCCCTAGAAAAGCACTGGTCTCCGCAAGGGCACTCAGACAATAATTGTTTTCTATGTGCGCTGTTCACACTTAACCACTCCTGGACCAGTGATGTACTCGTACATTGCTGGACTTTCAGTGCTTGTACTGGAGTGGTGCCTGCAGTTGCAGACAGCACCATGTACCATTTTGTAGAGCCGATGGTTGGCTCTCTTATACAAGCAATTGGAATGGCTACTAGCCACTTGATTGCTTGTACAAGCAGCCAGAGGGTATGTGCGTGTCCCCCCTTCCGCCGCTATCTTGCGATCTCCCAAGCAACCAGCCGGCATGTCTTACGGCTTGCCAGACAGCTGAACAAAGCCAAAATTGGCTATGATCAGCTCTCCTTTTTCCTTTTGTAAGTTGGAAGCGATGTCCTGACATCACTTCCGGTTTACTCAGAAACGTTCGGCGCCATTTTCAAAAATTTTAAAGCATCCAAAAACACCAATCTTGGTCTTTTGAATACTTTCAAGTGCAGAGCAAGGGTTTTGGGTCCCATAGATCCCAGAGCCCCCACATAAAGAGTACCTGTCACATGTCTATTGCTGTCACAGAAGATGTTTACATTCCCTGTGACAGCAATAAAAGTAATAAAAAAAAATGAATAATTAAAAAAAAACAAACAATTAAAGTGCCCCCACCCCCGTGCTCACGCACAAAGGTGAACGCACACTTTGGTCACGCATGCAAACAGTGATTGTTCTACACATGCAAGGTATCACTGTAATCGGCAGATCAGGGGCAGTAATTCTAGCACTAGACCACCTCTGTAAATCTAAAGTGGTAACCTGTAAAGGCTTTTAAAGTGTCCCCTATAAATAAATAGTAACATTTATACAGTTTGTTGCTATTGCATGGGTGTGTGCAATTTTAAAACGTGACATGTTTGGTATCTATTTACTCGGTGTGACATCATCTTTTTTATTTTGCAAAAAAATTGGGCTATGTATTTTGTGTTGTTTTTGCAATAAAATTTTAAAAAGAGTATTTTTTCCCAAAAATTGCGCTCGAAAAACCACTGCGCAAATACCATTTGACATAAAAAATGCAAAACCCACCAATTTATTTTCTAGGGTCTGCTTTAAAAAAGATATAATTTTTTGAAGACCTTTTCTAGCAAAAAATACTGATTTTAAAATGTAAACAAAAGTGTCAGAAATGGCCTGGAGTGGTTGTAAACCTCAGACATGAAATATGAGCAAAGCATATTAATCTATAGTGTGTACTTCTCAATCCAGAGCACTAAGTGTCATTTCTGTCCACTGCCTCGTTCCTCTGCTATCAGCATTATTATTATTATTATACAGGATTTATATAGCGCCAACAGTTTGCTCAGCGCATTACATTATAGCGGTAGGCAATACAGTAACATTACAGTTCAATACAAGAGGGATTTGAGGGCCCTGCTCCTTGGAGTTTACAATCTAGGAGGGAGGGGTGAGTGGTACAAAAGGTAGTAACTGTGGGGGATGGAGTGGTTGGAACAGTAGAGGATTCCAGTATTAGCAGAGGGCAGGATAGGCTTCCCTGTAGAGATAGGTTTTCAGTGATTGCCTAAAAGTAGGTAGAGTAGGTGATAGTCTGATAGATTGGGGTAGGGAGTTCCAGAGGATGGTGACACCCTGGAGAAGTCTTGGAGATGAGCATGGGAGGAGGAGATAAGGGAGCTAGAGAGTAGGAGGTCTTGCGAGGAGCGGAGAGTACGGTTTGGGTGATATTTAGAGATAAGATCGGTTATGTAAGTTGGTTCAGTGTTGTGGATGGCTTTATATGTCAGTGTTAGTGTTTTGAATTTTATCCGTTTGGCAACTGGGAGCCAGTGGAGGGATTGGCAGAGAGGGGTGGCAGATGCAGAACGGTTAGTGAGGTGGATGAGTCTGGCAGCAGCGTTCATGGTAGACTGGAGTAGGGATAGCCTGCGATGAGGTAGGCCAATGAGGAGAGAGTTACAATAGTCGATATGACATGAGAGTGAATAAGTTACTTAGTGGTGAGTCGCTTCTGACAAATTTTCCTGACACCAACATAAAAATGGTGACGGGGAGGGCACAACCTGTGAGTGACGGCCTCTGCTCTGTTCCTGTGTGCTGTGTGGTGAGGAGGTGTGGCCCATCCCTCCAATCAGATCTCAGAGCTCTCCTCACTGAGCATAACCTCAACTCCCTGCCCCCTGCTTTTTCAGAGCTGAGATATTCTGTGTAAATTCCGCACTTTGAATGGATGTAGGGGAAAGATGACTGTAGATTAACAAGTACAACTTATGTAGGAGGATTTTTATCATCTCTGTGTATCACCTGTGGCAGTTACTTCATTGGGTATATGTAAGGATTTACAACCACTTTAAGTGCCATCTTTGGGTGAGCTGCGGTGCAGTGCGGAAATCTGCAGCTTGTCCATACTGCATCCTCATCCGCACTTGCGTTCCTGTCTACATTTCTGGCTGCATAGATAATAATGAAATTTCACAAGGCACAAGCTGAATGCCAGAACCAACACTATCACAACATTTTACCCTGTATTTAGTGTGAATCAGCCCATGAGGGCCCATCAGGTGAAGGTCCGGGCAGGAACAGCGCAATGTGTGTTTAGGTGCATCTCGCCGTGTACTTTTCCTTTTTTTTTTTTTTTTTTTTTTAATTCTATAGACTTTATTGCAATGTCAAAATGAGGAAGCTGCGGTGTGTAGAAATATATGTTATGCTGAGCCTTCAGGTGAGCTCTGGCCCATTGCCGAAAATTGCATACTGTCTGCATTTTTCCACACCGCACTGCTTGGCACCCAGGGGCAAAACTGATGAGTTGGTTCATGTTATCTACACGGTATGTGCACAGCAAAACGCTGAATTTCACAATGCAGATGGTGTTGATGCTGGCGTTCTTGCCAGTTTGTGCATTGTGACATTTCATTTGTTTCTATGCACGCGGAAACGCAGGCAGAAACTGAGCTGCGGATGAGCCACGGCTCATGATGGAAAAAAAATGCAGACATGTCGCAGATGCAGTCTTGCGGTCACTGGCATTGATCCGATGCAGAAAAACGACCAATCAGAGCAACTAGTGTGAAGGAGCCCCAACAGTTCTATATTGCCACCCAGCTTGTTGTGTTTTCTTTGTTGTTGGAATAGTGTATACCTACAGTACAGTAATATGTCTCTTTTAGCCCCTCCGCCCCCTGCGCCAGCTTGCGTTGTTTATCTATGACATCTGATGTGGTTAGCATGAGACGAAAGCTAGAGGAGGCGATACAAGATAACAGGACTGGGGGGGCGGGGGGGTAAAGCATTAAATAGTCCTATTTTAAGAGTTTAGTAGCTAATCAAAAGCATCTTACAATAAAACTGTATCCTGATTGGTCACTGGAGTCCTAAAAATACACTTTTCACCCCCCAAAAATAATTTAATCAGCCAGCTTTGCCCTTTGTTGCTCAGAACACGGCCTAGAAAGGTCCCTGTGATGCAACGACAATGAGCGGAAAAATGTCCTCTGCATCTGCCTTCACACTCTGGAGCATCCCTCGAATTACTGGCTCCCGTTTTAAACCCAGTGTTGTCTGGTGTGGGGGTGTGTGTGGCCCCCGTCCAATCAGCTATCACTTCACACGGAGAAAATTGAGCCCTTTTAGGACATGCAGGAAGCAGTGGGAGGTGGGGGGAATTTTTCCTCTTTTCACAAACCTGCAGCTGCGGTCGGGTGGAATTGTAATTATGACTTTTACTTGTTCTGCATTCTCTAAGAACATACTGGGAGGTAACTATATATATATATATATATATATATATATATATATATATATCCACCAAGGATGGCCGCAGGAAAGGATGGACTTTATGACAAGTTCAAAAAATAACTTGTATGCTCTATATTTGTACTAATAAAATAAATGGAAAAGGAAATATAATACCTTCACACTGTATAATGCAAATACTCTTAGAGCTCAACTTTACCTTCTTCATATGTGCTACAGGTGAAATATTTGTTGTACAGCCTTTATTTTCTCTCTCTCTCTCTCTCTCTCTCTCTCTCTCTCTCTCTCTCTCTCTCTCTCTCTCTCTCTCTATCTATCTATCTATCTATCTATCTATCTATATATATATATATATACACACACACATATATACACAGTGGATATAAAAAGTCTACACATCCCTGTAAAAAAAGGGAGAAATCATTTTAGAACCTTTTCCACCTTTTAATGTAACCTATAAACTGTACAACTCATACTCACACCCTCTTATAACTGGGGATGTAGCTGTGTTCAGAATTAAGCAATCACATTTAAAATCATGTTTAAATTGGAGTCACTGCACACCCACCATCATTTAATGTGCCTCTGGTTAACCCCAAATAAAGTTTAGCCGTTCTAGTAGGTCTTTCCTGACATTTTCTTAGTCGCATCCTACAGCAAAAGCCATGGTCCACAGAGAGCTTCCAAAGCATCAGAGGGAGCTCATTGTTAAAAGGTATCAGTCAGGAGAAGGCTGCAAAAGAATTTCCAAGGCATTAGATATACCATGGAACACAGTGAAGACAGTCATCATCAAGTGGAGAAAATATGGGGCAACAGTGACATTACCAAGAACTGGACGTCCCTCCAAAATTGATGAAAAGACGAGAAGAAAACTGTTTTGGGAGGCTACCAAGAGGCCTACAGCAACATTAAAGGAGCAGCAGGAATATCTGGCAAGTACTGGCTGTGTTGTACATGTGACAACAATCTCCCGTATTCTTCATATGTCTGGACTATGGGGTAGAGTGGCAAGACGGAAGCCTTTTCTTACAAAGAAAAAACATCCCAGCGTGGATAAATTTTGCAAAAACAGATCTGAAGTCTCCCAAAAGCATGTGGGAAAATGTGTTATAGTCTGATGAAACCAAGGTTGAACTTTTTGGCCATAATTCCAAAAGATATGTTTGACACAAAAACAACACTGCACATCACCAAAAGAACACCATACCCACCGTGAAGCATGGTGGTGGCAGCATCATGCTTTGGGGCTGTTTTTCTTCAGCTGGAACTGGGGTCTTAGTCAAGGTGGAGGGAATTATGAACAGTTCCAAATACCAGTCAATATTGGCACAAAACCTTCAGGCTTCTGCTAGAAAGCTGAACATGAAGAGGAAGTTCATCTTTCAGCATGACAATGACCCAAAGCATACATCCAAATCAACAAAGGAATGGCTTCACCAGAAGAAGATTAAAGTTTTGGAATGGCCCAGCCAGAGCCCAGACCTGAATCTGATTGCAAATCTGTGGGGTGATCTGAAGAGGGCTGTGCACAGGAGATGTCATCGCAGTCTGACAGATTTGGAGTGTATTTTTGCAAGGAAGAGTGGGCAAATATTGCCAAGTCAGGATGTGCCATGCTGATAGACTCATACCAAAAAGACAGAGTGCTGAAATCACATCAAAAGGTGCTTCAACAAAGTATTAGTTTAAGCGTGTGCACACTTATGCAACCATATTATTTTAGTTTTTTATTTTAACGTCCCTCTATCTAAAAGATCAGTTTGTTGTTAAACTGAATTGTACAGTTTATAGGTCACATTTAAAGGTGGAAAAAGTTCTGAAATGATTTATCTTTATCTAATTTTTTTACATCACAGAAACCTGACATTATTAACAGGGGTGTGTAGACATTTTATAGCCTTATCACCCTTTGTCCAGTGACAGGAATAAATCTAAAACCCCTAATATATAGTAGTCATGACAGTGGGGTTGCAGCACTCTTTTCTTCTTTTTTTTTCTTGCATTATGTCATCAAAGCATAGCCACAAAATGCCATTTCACAGATATGCGTTGATAATTTTCATGGATTTAATAAAAGAAGATTAAGTGCTGAAACCGTGTTTCCATTATTAATCCTTATGTACATTTACAATAATAATAATAAAAAAAAAATCCTGACCTTTGACCCTGACCTTGACCCAAACACTTACCCTGGCACTGAACTAGATCAAACCTTGATCTACATATTTTTTCCTTTTTTTTTTATTTTATTTTTTAATATATATTTATCTTTTTTTTTTTCTTAAACTTTTTTTCCCCCTCTATGCCAGGAGTTAGAGGTACAATGTATCTCTCTACTCCATTCATAGAGAGAAAAAAAACAAGGGGGGCGGGCTGTACAGTGACTGATCACTGTGATAGCCAATCAAAGGCTATCACAGTGATCATGTGACCCGGAATCGGGAGTCCCGGGGTCCCAATCGTTAGAAGCGGGAGTCCCGGGTCCTGATCGTTAGGCCTCTCAGTGACACCCCGGTCTTTGTGCTGGGAGTGCGCTGTGCGGTGCGCTCCCAGCACAAGGACAGGCATGCAAATATGGAAAAAAGCCCAGTTCTGTGAGGCCGCATATTTGTGTGACATCGACGTCAAGGGGTTAAACTCCTGGGCTGTTGATCTGGTCAGTTAAGTAGCAGAGGGGTTGTTAATCCGTTTCAGATGCTTTGGCATTAATTAAATTAGCAAAAGGTGCACTAGATGGGTAACAATGAGACGACCCCCAAAACAGGAATGGATTTACAGGTGGAGGCCACTGACATTTTGTTTCCCTACTCATCTTTTCTTACTGTTTTTCACTAGTTTTGCATTTGGCTAGGGTCAAAGCATGAGGCAATACCTGGACCCTACAGAGGTTGCACAGGCACTCCAACTCCTCCAGGATGGCACATTAATATGTGCCATTGCCAAAAGGTTTCTGTGTCTCCCAACACAGTCTCAAGAGCATGAAGGAGATTCCAGGAGGCAGGCAATTACTCTAGGAGAGCTGAACAGGGCCGTAGAAGGTCCATAACCAATCAGCAGGGCCGGTATCTGCTCCTTTATGTACGGAGGAACAGGATGAACACTGCCAGAGTCCAACAAAATGACCTCCAGCAGGCCACTGATGTGAATGTCTCTGACCAAACAATCAGAAACAGACTTCATGAGGGTGGCCTGAGGGCCCGACGTCCTCTAGTGGGCCCTGTGCTCACTGCCCAGCACCATAGAGCTCGGTTGGCATTTGCCATTGAACACCAGAATTGGCAGGTCTGCCACTGGCGCCCTGTGCTTTTCACAGATGAGAGCAGGTTCACCCTGAGCACATGTGACAGATGTGAAAAGGTCTGCAGAAGCTGTGGAGAACGTTATGCTGCCTGTAACATCGTTCAGCATGACCGTTTTGGTGGTGGGTCAGTCATGGTCTGGGGAGGCATATCCATGGAGGGACGCACAGACCTCTACAGGCTAGACAATGGCCCCCTGACTGCCATTAGGTATCGGGATGAAATCCTTGGACCCATTGTCAGACCCTATGCTGGTGCAGTGGGTCCTGGGTTCCTCCTGGTGCACACCAATGCCCGGCCTCATGTGGCGACAGTGTGCAGGCAGTTCCTGGAGGATGAAGGAATTGATACCATTGAATGGCCCCTACGCTTGCCTGACCTAAATCCAATAGAACACCTCTGGGATATCATGTTTCGGTCCATCTGACGCCTCCAGGTTGCACCTCAGATTGTCCAGGAGCTCAGTGATGCCCTGGTCCAGATCTGGGAGGAAATATCCCAGGACACCATCCGTCGTCTCATAAAGAGCATGCCCCAACATTGTCAGGCATGCATACAAGCACATGGGGGCCATACAAACTACTGAGGACCAGTTTGAGTTGCTTCAATGAAATTTCAGCAAAATGGAATAACCTGCTGCATCATTTTTTCACTTTGATTTTCGGGGTGTCTTTGAATTCAGTCCTCTGTAGGTCGATCATTTTCATTTCCATCAAACGATGGGGCATCCTTACGTTCCTAACACATTACCCAGTCCATATCAGTATAGATATCCAGCATGAGATTTTCCCCAATTGAGATCTGATGTGTTTTCAAAGTGTTCCTCTCTTTTTTTTGAGCAGTGTATATACTGTGTATATAGATGTGTGTGTGTGTGTATATATATATATATATATATAATTTTTTTTTTTTCACTCCACCCTGTACACGAGACAAATGTATTCATACCAACTGCAGGTACCCAAGCACAGAAGCGATCCAAATTATGTCATGATATATTTATATATAATATGAATATATCTTAATGGAAGCTGTCCGTACATATGTTGCTTAAAAATCTATATCACCAGCTTGCCAATCATATCTGCAGTCCTGCAATGTATTTAAATCTATTATTATTATACAGGATTTATATAGCGCCGACAGTTTGCTCAGCACTTTACAACATGAAGGTAGACAGTACAATTACAATACAATTTTGTGCAAGAGGAATCAGAGGGTGCTGATTCCTCAATCTAATACAGTAGTGTAAAGACAAGAAGAATACCTTGGGTGAATCTTTCTGAAGATTTATCATGAGTTGTGGAGATGAATGGAGTGCTGGTGTCTGGGATTTCTTGCATAAATGTGATGGCGCTATATTTGTTTGTTGTCACCCACCAATGGGCATGGTTGTAACAAGTGTGAAGCGGGGATTTACACAATAGCTGTGGTGAGGCAGCCACGTTTTTAAGAATAAAAGAGGACGCTTTAGGGAACTAATGACAACCTAGAGCTGAGTTTCTCAACCATAGTTCCTCCAGAGTTTGTTAGGGGTTCCCTTATGTGAACCCTTACCCAGAACAATTTGATAAAAAAAAAATAATGTTCTTTAGCAAGGAACATGTATTCCACATTAATATTTATGCCACCAATTAGTGTGTGCTGTGAATTGCCTCCAGCATTGCTCCTGTTTCTTCTTGCTGGAGGCTGCCATTTTAATGAAGCCCAGAGCTCCTGAGCAGCAGTAAATCATAAAGCGAAACTAAACCCATCAATTTAATGGTTTAACAAAAAAAATAAATTCCTGGAATGACGGAATTGCTAACTGTCACAATTGCTGGTGTCCTCAACTAAACTGTCAAACTATCAAAAGGCTGGTGTCATAACTGATCACATGCAGCACCATGGCAGTTGCAGATCAAACAGAAGCAGCTGCCTTGGATGTAAAGGATAGGAGGGTTTATTTCTGCTTTAAGGCTGTCAGCATATCAGCCTCTACACATTCTACAGTGCCAAAAAATGCCTAAAAAAGAAGAGCAACTGAGCATGTGCAGAGCAGGGTGTGACTGTGTATTACTGGATTTTAAACAATATAGACACTTATTTTTAATGTTTTACATAGCAAAGAGGTCAGCCTGAAAAGGGGTCAGCCTGCAAAAAGGGTCAGCCTGAAAAGATCTAACAGGACTTAATTTTTTGACTATAGTTCCACTTTAAAGCAGAACTCGATGTCAATTTTTTTATTTTCCCATTTACACTTGTGGTCATTGGGGAGAATTGCCCCCTTATAAATAGATAAAAAGATCAATGAGGTCTGTGGGAATTTGTCTGAGAGGCAGAAATTGCTCATTGCTTACAGAAATCCGTCTTGGAACCATGCAGTGGGGCTGTGCCCGCACTGCATGGGATAGCTGCTCGTTTTGTCCGGGGGTTTAGGGAAGAGCTATACCCCATCCTTTGATCCTCCAGAAAACTGCGCTACCCCATGCCCAGCGGTGGACTGTTCCTGCCATCCTCATGCCCAGAGTCGTTCTATGGGCGTGATGACGTCAGGAACAGTCCATTCACAAGACTGCTAGTGTGCAGTTGGCAAAAGCGTCAGGGACCGGTCTTGAGCTCCAAGGAATGACGATTTCGGTAAGTATATCTTCACTGCTATCACCCCTGGACAAAAACAAGCAGTTAGCCCATGCAGTGCAGGCACAGCCCCACTGCATGGTTCCAAAACAGATTTCTGTAAGCAATGAGCAATTTCTGCCTCTCAGACAAATTCCCACAGACCTCATTGATCTTTTTATCTATTTATAAGGGGGCAATTCTCCCCAATGACCACAAGTGTAAGGAACATTCTTCCCACTGACCACAAGTGTAAGGTACATTCTTCCCACTGACCATCACACTAATGTATCATGAATAGCAGGGAGACTGGAAAAAATGGGAGTCCAGAAAGTTATATTGAGGGTTCCTCTGTGTTGAAAAGGTTGAGAAAGGCTGCCCTAGACCATCACCATTATTTACCAAAAGACCCCATGATGGGAAAGGGGAGTCTTCCTATGAGTTGACAACAAGTAGAATTCTGTGTCTTTATGATATGGTCACCTGCTTCTATCCTGTACATTAAATCATTCTTTGTCCTCCATACAGGCTGAAGGCACTTGGAGAAGGCAGCAAGCAATGGTCTAGCAGCGCCCCCAACCTCGGGAAGTCACCTAAGCACACGCCTATTAGTGTGGGTTTTGCAAGTCTAACAGAAATGGGTAAGATTCATACACTAAATGAAGGACAGATATCCATTAAGCAGATTTAAGGAATGACTTGTGTATGTAAAATATTGCACCATGCAGAACAGGTGCTGTGCGTGGATCTGTCTTAAGCCTAGTACACACGATCAGAAAATCGTATGAAAAATAGCGCAATCGTGCGATAATCTGATTTTTAGTGCACAACATTTGGAATTATTTGAAGGGACAAGCACAAAACCTTTTTCTCGTAGGATATTAGATTGTACGATTTTCATTTAATCAGAACAGTTTTCATCCGAAAATACAATACAATACATCACTTCCGAATTTTCTTTCTGTCATACAAGAATTTTCGTAACTTTAGTAACCTCTTCAGTTTTGATATGAGACTGGCATGCAAAAGTAAAGGATGATCATTCATCCAATATTCTCGTCATCCAATATTCTCGTCATCCAATATTCTCACCATCCAATATTCTCGTCATCCAATATTCTCACCATCCAATATTCTCGTCATCCAATATTCTCGTCATCCAATATTCTCGTCCTGTGGGCGGGACTTTACAATCAGACTAATAGCTTGCAGTTTCTGTAATAAGTTCCCCCTCTAGTGGTCAGACTTAGTTTTGCATATAGTCATGTCTAAAGCTGGCCATTTTGCTGAGTGAAGTTCAGCCTGTTCTTAACTGGATCCGTGCTGCCCTATAGCAGAAATACTGCTACAGGGTAGGACGGGTGTGCAAAATTATGTGTATATATACGTGATCTTGCAGTCCCGGGTAGGGGGCGTGCACGCGCCCTACCCGTGCCGCCATTTGCGGGCTCGGCAGTCAGTCACACAGATCACTCCCCTGTCAGCTCCTGCACACTGCTTTGTATGGCTCTGCATATGGACGGCAGTCTTTTATTTATGTGATATACATAATTTCTTGCACAAATTTATATATATTTTTTTGGACATTATTATCACTATATAATTTATCACAATTTTTAGAATATAATTTTGTTTATATGGTAAGTAGGTTGATTTGTGCTGTTTATATATTATATATATTTTATTAAAAATATACACTGATCGCTGTACTAATGACACTGGTTGGGAAGGGGTTAAACATCTAGGGTGATCAAAGGGTTAATTGTGTGCCTAGCTATGTGCTTGGTGTACACTGAGTGGTGCTGGTACAAGGGGAAGTGATGGATCATGTTCCCAGCTCTTTAACCATTTTTACCAATAAACAAGTGAATGTACTGCACTTAGAAGCGCCTTCTTTCTCTTCTGATATGTGCTATTAGCACCCATACATCTGCCATGACCAGTTCATTTTAACCTTTTTGTTTTCTCATTCCAGAGGAATATGCGGATAATGAAGGCTCAGTTCCCCAATCCCCGTACTCCACTCAGTCCTACCTCTCTCTGCCTCTCCAGTCCGATGCCAGGAGTAATAATGAAGACTCCAGCCTTTCTGCAGCATCATCTTCGGACAGTCCCAAGCGCAACTCCCAGTCCCGCAGAAAGAGTGAACTGGTGTTACTGGGATGCGCATCTCTTCTGGCAGCTGTTGCACTCGGCAGTGATCTAGCAGAGTTAGTGCCCCAAGAGGAGAAAAGAAAGGGCATTTTCCAATGGGCAGCAAGGGGCATGAAGCGTAGCGGTAATTCTCCCAGTCACTCCTTGTCTAAAGAGGAGTCAGTCATCCCCACCAGTTCAGTCACGCTCATCTCATTGTCTTCCATCTCAGACTGTAACTCCACCAGGTCCCTTATATGCTCAGATAGTGATGACACTGGACTGACCAATGATCACGTGCCCCGAGGGCAACTCACAGACGAGGAGCCTAGTAGGGAGGCTGCCCCTGGCCGAAACCCGCTAGTGGACTACAAAGTGGAAAGTTTTAAAAGGGACCCCCGACAGTCCTTGACTCCCACTCACGTCACAGCCACCAGAGCTAACGCCACCGCAACCAGGGGTCACAGAAGGACGCCATCCGATGGGGCCATACGGCAGGTGACACCGGGTCATCGGCGTTCACCTTCAGATGGCAGCACACCGCCACAGCTAAGTGACACCGGTCAGTATGAAATCCTGCCACACCAAGGTTAGGCGATTGCCACTGTAATTTGTTCTTTCTGTTATGTTGGCAATACTGGTACACAGTTGAACTTAATTTTGTAGTTTGTTAATTCATTTTAAATCCTCTCTATGTATTTTATATACAATTAGTGAAAATGCCTAAATCTGATATCAAACTTACAGTTATCATATTCACAGCAGCATTGATACTAGCAGAAGTTGGGGCAGCATTATGAGCCAATCACAGCTCCACTCCTTTGCACGGTACTGTCAGTCAGCAGTTTGCACATTTATATTGGTGGAAAGAGCAGTGTCCAATCACAGGACAGGGGCAGGTTTTTGACCATGAAGTATTGCTTAAGAGCAGGGGAGAAAAGTGTGGTCTGCATGCTGGCTGTGTGGTCTAGAAGTGGTGCCTAGAGCACAAGGCAGGCTGGACAGAATAACAGATTTTTTTTCAAAGAAAATCATTGTTTGAAGTTTGCATGGAATATAGCTTTGACCCTTTCGCTGCCAGAGCCATTTTGCATTTTTTTTTTTATACGTTTTAAAAAATAATTTTAGCCCCCAAAATTGCATAACCCCCTCCCCCCCAAACATACATATTTTACATATTTTTTGAAAGCAGATACCCTAGAGAATAAAATGATGGTAGTTCCAATTTTTTATGTTACATGATGTTAGCGCAAAGGTCTAGGAAACCCCAAATTTCAGTAAAAAAATACAATATAGTTAATTTTAGGGCACACAAGAACAATATATTAACTGATTTTTTGTTAAAATATAAAAGATGAGGTTGCACCAAGTAAATGGACACCCAGCATGTCAAACTTTAAATTGCGTGCACCTATGAAATGGCAAAAACTTTTAATACCCTATATTTTCCATGGGCATGTTTTAAAAACCCTTACAAGTCATCAATTTAAAGCTACACAGGAGCTCTGCTGCCAGGATTATATACAGTGTGTATGGTGATGTGTATTCCTATCAATGTTTTCGTGCATAGGTGCATCTGATGCGTGCATTTGCATTCATGCTTGCATGTATGTGTGAGTGGGGCCTTAAACAAATTTTTAAAGGGTGATTTTATGTACTTGGGTGTAAATTATTTTTTTTACTTAACTTTTTATTTTGGTGACAGGTTCTCTTAAATAGACACCAGGGGTGTAAAAGAGCCGTGATGTCTCACCTGTCCTCCAGTGAAACTAATGCAGTGCATATTGCATTGCATTAGATTCTTCCTCAGCCATACAGGCCAGGGAAAGTAAAAGGGGAACCCGAAAGTGATGTCATACATGTCGCTTATGGGTCAGCAAGAAGAAAGGGAGGAGAACGTACACATATCCATTAAGCAGCCTTGCCTCTGCTTGGCGGCACGATGGTTATGCTAATGTTAGGCTCCCTATATGGTTCAGTAAACCTCAGTGGTGAGTTATGAAGAATATTCCTGCACCACTATTACTAGATCTAGATATATTTACTATACCTCATAGTTCTATATTACTACAGCAACAGAACCCAAGTAGAAATCTATGCCCCACAAAAAAGGCATGTGCTTAAAATGGACCTAACATCAGATATATTTTATATGTTAAGTGGATGTATGGTAAGTATTGTGTAGGTTTAACTGAATAATTCTCACTGATCACAGTACTGCTCCTGACAGTGCCTTTAAATGCTTAAATCTCCAGAAGGATGGTGCCATCTTTGCGAAGGCATTATCCAGGGTCATGATTTACTTCCTGGATAGAGATGCTGGCTCATGGATGACATGATCATGTAAATGCTGGTTCCTGTTCAATTCTTGGCTGTGTCCAAAAATGTCTGCTACAGATCAGCCCCTGCTGCAGCCTCTCACCTTGCAGCTTGCTGCAAAGTTTGTGTTACAGTCTGATGACTGGGGGAGAGGAGACTTAGAAAATTCCTCCCCCTACCTGCAGCAGACTGATGACACCATCTCAGCCTAGGCAAAGTTACTTGACTAAAGCTCAAGGATGGCTTTATAGTGGTAAAAGAGTCAAGCTTTAAAGTGTTACTAAACCCCGGGCCCTGCATTCATTATATCTGGTCTCCCCGCACCCTGCATTCACTATATCCGGTCTCCCCGGACCCTGCATTCACTATATCTGGTCTCCCTGGACCCCGCATTCACTATATCTGGTCTCCCCGGACCCTGCATTCACTATATCCAGTCTCCCAGGACCCTGCATTCACTATATCTGGTCTCCCAGGACCCCGCATTCATTATATCTGGTCTCCCAGGACCCCGCATTCATTATATCTGGTCTCCCCGCACCCTGCATTCACTATATCTGGTCTCCCTGGAGCCCGCATTCACTATATCTAGTCTCCCAGGACCCTGCATTCACTATATCTGGTCTCCCCGCACCCTGCATTCACTATATCCGGTCTCCCCGGACCCTGCATTCACTATATCTGGTCTCCCCAGACCCTGCATTCACTATATCTGGTCTCCCCGGACCCTTCAGTCACTATATCTGGTCTCCCCGGACCCCGCATTCACTATATAGCTGGTCTCCCTGGACCCTGCATTCACTATATCTGGTCTCCCCAGACCCTGCATTCACTATATCTGGTCTCCCCGGACCCTGCATTCACTATATCTGGTCTCCCTGGACCCTGCATTCACTATATCTGGTCTCCCACAGTACACACAACATGGAAATGCAATTATTTTAGTAAATATAAACTGATAAATTCCTTTTCTCATCAGCAGTTAGAGCAGTCTTGTGACTTCTATCAGCGTCCAGAAGAGCACTGGTTACAGCTTGTTGGAGGAGTTTTCATTTTGCTCTAGGAGGATGAAAAACCTTACCTCTGTCTGGACAGTGCTGATTGGTCCTGTGCTGATCACATGCACTTTCCCAAGTAAAACAAACACTCTGTAGCAATACACACTAAACTGAGCATGTGCAGAGTGTCTCCAAACGATATGCCTTATCAGGAGATAAGAGGGAGACACTGGTAGAAGGGGAGGATCAGAGAAGTGAGGATCACACAGCCATTTTACACAATGCAGAGGATTAACCCCTTAGGTTCCACAGTGAGTATAACAAGCATGCTTTACTGCATATACAGACTGATTTTACTGTTGTGTGGTTAGTAACACTCTAAAGCCTCTTTGAAAAAGTGTATTGTTGCACTAAACTGCGACATGTCAGAAATGTATTAATTTAGGGCTCGTTTACACATGCTTCAAAATGTGGCATTGGACACACTTTTTTTAAAGCCCTCTGAATGCCAATCAAAGCCCCTGTCACTAATTAAAATGGTAAGCTTACAGTCCTGTTCACACATTGTGTTTGCTGTGCTTTGCTTCTCTTCAAAAATTATACCCCATGTTGCTTTCTTGGTGCTTCAAAGTGTGTCCAAAGCCTCCATAGAAGTCTAGGACAAAGCTTGCTTACAGCACCTGCAGCTTTTGAGGGGCTTTTATTCAGAGTTAGCGTCACTTTGTTTCAGAGGTATTGAAGGCATGAGATATCCCAGGATGCACTGGGAAACCAACAAGCAAACTGGAAAGATGTCATGAGCAGTCACTTCTGGTTCATGTGTATATATTTTGCTGCAGACATCACATCTGGTGTGCAGCGTGGAGCAGCAGGAAGGTGAGTGGGGTCCGGAGTGGAGTGGAGCAACTAGCAGATGACACACGTGGTGTGCAACATGGGAACGCTATAGCAAGAGGGTGAGCGGGGATGGGAGAGAGAGGACTGAGTGATAGAGGATCAGTAGAGCTGGCAGACCAGAGCAAGGGAAATTAGCAATGTCACACGTGGGAGCAATATAGCGGGAACCGGAGAGAGAGGAGGATCAGCAGAGCTGGGGATTAGTACTACGTGGTTGACTAGCAGTGCTGGGGGTTACTACTGAGCAGAGGATCAGCAAAGCTGGGAGACTACTGAGCAGGGGATCAGCAGAGCTGGGGGTACTACTGAGCAGGTGATTTGCTGAATGAGGGTACCAATGAGCTGGAGATCTGTTGAACAGGAGTACTAATGAGCTGGAGATCTGATGAGTAGGGGTACTACTGAACCAGGGTTCTACTGGGCCCCTTTAAAACAAATAAAAAGTCAACACACACAGAGCATTTGCCAAGCTTCATTAAAGCTTCAAAAAAGCATCACAGGAGCATCAAGAACACATAAAAAAAGCAGTAGGTGCATTAATGTGTGTCAAAGTCGAGGCAAGTGTAAGTGAGCCCTTAGACCATCTAAAATCACTGAGGGGTCCACTATGAGCCGTGCGCAGGGGCGGACTGACAACTCATGGGGCCCCCGAGCAATAGGGGATCATGGGGCCCCTGTGCCCTTGCCCAAACTCAAAAAAGCCTATGAAAAAGGTACCAGGGGCATCTCATGGGGCCCCCTACTGACCCCGGGCCCTCGGGCAGTGCCCGAGTTTCCAAATGGTCAGTCCGCCCCTGGCCGTGCGTTTGATCTACTTGTCCCAATCTGTGCTGGTTTAGTAGGAATAACTTGTTTTGGTTTTTCTCCCATAGGTTCCAAAGAACACACTCCGTTCCCACTTTTGCCAGACCCTCGCTTTGTATTCCCCCCTCCAGCGCGACGTAAACTTCAAGACAAGGATTCTGCCGTTGAAAGACCCACCACCCTAGAATTTGCCCCCAGGCCTCGTCCTTCTGCTGGCCGCCCGAGACTAGACCCTTGGAAATTTGTGTCCCTTTCTCGGACTCACAGCTCATCTCCACCCGGCAGCGGAGGGGATGCCAGCTCGAGTGGATCTGCAGATGGTGTTCAGGTGGGAGGTGCGGAGGAGACCCTTCTGGACATGGAGGTGGAAGGACAAAGATTGGACAACACTGTCCCGCTGTGTGGGGGAGGCATCCGGCCACAGATTGACCCTTATTATAATTTGGGGGCAGATGTTTCTTAATATTATAGTCTGCTGGATCAGAGCATTATCTGAAGGAAAGAAGCAACCCTTATGAATGTATTATGAAGTTGTAAAACAACGGGTACAACGTGATATTCTTCACTGATTAAATGAAGTGGGGTACCCCCGCTATAGTCAGTTACAACTGAAGGTGTCAGTAAGCGAATACTCAACTGCAGGCTTAAGAACCAACCAACTCGTCTTACGGCTATGTTCCTCATGGTTATTGTATGGGCCCCTCTGTAAATGAGGATTTGATTTTTATTTCCGTGAAAACGACTGAGCCTCCGCTTGCCTCACCTGTGTTTACAGCTTATCCTTACCACCTGCCCTGTTGGGGAAAGGGGGGAGGGGGAGCTTGGTAGATCCTGCTGGACCCTGGGATGTCACTGGTTTAATCTGCGTATAGCAATGGCAATAGGCAAGGGTCTTGTTCTAGTAACTTAAAGGGTGACAGACCCGCCATAACTTGCTCCATCATTGTCTTAATGGTGATCGAAGTATTAATAAAGAATTTGACCACTCTACTTTGCAGTGTATGTGGCATAAATGCATGTCCAACAGTGCTATGTGGTTATTTTACAGGTTCAAGAATTTGCTAGTTAGAAGGTTTCAAAATATGCCGAAATCCAGGTGCCGATGTGCAAAAGAAAAAAAAAACACCATGGGGTTGATTTACTAAAACTGGAGAGTGTAAAGCTGGTGCAATTCTGTATGGAAACCAATCAGCTTCCAAGTTTTATTGTCAAGTTTGATTGAACAGGCTGAAATCAGAAGTTGTTTGGTTTCTATGCAGAGCGGCACCAGATTTTGCACTCTCCAGTTTTAGTAATTCAACCCCCACGTCTCCTATGTTGGTGCTTCCCACACATTAGCTCCTGAGCTCTTATGACTTTTAACTGCCGTTGATGATTTTTGTGTTGGCCTGTAAACAGTTCACCATGGATTACCTAGAGGGTCTTTAAAATGTATCTCTAGCCAAACTTTTTTTCTAGTCTTGGATAGAATGCAAAAGTGTTGGAACTTTATTGCAGTTTTATTGCTGTCCAGGACTTCGCTGGCAAGAGTCACCCTCTCTTCAGCAGGTTCACATGCTGTGCACTAGTGAATCATCTGGTGGTACCTGCACTTCTTGGTGTTCTAGTGTGAGATTCCCTGCTGCTTCTTTATTGTGCTCCCCAATTATTATTTATTTATTTATCACATGTACTTATATAGCACCATCAATTTTACACAACGCTTTACATATATATTGTGCATTCACATCAGTCCCTAACCCTCAAGGGGCGTACAATCTAAGGTCCCTAACTTACATTCATACATACACATACTAGGGCCAATTTAGCAGGATCCAATTAATCTACCAGCATGTCTTTGGAGTGTGGGAGGAAACTGGAGTACCTGGAGGAAACCAATCCAGGCACAGGGAGAACATGCAAACTACAGGCAGGTGGTGCCGTGGTCGGGAATTGAACCAACTATCCTAGTACTGCTAGGCGGCAGTAGTGGAAACCATTTAGCCACTGTGCTGCCTCAATTATACAGAATAATGCAAAAATCAAACAAAACAGCAGCAGTTCAAATATGTGGTATATAGTCTAAACTACACTGCCAATACCATATAAAAACATGCAAACATGGATACTGCTAAATCCCAAAGCGCAAAAAGTTCTGGGATTAACTGTCAACCTTTTTTTTTTTTTTTATTAACAGTCCGTGGGCAACTGCCTTCAAATGTCAATGCAAGTGAGTAACACACAAAACCATAAAACCATATACTTGTAATCCAATAAATAGTGCTCCAAGCAGCCTGTGAACGTGCTCCATAATTAATGATGTGCCGCTGTAATCCACCCTTCAAATCAATGTATTCCTAGAAAATCCACCCTCAAAGAAAGAAGAAACTAAATAGGATTTTTACAGTACCACACCAAAAATGATGTGTAACACTATTTAAATTTTATTTATACATGTATAAAGTCATATAGACATTAAAAATGTCCTGTCTTCGGGTATCAAGAATTATTATTATACAGTATTTATAAAGCGCCAATGGTTCGCTCAGCGCTGTACATAACAAAGGGGGACAGAACATGTGACAGAACAATACCAATACAATGCAAAACATGAGGGGATCGAGGGCCCTGCTCTTTCGAGCTTACAATCTAGAAGGGACGGGATAGTGGTACAGGAGGAGATAGCTGTGGGGGATGGAGTGGTAGGAAGAGTGGAGGAGTTTGGCAAGTTAGCAGGAGGTGGGGTAGGCTTCCCTGAAGAGATGGGTTTTCAGGGTGCGCCTAAAGGAGAGGAGAGTAGGTGATAATCTGATGGGTTGGGGCAGGGAGTTCCAGAGGATGGGTGACACCCTGGAGAAGTCCTGGAGGTGGGCATGGGAGGAGGAGACCAGGGAACTAAAGAGAAGGAGGTCTTGTGAGGAGCGGAGTGTGCGTGCTGGGCGGTACTTGGATATTTGGATAAGATACTTGGTACTTGGATAAGAATACATCTTAACATGGTACTAGTACATACATTACATGGTACAGCATCAGAAAATGACAACACATATTATCTTCCCCAATTGTAATATGTTAAATAAAGTGTTGATTGCTTAAAATTTCTTCAACGCGTTTCACGGGACAAGAGCCGCTTCCTCAGGAAGAAAGCAATAGGTACATCTCTGTTGTGAATACTGACCAAAGCACATAGAAACCTTAAAGAAAAAACGATCTGCAATGGATGATGACGGTGGAAAAAGCCGGACTCCAACACCGCTATGTTCTAATAGCAGAAAAAAATAGTGTTCTTCAAAAGTCCAGTTATATAGAGTAGACTGCAGCGCTAAACATTAAACGTCATCAATAAGTATTAAGGTAAATAATGTGAACACCTAATTATAATAAAACGTGTAAAACAGTATTAATGTGATACATATACGTCCATCCAATATTCAAACGGAGTATAAAGAGTGTCCGTGGTACTACAAGGCACAGCAATACCAGTGTTGGATGCTCAAAATAGTGCTCTTAATCTAGTGAAGGAATCCACCACCTCTAATGGATATGCACTCACCAGAAAGCTACTGGTATGGTAGCATTTATGCTGATCCCATAGATGAAGATCTCAAAGACCCATATGTGCAGACCGGACTTCTCCAAAAAACACTAGTAAAACTTCAAACCGAAAGGGGGAATCCTCCTAGAGAGAAATACTGGATCACCGATTCTCAAACACATACCTGCCATGCTCAAACGGTGTTTGAGGATCGGTGATCCAGCATTTCTCTCTAGGAGGATTCCCTTTTACTAGTGTTTGTGGGAGAAGTATATACAGTAGACTGTTGATGCTAAAGAGAATGGGTGTGCTATGTAAAGAGATCCAGTAAGTTCTCCATCATATCTGCAGTCATCTTGTCTAGTGTGAGTAGCTGTAATAAATAGTGGGAGATCGTTTTTCCTTTATGGTTTCTATATGCTTTGCTCAACAAAGATGTATCTATTGCTTTCTTCTTGAGGAAGCAGGCTCTTGTCCCGTGAAACACGTTGAACAAATGTAAGCAATCAACACCCTATTTAACATATTACAAATGGTGATACCCTGGAGACAGGACATTGATGACTTTTTAATGTATAAATAAAATTTAAAATTCTTTGTACAGAATTTTTGGTGTGGTACTGTGAAAATCCTATTTTGTTCTTTCTTGTAATATGTTCCGAAAGGATGCGGTACTAGTAAATCCACCTGAATTCTGAAGGGTCCTTCCTCCCCAATCCCCCCCCATCTAGCCTTCACATAACTCCCATGGTCCTGAATACCCTCTCAAGAAGTGCTCACTCACCAGCTGCAGACACCTTATAATAAGTAGGTCAATATGCGCCTTGTGTAACACCGAGATATTCTTTCCAAGGTTCCGCCACTTCAGGGAGGTCATGGGGAAATATGTATTTTCACCTTACTATGTTGCTTAGAGGGGTAAAGATCCACAGAAAATATTGCGCAACAAAGTTTATTGTGTTAAAAATGTATGATATATGCATAAAATAAAATACAAAATGCGATTGCACTCACATATTTAACTGCCTTTTCCGGCACTGGTATGACCAGCCAAACTAGCTGCAGGAACTGCCGCTGCTCCCTTAGAAACGGGATCCAGCATATGTTCCATGCAGAGCAAGTGATGTCAGCAGATGTGATGTAAGCAAACGGAATGCCCACCTCTACGTGTTTCGTCACCGGATGTCATCAGGAAGCCTGGGAGTTAGCAGTACCCATGTTTGCACATGATGTTTGTATGTGGTATTGACAGTGTTGTTTAGACTATTTAGCACTTGTATGAAGCGCTGCATTTTATTTGTTTGATTCAACATTCTTTGCACACGAGTGCTTAAAGCTGAATTCCAGGTATGGCTATTTTTCCAAAATGCAGCTCAAAGGTGGCGGTTTTGACAACATTGCAGAGATTCAGCGACTTGCCCAGAATTTGCTATTTTAAATTCTGCTTGAAACTGGCAAATTTCTGGATCTCTGCAATGTTGTCAAAACTGTGACCTGTGAGCTGGATCTTCATCTTCAGGAAGAGGGCATTCTCGGGGGTTGAGCTCATTGAAGGTCTTCCTATCTCTCATCGTCTTCCAGTGTTATTCTTCCACTTTTGAACCACGCTTGCCACTCAAAACACCTTGAAGGACTCATTGCAGCATGGCCATAAACTTTCTGAATCATGTCAAAGGTCTCTGTGGCAGATTTGCTCAGTTTCTCTGCAGAATTTCATGTTTGCTCTTTGTTCTAACTTACTGTCCATGATGAAATAGTAGATGTGGTAACGCACATGGTCAGAAAAACACCAGTCGCACAGCTCCCGATGTACAAAGGACAATGTCTTTTGCTACACTAACTTATGAAGGTCAGTGCTCCCTGTGACAGTGCGTGTAACCTTTTGCTGCCATCTGTTGGCTTGTTAAAAACTAGTCTCGAAACCTTTTGATAATACCTTGTATATACAATTCCTGTGGGATCCCCATGGAAGTTGAGAATCATTGTAGTAGGCACTGCTACTACAGTGATCTCCACTAGCTTCCGTGTGCCATGACGAGTGGCTGCCCTGCTGCTTTGTGAGTGCAGGAGGTCACTTGCTCAGCATGGGATCCATTCAGGGAAAATGTTGCATTTTCTCACTGAACGCAAAGCATTTTCTGATTGGATAAGGTGGGGTGGTGATGTCACAATCTCCACCTGGTCCAATCAGAGAACATTTTGCATTCATAGAGAAAATACAAAAGTGTTTCCTGAATCATGCCCAGGCCAAGCGGTCAACCGTCTGTGTTCATTAAGCAGCAGGGCAGCCACTCAGTACAGGTCCTGGAAGCAAGTGGAGTTCATCAGAGTAGCAGTGACTACTGCAATGATTTTTAGCTTCAACTGGAAACCTGAGAGCAGATATGGCACATATTATTATTATTATTATACAGGATTTATATAGCACCAACAGTTTGCTCAGCGCTTGACAATATAAAGGGAGACAATACAGCAACAATACAGTTCAATACAAAAGGGATAGGAGGGCCCTGATCCTGGGAGCTTATACACTATATTGCCAAACGTATTGGGCCAGCCCTCCAATTCATTGGATTCAGGTGTTCCAATCACCTCCATGGTCACAGGTGTATATAATCAATCACCTAGGCATGCAGACTGCTTCTACAAACATTTGTGAAAGAATGGGTCACTCTCAGGAGCTCAGTGACTCCAAGCGTGGTCCCGTGATAGGTTGCCCCCTGTGCAATAAGTCCATCCGTGACATTTCCTGGCTATTAAATATTCCATGGTCAACTGTTAGTGGGATTATAACAAAGTGGAAGCAACTGGGAACAACAGCAACTCAGCCACCAAGTGGTAGGCCACGTAACATGACAGAGCGGGGGTCAGCGCATGCTGAAACTCACAGTGCGCAGAAGTTGCCAACTGTCTGCAGAGTCAATAGCTAAAGACCTCCAAACTTGGTGTTGTCTTCAGATTAGCACAACAACAGTGTGTAGAGAGCTTCATGGAATGGGTTTCCATGGCCGAACAGCTGCATCCAAGCCTTACATCACCAAGTGCAATGCAAAGTGTCGGATGCAGTGGTGTAAAGCACGCCGCCAGTGGACTCTAGAGCAGAGGAGACATGTTCTCTGCAGGGACAAATCACGCTTCTCTGCTGGGCAATCTGATGGACAAGCTTGGTGGATTGCCAGGAGAACGGTACTTGCCTAACTACATTGTGCCAAGTGTAAAGTTTGGTGGAGGAGGAATTATGGTGTTATTTTTCAGGGGTTGGACTTGGCCCCTTAGTGCCAATGAAGGGAACTCTTAGCTTGGGTTCACATATATGCGGTGCGGTATATCGCATGTGATTCACACAGGAACCGCACTGCATTCCTGTGCAAATCACATGTGATTTGTGTTCGGTGCGATTGCAGCCATACATTTTGTATGGCTCTAATCGCACAGCAACCACACCAGAAAGGTGCAGGACCCTTTTTTAAGTCCTCGCTAAAATCGGATTGCATGGGTATTCACACCTATGCGATCTGATTCTGCCCCTCGTACAGCATACACACCCACAGCAGTTCGCATGAACGGGGTGCGATTCTGATGCGTTGCAGAATTTGCACAGAAACCGCATCAGTGTGAACCAGGGCTTAAGGTGTCAGCATACCAAGACATTTTGGACATTTCATTTTATGCTCCCAAGTTTGTGGAAACAGTTTGGGGATGGCCCCTTCCTTTTCCAACATGACTGCACACCAGTGCACAAAGCAAGGTCCACAAAGACATGGATGAGCGAGTTTGGGGTGGAGGAACTTGACTGGCCTGCACAGAGTCCTGACCTCAACCCCATAGAACACCTTTGGGATGAATTAGAGCGGAGACTGCGAGCCAGGCCTTCTTGTTTGACATTAGTGTCTGACCTCACAAATGTGCTTCTGGAACAATGGTCAAACCTTCCCATAGACGC
Organism: Staurois parvus; assembly: GCF_062004578.1. NCBI lineage: Eukaryota > Metazoa > Chordata > Amphibia > Anura > Ranidae > Staurois > Staurois parvus. The sequence goes on from NW_028318929.1 coordinate 417,561, forward strand.
CCTCCTAAACCTTGTGGACGGCCTTCCCAGAAGAGTTGAAGCTGTTATATCTGCAAAGGGTGGGCCAACTCAATATTGAACCCTACAGACTAAGACTGGGATGCCATTAAAGGTCATGTACGTGTAAAGCCAGGCGTCCCAATACTTTTGGCAATATAGTGTACATTATATAATAGTCAAAATGTGATTACATTTGAGAGATGAACAGATGCTAATACTTTTATGGACTTACTTACCAGCCAGCCTGCAACAAACCAAACTGATCATGTCTAACGGTTCACTTTAAAACCAAGGGGTTTAGTTTGCACACATTGGCAAATACATGTATAAGCTGCAGCTGCCACATCATTGCACCCCAGTTTACTGCAGTCCTTTACTCTAAATGTCATAGTTTCCTGAGTTGAAGCACATACAGTATATAATAACGAATGGATTGAGGGCAGGTATGCTTAGCACCTTGTCCCCATGTTGATGGGGACAAGGGTCTCTTCCCCACAACCCTGGCCAGTGGTTGTGGGGATCTGCGGGTGGGGGCTTATTGGAATCTGGAAGCCCCCTTTAGCAAGGGGGGCCCAGATCCTGCCCCCCATGTGAATGAGTATGAGGTACATGGTACCGTTACCCATTAACAAAAAAAAGGTGTAGCGTGAAAAAAAAGGCAGGAGACAGGCTTTGACAAGTCCTTTATTAAAAAAAAAAAAAAGAAAAGAATGTCCCCTGAAGTAGATCCAGCGTCAATCACGATGCCCGCTGTCGCAGCCGCTACCCAACAAGAGAAGAAAAAGGCTCCGCTCCCTACGCTGGCTCCCGATCATCTGACTGCTCTACTGGCTTGACAGTTCTTAAATATGTAAGGGGAGGGGCCACCTAGGGACATCACGTGTGTGACCCCGCACCTTGTGGCATGCCAACCAGGGCATGCTAGGTCAATGATATCACAAGGAGGTGGGGCCACACACATGATGTCACTGGGTGGCCCCGTCATTACACATTTAAGAACTGTTAAGCCAGCAGAGCAGTAAGATGGCCGGGAGCCGGCATCAGGAGTGGAACCTTTTTTTCTTTTCTTTTTTTTCCTTGGTAGCGGCTGTGGCAGCGGGCATTGTGATTGATGTTGGATCAGCTTCGGGGGACATCCTTTTATTTTTCTTCTTTTAATAAAAAACTTGTCAAAGACTGTCTACTGTCTTTTTTCACACTATAGTTTTTTTTGTGAATGGGTAGTGGTACCATGTAATCCATACTCATTCACATGGGGGGGCTGGATCTGGGGGCCCCCTTGCTAAAGGGGGCTTCCAGATTCCGATAAGCCCCTGCCTACAGACCCCCACCACCAGAGGTCAGGGTTGTGGTAAAGAGGCCCTTGTCTCCATCAACATAGGAACAAGGTGCTTTGGGGGGGGGACCCACAAAGCACCCCCCATGTTGAGGGCATGTGGCCTGGTATGGTTCAGGAGGGGGGCGCTCGCTCGTCCCCCTTCTTTCCTGACCTGCCGGGCTGCATGCTCAGATAAGGGTCTCGTATGGATCTTGGGGGGACCTCACGCCATTTTCTTTTAATTTTGGCATGGGGTTCCTCTCAAAACCCGAAGGGCTTGGTATGAATGGAGGGGGGACCTCACAACGTTGTTTTATTATTCTTTTAATTATTTTTAATGCCCTTTCTATGCAGCTGAGCTGCAATATGTAGGTGGGGTGTTGTGTGGGCATGGCTTTGGCTTGAGTGTAGGCGGAGACACAGGGGGCCCCATTATCTCTCACTGCCCGGGGGCCCCATGAGTTGTCAATCCGCCCCTGCAGCGAAGGTATCCAGTGCGTTTCCTCACCAATTTTCCAACAGTACAAACAAATGGCAACCACCCCAACCTATAATTGCCCTTTGCAGCAAGAAGCACATGTACAGTATTTCCAAATGTATGCAAACTAAACTCCTTGGTTTTAATGTGTACCGTTACAAAAGGCCAACTTAGTTTGTTGTAGGCTGGCTGGTAAGTGAGCTGGGAATTTTTATTTGTTTTTGACCTGTGTGAAAGGAGCTTAAGTCTTGCTAAAGAGACCCTGTCAGATCTCTGAACAAATCAAACTATCATTCCCCTGCAATAAAGAGGTAGCATACTACTACTACTACTGTCTATCTCTTCAGCATTTACAAGTTACCTGGTAATGTTGGACACCTTTGTCTCCAGCCAATTGTTTGTGGATCCTTCCTCTGACTCCTACATCACTGCGGAGTCCTGTAGTGATAAAGGGTTCATAGGACACCTTTCTCTCTTGCCACACATTGTGATTCCATTCTTCGACCCCTACATCTCTGCTGAGTCCTGTAGTGACAAAAGGTTTGGAGAACACCTTTGTTTCCTGCCAAAAGTTGTGGTTCCTTCTTCCAATACACCCCTGCTGAGTCCTGTAGTAAAAAAGGATTGGGTAGAACCTTTGTCTTTCCTCACACATTACACATTATGGTTCCATTCTCCTCTCCCCTACGTCACTACTGAGTCCTGTAGTGTGAGACGTTCAGAGGACTCATTTGTCTCCTACCATGCATTGTGGATCAAAGGAGGATTGTGGATCCTTCCTCCAATGCCTGTACTGACAAAGAGGTCAGCGGATATAATCATGGTGCATGGCATTGGACAAAGAGGAATTGAATGTTGACTGCAGCACTGGAACAGATTGGAGGTCAGAGACATGGGCCATCAGAGAGGTGTGTATACTACGTCTACTATAGCAAGAGAGTGCCAAATTGGCTTCTTGATCTGACATGGTCCCTATGGAACAGAAAACATTTCTATGTAGTCTAAGCCCTGTCAGGTAAAATGCATTAGAGGGGAGGTCCAATAGGCAGGGATTGTCATCATGGTTGCATTTGAAATAAACTTTGATTATTGTGACAATATTGGTGCGCAGTGGCCTTCTTCCTCTTTCCAGGCAGGTAAGTTTGTTTTATTACAGAAGAGACATAGAAAAATGTGGTGCACTCGTGTCCAATTAAGAAGGTCTTGTTCACAATGTGTGACTTGTAGTGCGCCACCTTTCCTTCTTTGCTTTGCTATTCTTCAGACAAAACAGAACCTGAGGATACACTGAAAAGATTGTGGGAGTAAAATAAGTCCCATTTTTGGTGTCTGTGCCAGCAATAATAATACCTAGCATGTTTCAGGGCAAGCAATAACCTCCATCAAGTGTCAGGGAAGGCAATAACCCCCAGCAATAATAATTACCCCCAGCATTGGCGTTCAATAGTTTAACTTCCTTGACCATCTGATCCAGCAAAGCTGCCTCTTTATGAGCTGTTGCCGGAAACGGGCAGACTGACAACTCATGGGGCCCCCAGGCAATAGGGGATCATGGGGCCCCTGTGTCCTTGCCAAAACTCAAAAATGCCTATGAAAAAGGTACCAGGGGCATCTCATGGGGCCCCCTACTGACCCCGGGCCCTCGGGCAGTGGCCGAGTTTCCAAATGGTCAGTCCGCCCCTGGCCGGAAATATAATCCAACTGTTGGAAAGGAGATCACTCTGCCAAACAGAGGAACAAGGCAGCACAACTGGAGGCAAGTGTTCTGGAATGCACAGTGTTCCTGGTCCTTTTTGCCATGTCTGAGCCCAATGTTGGCACAATAGGTGCTATAAGAGTGCGTAAGGAAATTTTGGAATTGCACACCAAAGCACCCTCTCCAGGAGCCGCCACTGACTGCATGACATCTAGTTTGCTAAAGCACTGTCTGGGACTGTCCAGGGCCTGGGATTAAAAATCCCATTTCAGTCTTTGCAGATGACACCAAGCTGTGCAGTGGAATAACGTCCTTACAGGATGTCTCCAATTTACAAGCCGACATCAATGCTCTGTGTAATTGGGCAACTATGTGGCTAATGAGGTTTAATGTTGATAAATGAAAGGTTCTGCACTTGGGGGCTAAGAATATGCATGCATCATACATACTAGGGGGGGGTACAACTGGGGGAATCAATGGTGGGGAAGGATCTGGGAGTTCTGGTAGGTCACAAGCTTAATAATGGCATGCAATGCCAAGCTTCGGTTTCTAAATCGAGCAAAATCCTCTCTTGTATTAAAAGAGGTATAGACTCCAGAAAGAGAGAGATATAATTTCCCCCGGTACAAATCATTAGTAAGACCTCATCTGGAATATGCAGTTCAGTTTTGGACACCAATTCAAAAAAAAGAACATTGGGGAACTGGAGAAAGTACAGAGAAGGGCAACCAAACTGATAAGAGGCATGGAGGAGCTCAGCTATGAGGAAAGATTAGAGGAACTGAATTTATTCTCTCTTGAGAAGAGGAGATTAAGGGGGGATATGATCAACATGTATAATACATAAGGAGGGATATGATCTCCATGTATAATACATAAGGGGGGATATGATCTCCATGTATAATACATAAGGGGGGATATGATCTCCATGTATAATACATAAGGGGGGATATGATCTCCATGTATATTACATAAGGGGGGATATGATCTCCATGTATAATACATAAGGGGGGATATGATCACCATGTATAATACATAAGGGGGATATGATCACCATGTATAATACATAAGGGGGGATATGATCTCCATGTATAATACATAAGGGGGGATATGATCTCCATGTATAATACATAAGGGGGGATATGATCTCCATGTATATTACATAAGGGGGGATATGATCTCCATGTATAATACATAAGGGGGGATATGATCACCATGTATAATACATAAGGGGGATATGATCACCATGTATAATACATAAGGGGGGATATGATCTCCATGTATAATACATAAGGGGGGATATGATCATCATGTATAATACATAAGGGGGGATATGATCTCCATGTATAATACATAAGGGGGATATGATCTCCATGTATAATACATAAGGGGGGATATGATCTCCATGTATAATACATAAGGGGGGATATGATCTCCATGTATAATACATAAGGGGGGATATGATCTCCATGTATAATACATAAGGGGGGGATATGATCTCCATGTATAATACATAAGGGGGGATATGATCTCCATGTATAATACATAAGGGGGGATATGATCTCCATGTATAATACATAAGGGGGGGATATGATCTCCATGTATAATACATAAGGGGGGATATGATCACCATGTATAAATACATCAGTGGTTCATATAGTGAACACAGTGTAGAGTTATTCACCCTGAGGTCATCACAGAGGACAAGGGGGCACTCTTTATGTCTAGAGGAAAAGAAATTTAATCTCCAAACACGGAAAGGTTTCTTCAGAGTAAGAGCTGTGAAAATGTGGAATAGACTCCCTCAAGAGTTGGTTCTGGCCAGCTCAGTGGATTGCTTTAAAAAAGTCCTGGATTCTTTCCTAGATACACAGAATATAACTGGATATAACATTTATAGGTGAGGTTGATCCAGGGAATATCCGATTGCCTCTCGGGGAATCAGGAAGGAATTTTTTTCCCCTGCAGGAGCAAATTGGATCGTTCTTTGCTGGGTTTTTTTGCCTCCTCTGGATCAACCGTGGGTATAGGATTATAACTTTTTTCTTTTTTTTAATGGTTGAACTGGATGGACTTTTGTCTTTTTCAGCCAGACTAACTATGTAACTGTGCATTAAACAAACCCCATGTTTTTTAATCTTTTTTTTTTTTTGCATCTCAGTGCTGCTAATCTCACTTAGCTTCTTTCCCAAAAATCCCAACTACAGTGCTGGCTGGACATCAGCTTCATTATGGTGACAGCGGTGGGCCATTCCTTTGCAATGCATGTTGACACCAAGCACTCATGTGAGAGGATGGCAATGTAGGAGCACAACTGGAAGATTGTTGTCACTCCACAACAGAAAGTGCTTGAACAAGAACCTCCATTGTAAGCTACAGATTTCAAAGGTTTGATAACTATTATAACTGCATTAAAATAGAGCTTACTGTATGAGAGTTGAGGATTGAGGTTAGAATTCATTTAAACAAGAAATAACCTTTCGGTATCTTTCAGACAGACAGACAGCAGTGCTTACTGCCCTCTGAAAAGTGATCTCAGGCAATTTTACATAGTAGGACCATGCCGCAACTGCGATCCAAGCGTTTGGCTTGCGGTTGTGGCGTGGCCTCACTGATCTCAATGGGCTAGTTTTACAAGTGTTGCCGTCTGTCAAACTCTGCAGCCCAAGTTAAAAATGCTGACGACACAATGTAAAGTATCACGGCCATAGCATGTATACAGCCCTATCAGACTGTAATGTTAGAACCCCTTTGCAAACCTATTTATTACCTTGTAAAAGTAGCAGTGACATCCTCACTGTACTGTACACATGGTAGGCTGTGCATAGAGCAGAGCTGTGGGAGGGGCCTAGCAGACACACCCACTAACAGCTACATGCAGAAAACTATAGGAAGGGGCGGAGAAAAGACCAGCCACTCTGCACAAAAAGAGAGAGTAGCAGTGAGCGGTCTTTATTACAGGAAGGAAAAGGTTCACACTGGACAGATCTGGAGGAAATGCACAAAGCACACCAGGATTCCAGGAACAATGCATATAATGAATGTATTTCAATAATATTTGCTTATCCTGGAGTTGAGCTGTAATGTTTTGTGGCAATCGGCCATCACTTGATTTTTTTTTGGCTGGTAACGAATCAAATGCAGACACAGGCTTTGTTTATTCTTTATTTACAAAAAAGAAAGTCCTACACAACATCCTTATAATTCTGAGACCGAAGAACGAGCTAGGATTTCACTTAGTATGGCATGGGGGAGCATGTCTGTCTTGGATATGGTTCCTGCTGATGCTGAAAGTGCAGAGCGTTCGATGCGGCAGTCGTAAGGTGCGGAGGCGATATATTGGATCAGGCATCACATGTACATCCACTTTTCTGCAAAGGTCTTCATCATTCCTATGCGAAACCTTGAAATTGAAGACGATGCGATATTTCGTATTGAGGGGTTCTCCGAGCGTACGTGTGGGTATGTATGATGGATTCTGAATCATTAGATTGTAGAGGGGTTTAGTGTTGGTAGTACACTCTCCAGGTCAGGTTATTGGATTGAGTAACTCATTGGCATCCATGATGCTATTATGGCAGCGACCAGCAGGGGTCGATGTGTCACCGTGGGGAGGTTCATTTTTCTCATAGGCTGATAGGAAGAATGACAGCGTAAAGTTGGGGCATTCTTAAAATCAACATGCTGCATCCAGAGCAATACTGAGCATGACCCGTTCTCTCCAGTCATGAGTATGTCTATATATATATATATATATATATATATATTTATCGATGTTCTAGATACATATATACACATACGTGTGCTGCATGCATTGACACATTATAGGTAGTCGAGAGGCAAATATATAAAATGATTCATATAATTTATATAAAGTGCCAGAGCTGCATTTTTATTCTTTTTCTATATTGCCGTCTCCTTGTAGGAGGGAGACTGGTGAGGTTTGTGCCGGGCGATGCTCAGTATCAGCCACCATCCCTTGGCTCACAGGATCGTGAGATACGAGTCTGGTGGAGGTCGAGATTGGGTGCCGGGATGAGCTATCCAATCACCTCCTTCAATCCTTTCCTCTCCCGTTGGCATGACCGCTGCACTTTCATCTCTGTCAGCTGGATGTATCGGAGAACATTGGTATCTGGGGGAAAAGGAAAGTATTGGTTTTAGGTATAATAAAAAAAAGGAGTAAAAATTCCATTAGTTAGGATGGACACACACAAGCCAATCCCTAAGTGGAGATGTAGTTGTGTTGTGTATATATGGAAAATCTCAGGATGGAGTTCATTATGGATAATGTACTGTATATTTTGGGAGTGTGGGAGTTTCCCTCCTATACCCCAACTCCATCTCAAAAAATCACCCTCTAAGACTTTGGCACCCGCGAGGCCCGAGGGCCACATGTGGCCCTTTGCCAACCCCATCAGCCAATAGTGGAAGCACTCCTTTGGAAAGAGACTATAATGATAATGATCACCAGCAATCTCATGTAGCATGTCTACAGTCTCTGACTGTCACCTGCAGTGTGTCCTCTGACTCCAACCACCCTTGTTTCATGTCTGCAATCACTGATCGTCTCCTCTAGTATGTCTGAAGTCTCTGATCTTCTCCTCTAGTGTGTCTGAGATCTCTGATCTTCTCCTCTAGTATGTCTGCAGTCTCTGATCGTCTCTTCTGGTATGTCTGCAGTCTCTGATCATCTCTAGTGTGTCTGAGGTCTCTGGTCATCTCCTCTAGTGTGTCTGAGGTCTCTGATCATCTCCTCTAGTATGTCTGCAGTCTCTGATCATCTCTAGTGTGTCTGAGGTCTCTGGTCATCTCCTCTAGTGTGTCTGCAGTCTCTGATCATCTCTAGTGTGTCTGAGGTCCCTGGTCATCTCCTCTAGTGTGTCTGCAGTCTCTGGTCATCTCCTCTAGTGTGTCTGCAGTCTCTCAACATCTCCTCTGGGATGTTTGAGGTCTCTGATAGTCTCCCCTAGGATGTCTGCAGTCTCTGATCATCTCCTCTAGGATGTCTGAGGTTTCTGATCATCTCATCTAGTATGTCAGAGGTCTTATGTCATAGGTCTCTGATCATCTCCTTTAGTGAGTCTTAGGTCTCTGATCATATCCGCTAGGATGTCTGAGGTTTCTGATCATCTCATCTAGTATGTCTCTGAGGTCTCTGATTATCTCCTCTAGTATGTCAGAGGTCTCTGATCATCTCCTCTAGTATGTCCGCAGTCTCTGATTATCTCCTCTAGGATATCTGAGATCTCTGATCGTCTCCTCTAGTATGTCTGAGGTCTCTGATCATCTCCTCTAGTATGTCAGAGGTCTCTGATAATCTCCTCTAGTATGTCATAGGTCTCTGATCATCTCCTTTAGTGAGTCTGAGGTCTCTGATCATCTCCTCTAGTGTGTCTGCAGTTTGTGATCATCTCCTCTAGTATGTCTGAGGTCTCTGATCATCTCTAGTGTGTCTGAGGTCTCTGATCATCTCCTCTAGTATGTCTGCAGTCTCTGATCGTCTCCTCCAGGACGTCTGAAGTCTCTGATAGTCTCCTCTAATATGTCTGAGGTCTCTGATCATCTCCTCTATTATGTCTGCAGTCTCTGATCCTCTCCTATAGGATGTCTGAGGTCTCTGATCCTCTCCTATAGGATGTCTGAGGTCTCTGATCGTCTCCTTTAGGATGTCAGAGGTCTCTGGTCATCTCCTCTAGGATGTCAGAGGTCTCTGATTGTCTCCTCTAGTATGTCAGAGGTCTCTGATCATTTCCTTTAGTGATTTTTAGGTCTCTGATCATCTCCTTTAGTGATTTTTAGGTCTCTGATTGTCTTCTCTAGTATGTCTGCAGTCTCTGATCATCTCTTCTAGTATGTTGGAGGTATCTGATTGTCTCCTCTAGTATGTCAGAGGTCTCTGATCATCTCCTCTAGGATGTCTGAGGTCTCTGATCATCTCCTCTAGTACAGTCAGGTCCATAAATATAGGATATCGACACAATTCTAACATTTTTGGCTCTATTCACCACCACAATGGATTTGAAATGAAACAAACAAGATGTGCTTTAACTGCAGACTGTCAGCTTTAATTTGAGAGTATTTACATCCAAATCAGGTGAACGGTGTAGGAATTACAACAGTTTGCATATGTGCCTCCCACTTGGTAAGGGACCAAAAGTAATGGGACAGAATAATAATCATACATCAAACTTTCACTTTTTAATACTTGGTTGCAAATCCTTTGCAGTCAATTACAGCCTGAAGTCTGGAACGCATAGACATCACCAGACGCTGGGTTTCATCCCTGGTGATGTTCTGCCAGGCCTCTACTGCAACTGTCTACAGTTCCTGCTTGTTCTTGGGGCATTTTCCCTTCAGTTTTGTCTTCAGCAAGTGAAATGCTCAATCGGATTCAGGTCAGGTGATTGACTTGGCCATTGCATAACATTCCACTTCTTTCCCTTAAAAAGCTCTTTGGTTGCTTTTGCAGTATGCTTTGGGTCATTGTCCATCTGCACTGTGAAGCGGCATCCAATGAGTTCTGAAGCATTTGGCTGAATATGAGCAGATAATATTCTCGAAACACTTCAGAATTCATCCTGCTGCTTTTGTCAGCAGTCACATCATCAATAAATACAAGAGAACCAGTTCCATTGGCAGCCATACATGCCCACGCCATGACACTACCACCACCATGCTTCACTGATGAGGTGGTATGCTTAGGATCATGAGCAGTTCTTTTCCTTCTCCATACTCTTCTCTTCCCATCACTCTGGTACAAGTTGATCTTGGTCTCATCTGTCCATAGGATGTTGTTCCAGAACTGTGAAGGCTTTTTTACATGTCGTTTGGCAAACTCAAAATCTGGTCTTCCTGTTTTTGAGGCTCACCAATGGTTTCCATCTTGTGGTGAACCCTCTGTATTCACTCTGGTGAAGTCTTCTCTTGATTGTTGACTTTGACACACATACACCTACCTCCTGGAGAGTGTTCTTGATCTGGCCAACTGTTGTGAAGGGTGTTTTCTTCACCAGGGAAAGAATTCTTCGGTCATCCACAACAGTTGTTTTCCGTGGTCTTCCGGGTCTTTTGGTGTTGCTGAGCTCACCGGTGCGTTCCTTCTTTTTAAGAATGTTCCAAATAGTTGTTTTGGCCACGACTAATGTTTTTGCTATCTCTCTGATGGGTTTCTTTTGTTTTTTCAGCCTAATGATGGCTTGCTTCACTGATAGTGACAGCTCTTTGGATCTCATCTTGAGAGTTGACAGCAACAAATTCCAAATGCAAATAGCACACTTGAAATGAACTCTGGACCTTTTATCTGCTCATTGTAATTGGGATAATGAGGGATAACACACACCTGGCCATGGAACAGCTGAGAAGCCAATTGTCCCATTACTTCTGGTCCCTTAACAAGTGGGAGGCACATATGCAAAGTGTTGTAATTCCTACACCGTTCACCTGATTTGGATGTAAATACCCTGAAATTAAAGCTGACAGTCTGCAGTTAAAGCACATCTTGTTTGTTTCATTTTAAATCCATTGTGGTGGTGTATAGAGCCAAAAATGTTAGAATTGTGTCCATGTCCCAATATTTATGGACCTGACTGTATGTCTGAGGTCTCTGATCATCTCCTCTACTATGTCTGATGTCTCTGATCATCTCTTCTAGGATGTCTGCAATCTCTGATCGTCTCCTCTAGGATGTCTGCAGTTTCTGATCATCTCCTCTAGGATGTTTGAGGTCTCTGATCATCTCTTCTAGGATATCTGAGGTCTCTGATCGTCTCCTCTAGGATGTCTGCAGTTTCTGATCATCTCCTCTAGGATGTCTGCAGTCTCTGATCGTCTCTTCTAGGATAGCTGAGGTCTCTGATCATCTCCTCTAGGACGTCTGAGGTCTCTGACTGTCTCCTCTAGTATGTCTGCAGTCTCTGATAGCCTTCCCTCGTATACTGAATATTATGCATGGCCTTTTGGAGCTGTCAAGGACCACAAGTTGAGGTTCCCCACACCTTGTAAGTTGACAACCTTCATTCCCTGTAGACCCATTGTATGTAGGATAATAGCCACCCTCTCTTGCTCGCTCCTGACATGTACTATGGATTACAGACTATGAGATTTGTAGTGTGCATTGAGCAGTACACATGTCTGCTACTAATATGCACTGCTCATTCCAAGCAGCCACAAGTGAGGGGGATAAGGAGAGGTTAGGGAGCTCAAACCCAACTCCGGGAAATTTGAAAATGATCCTATGCAGTCGGGCTACATATCTGGACCTCAAACCACTGGGGCGTTGGGGAGAAGGCACTGCAGAGACCAGGCTAGCAGGAGGAGTAGAGGATTGGGTAAGTAAATCTTTAACAAGTCCCCTAGACCTGAATGAGCAAATATCCCTCGAAGTGTGTGCACAGCCCGACTGCAAGGGATCATTTTTACATTGTACTTTAAAGTGCTTCTAAAGGCTCAAGTTTTTTTACCTTCATGTATTCTATGCATGAAGGTAAAAAATCTTCTGTGAGCAGCATCCCCCCAGCCCCCCTCCCCCCCCCCAATAGCCATCTAACCCCCCCCTCTCGATCCAGCGATGTGCACTGGAGTCTTGGTTATCCCGGGACTCCCTCTTCTCATTGACTGAGACGGAAGTGGGAGCCATTGGCTTCCACTGCTGTCAATCACAGCCAGTGAGCCAATGAGAAAAGAAAGTGGGGCCGAGCCGTGGCTCTGTGTGCGAATGGACATAGGAGCAGCTGGTGCCCCCATAGCAATCTGCTTGCTGTGGGGGCACCCGACATGAGGGAGGGGCCAGGAGAGCCTACGGGGAATCTGAGAAGAGGAGGATCTGGGCTGCTCTGCAAAACCACTGCACACAGCGGGTGAGTATAGACATGTTTGTTATTTTTTCCTTAAAAAAAAATAAAACTTTAAGAATCACTTTAAGTAGGCCTGGATTCTTTCTTGGATACACAGAATATCACTGGATACTAACATTTATAGGTAAAGTTGATCCAGGGAATATCTGATTGCCTCTCGGGGGATCAGGAAGGAATTTTTCCCTGCAGGAGCAGGGGCAGACTGACAACTCATGGGGCCCCTGGGCAATAGGGGATCATGGGGCCCCTGTGTCCTTGCACAGACTCAAAAAAGCCTATGAAAAAGGTAACAGGGGCATTTCATGGGGCCCCCTATTGACCCCGGGCCCTCGGGCAGTGCCCGAGTGCTCGAATGGTCAGTCCGCCCCTGTGCAGGAGTAAATTGGATCATGCTTTGCTGGGTTTTTTGTTTTCCTCTGGATCAACTGTGGGTGTAGGATTATAACTTTTTTTTTTTTATAAATAGTTGAACTGGATGGACTTTTGTCTTTTTTCAGCCAGACTAACTATGTAACTATGTAAGTAAGTGATGTGTATAGATGTTTTTTTTTTGAAGAACAAAGATGTCTTTTAGTGTCACTTTCATCATTCGCACAGACGCAATAAATTAATGCCACATTGTTTGTAATTTGTCTCCTATGATCGTCAGCTCCATCTACTGGCTATAATGCTGTATTGTTCTGAAACGCCACAATAAAAACACTGCATTATGGCCACTCTATGGAGTTGACAATCACGGGAGATAATAATATTACAAACAATATGGCAGACATTCGTGGTGCCCACAGAAATGGTTAACACATCCTCACAGCGAGAGTGGGGGAAGGGTCCTTTAAAGATGTCACATTTACCAGCCCCTTCCTTACCTGAATGAACACAATGAGTGATCAGTACTGATCGCACATTGTGTTCATTCATAGCTTTTCCCCCCCTTTTTTTATTTTTAAGGGGGGGGGCTGTCAGGTTGACTGTATGGGGCCCCATGGTTTCTAACAGCAGCCCTTGTTATATGCATTTATGATGTGCTGCTGTTCACTTCAATTTACCTCCCAACAAAACACAGAAAAATGCAGCGGACATGTCATATTCCTAAAAATGCACTTCAATGCTGACATCGGAACAGATAATGGTTTTATTATGGGGATGTTGGATACATGCGTCTAAGCCTGCTGCAAAACATGTAAAAACACAGCCCTAAATGGGCCCTAAATATTATATATTGTAGTTAGGTTTTTTTTAAGGGTTCGTTTACATTAGCAGCAGAACTTGCCACCCCTCTGAACAGTGATCATGGTGGATGACTTTTCAGAGGGCAGTTGACATGTAGCAGGGAGGCTGTTTTCCTCACCTCCCATTTAATCCCTGAAAAGCCCTCACCGCCACCACACAGTGCAAGCTGCAGGAATGGGTCGCGTGTGGCGATCATCTCCAGGGGGTCCTATTTTTTGTGAAAAGCATCAGGGCTGGGGCAAATGTACAACCCCCTCCCCGGCCACGATGTTGGGTTAAGTTGAGAGTCGAGGAAAAAAAAACATGGCTCAACTGCTTGTTTTTACTGCCAGTGTGAATGAGCCCTAACACGGTCACTAGATCACAATTTCTTTTTAGTTAAAGCCAGGCCCTAAAGAAAAGGATTTATACTTACCTGGTTCACTGCCCCCCCCCCCCCCCCCGTCACCCACAGATCATAGAAAAAAATGAATCCAGAAAATAATGCATTATGGCCACTAGATGGAGCTGGCAATCATAGGAAATAAGATTTTTTTCCTGGCACCAACATGGCAGCATACATGTGGTAGTATCCTGCCATGAATTGACATCAGGAAAAAAAGTGACGGTAGGTATTTAATACAATTTTCTGTTTCCTGGGCACCAACATATCAGCATACTACCACATTTATGCTGCCATGGGTTGGCACCAGGAAAAGAAAATTACCGTAAGTATTTCATACAATCTTCTGATTTTTTCCCCCTAATATCAGCTCCATTATCTGCTGAGGATAATCTGAAAAAATGATTCAAGGAAATACTGCATTATGGCCACTAGATGGAGCTGACAATCATAGGAAATAAGTAGTTTTTCCTGGCGCCAACATGGCAGCATACATGTGGTACTACACTGCCATGGATTGGTGCCAGGAAAAGAAAATTATCTGATTCATAAATATTTGATACAATTTTCTGTTTTTTCCCCTAATTTCAGCTCCACCATCTGATGAGAATAATCTAAAAAAAAATGAATTAAGAAAATACTGCTTATGGCCGCTAGATGGAGCTGACAATCATAGGAAATAAGTAGTTTTTCTTGGCGCCAACATGGCAGCATACATGTGGTAGTATCCTGCCATGAATCGAGAAAATACTGCTTATGGCCACTAGATGGAGCTGACAATCATAGGAAATAAGTAGATTTTCCTGGCGCCAACATGGCAGCGTACATGTGGTACTACGCTGCCATAGATTGGTGCCAGGAAAATAAAATTATCTGATAAATAAATATTTGATACAATTTTCTGTTTTGCCCCCTAATTTCAGCCCCACCATCTGCTGAGAATAATCTAAAAAAAAAAAGAATTAAGAAAATACTGCTTATGGCCGCTAGATGGAGCTGACAATCATAGGAAATGAGTAGTTTTTCCTGGCGCCAACATGGCAGCATACATGTGGTAGTATCCTGCCAGGAATCAAGAAAATACTGCTTATGGCCACTAGATGGAGCTGACAATCATAGGAAATGAGTAGTTTTTCTTGGCGCCAACATGGCAGCATGCATGTGGCAGTATCCTGCCATGAATTGAGAAAATACTGCTTATGGCCACTAGATGGAGCTGACAATCATAGGAAATAAGTAGTTTTTCCTGGCGCCAACATGGCAGCGTACATGTGGTAGTATCCTGCCATGAATCAAGAAAATACTGCTTATGGCCACTAGATGGAGCTGACAATAATAGGAAATAAGTAGTTTTTCCTGGCGCCAACATGGCAGCGTACATATGGTACTACGCTGCCATGCATTGGTGCCAGGAAAATAAAATTATCTGATAAATAAATATTTGATACAATTTTCAGTTTTTTTCCCCTAATTTCAGCTCCACCATCTGCTGAGAATAATCTAAAAAAAAATGAATTAAGAAAATACTGCTTATGGCCACTAGATGGAGCTGACAATCATAGGAAATGAGTATTTTTTCCTGGCGCCAACATGGCAGCATACATGTGGTAGTATCCTGCCATGAATCGAGAAAATACTGCTTATGGCCACTAGATGGAGCTGACAATCATAGGAAATAAGTAGTTTTTCCTGGCTCCAACATGGCAACGTACTACCACATTTATGCTGCCATGAATTGGCGCCAGGAAAAGAAAATTATTTTATAAGTAAGTATTTGACACAGTTTTCAGTTTTTTCCCCCTAATATCAGCTCCATTATCTGAAAAAATGATGCAAGAAAATACAGCTTATGGCTGCTAGATGGCGCTGCAGATGAGGATATTTGTACTCCCATCACGCTCCATCTAGTGGCCACAAGGCGGTATTATCCCGATTTATTCTATTCTTTATAAAACATTCGACCCGAAGAGAAAAAAGCCTCATAACATTCGTTTTTGCCCCCATTTGCACAGAACAAATGTAGATGTTGCTTTAAGGCTTTATAAATGTCTTATAAATACAGCCACATTGTTCCAGAATCCCAGCCTATGCTGTCATTGGTGAACTGCGGCATGTCCCAGCACTCTTGTATGGGTAATAAGGTGCTATGTAGGGCGGTAAGTCACAGTATGCTGATTATTGAAGCACATGCTTTATTTTCAGGATTCAAGATTAATTGCCCTTCTCCCTCCCAGATATTCATTGGGGGGCGGTACTATCAGGTGTCTTACCTGTTGGCTCTCGGCTGCGTGCTTCTTTGAGATAGAGCAGGGCATTGCCGTAGTCCCCCAGGTGGTAGAAGGCGATGCCGGCCCGGTACGTGGCTTTGAAGTTGCTGTTCTGTTTCTCCAGCACCTTCAGGCAGTATTCTTTGACTCGCTCATAATTCACCAACTCTGACTGCAGTAAACAGGCTGAGGAGACAGCAATTGTCAGGGGAGAATGAGACCAAGCCACAGCTTCATCATGGAACAAACACAAAGGAGAACCAGCACCCCCCACCGCCAGGTGACGCGCGGCGGAGACAAAGAGATATTTATATGATGTGATGTCATAAACACCCCCCCCCCCCCACCACCACTCCCAGGCACATCGGAACATGCACAAATCAGCAGACGGGCCCAACGGAACAGAGAACAAAGAATCCATCCCACCGC
The DNA here is from genome assembly GCF_062004578.1 of Staurois parvus. Taxonomy (NCBI): domain Eukaryota; kingdom Metazoa; phylum Chordata; class Amphibia; order Anura; family Ranidae; genus Staurois; species Staurois parvus. The sequence continues at coordinate 434,216 of NW_028318929.1, forward strand.
ATTCCCCTGAGCGCTATCATCCCCATATCGGAAATAAAATATACCCTGCAAGGATTTCTGCAGATTCTCACCTGCTAATGGTCTGGAGATACAGAAAAAAGTCTCCTCCAGGTCTACTATATACCCTGCAACAGGGGCGGTCTGACAACTCATGGGGCCCCAGGGCAATAGGGGATCATGGGGCCCCTGTGTCCTTGCCCACACTCAAATAAGCCTATAAAAAAGGTACCAGGGGCATCTCATGGGGCCCCCTACTGACCCCGGGCCCTCGGGCAGTGCACGAGTGCTCAAATGGTCAGTCCGCCCCTGCCCTGCAAGGATTTCTGCAGATTCGCACCTGCTAATATTCTGGAGGTAAAGAAAAACATCTCCTCCAGGTCTACTATATATATTGAAAGGATTTCTGCAGATTCTCACCTGCTAATGGTCTGGAGATACAGAAAAAAATCTCCTCCAGGTCTACTATATACCCTGCAAGCAGGGGTGGACTGACAACTCATGGGGCCCCCGGGCAATAGGGGATCATGGGGCCCCTGTGTCCTCGCCCACACTCAAACCATACCCAAAAAAGCCTATGAAAGATACCAGGGGCATCTCATGGGGCCCCTTACTGACCCCGGCCCTTGGGCAGTGCCTGAGTTTCTGAATGCTCAGTCTGCCTCTGCCTGAAAGGATTTCTACAGATACTCACCTGCTAATGGTCTGGAGATACAGAAAAAAATCTCCTCCAGGTCTACTATATACCCTGCAAGCAGGGGTGGACTGACAACTCATGGGGCCCCTGGGCAATAGGGGATCATGGGGCCCCTGTGTCCTCGCCCACACTCAAACCATACCCAAAAAAGCCTATAAAAAAGGTACCAGGGGCATCTCATGAGGCCCCCTTACTGACCCCGGGCCCTCGGGCAGTACCAGACTTTCCGAATGGTCAGTCCACCCCTGCCTGCAAGGATTTCTGCAGATTCTCACCTGCTAATGTTCTGGAGGTAAAGAAAAAAATCTCCAGGTCTACTATTTATATTGAAAGGATTTCTGCCGATTCTCACCTGCTAATGGTCTGGAGATGAGGAAACAGATCTCCTCCAGGTCTACTATTTACCCTGCAAGGATTTCTGCAGATTCTTACCTGCTAATGGTCTGGAGATACAGAAAAAAATCTCCAGCTCAACTATATACATTGCAAGGATTTCTGCAGAGCCTCACCTGCTAATGTTCTGGAGGTAAAGAAAAAATCCTCCAGGTCTACTATTTATATTGAAAGGATTTCTGCAGGTTCTTACCTGCTAATGGTCTGGAGATACAGAAAAAAAAATCTCCTCCAGGTCTACTATATACAGTTGTGTCCAAAATTATTCAACCCCCACTGAAATTGAGTGTTTTGGCCAGTTTGACATTGCTTTTGATCATTCAGTCATCTTGCTTACATTTACATTAAAGAGGCACTTGTAGGTCAGACAAATATAACATAACAGTTATAATGAAATAACCACAAATGTCTTTTCTGTGCTCACAGCATTATCAGTTTTATTCAACCCCCAAGTGACATTCAATCTTAGTACTTAGTACAGCATCCTTTTACAGTTATAACAGCTTTTAAACGTGAAGCATAGCTTGACACAAGTGTCTTGCAGCGATCTACGGGTATCTTCGCCCATTCTTCATGGGCAAAGGCCTCCAGTTCAGTCACATTCTTAGGCTTGCGCACTGCAACTGCTTTCTTTAAGTCCCACCAGAGGTTCTCAATCGGATTTAAGTCTGGTGACTGCGATGGCCACTCCAAAATGTTCCAGCCTTTCCTCTGCAACCATGCTCTAGTGGACTTGGAGGTATGCTTGGGATCATTGTCCTGTTGAAAGGTCCAACGTCTCCCAAGCCTCAGGTGTGTGACGGACTGCATCACGTTTCCATCCAATATCTCCTGGTACTGAAGAGAATTCATGGTACCTTGCACACGCTGAAGCTTCCCTGTACCTGCAGAAGCAAAACAGCCCCAAAGCATGATTGACCCTCCACCATGCTTCACAGTAGGCAAGGTGTTCTTTTCATCATAGGCCTTGTTCTTCCTCCTCCAAACATAGCGTTGATCCATGGGCCCAAACAGTTCTAATTTTGTTTCATCAGTCCACAGAACACTATCCCACAACTTTTGTGGTTTGTCCACATGGCTTTTGGCATACTGCAGTCGACTCTTCTTATTCTTTGGAGACAGCAAGGGGGTACGCCTGGGAGTTCTGGCACGGAGGCCTTCATTACGCAGTGTGCGTCTTATTGTCTGGGCTGAAACTTCTGTACCCACATCTGACAAATCTTTTCTCAGTTCCTCAGCAGTCACACGGGGACTTCTCTCCACTCTACGCTTCAGGTAGCGCACAGCAGTCGAAGTCAGCATCTTCTTTCTGCCACGACCAGGTAGCGTTTCAACAGTGCCCTTTGCCTTGAATTTGCGAATGATGCTTCCTAAGGTGTCTCTTGGTATGTTTAACATCTTTGCAATCTTCTTATAGCCATTGCCCTTCCTGTGAAGAGAAATCACCTCTTCTCTTGTCTTCCTGGACCATTCTCTTGCCTTCACCATGTTTGTAACCACACCAGTAAATGTCTAGAAGGAGCTGAGTATCACAGTCATTTTAAAGCTGCCTAATTGGTGCTTATTATGCTTGATTGCTGCTCGGTGACATCCACAGGTGTTTTCAATACCTGATGGAAAGCACCTGTATGAACCTCTGTTCTTCAGAGTGGTAGTCTTTAAGGGGTTGAATAATTGTGGCAATGAAGAAACCACATAAGAACCATTTACTACTGTATTACATAAACAATTGATGTCATTTTAGTTGCATTTGGGTAGTTACAACGTCCTTGTAGGATTTGATTCTGAATACAATTCCAAATGTACACTATAGTCCCTAAACCCCTTTACAGCATTGGGGGTTGAATAATTTTGGACACAACTGTACATTACAAGGATTTCTGCAGATTGTTAACGTTTTCTCTGTGTATGTGGGGAATCATATAGTGTCAGCAGCAGCATAATATTGGAGGAGAGATCCCTTCACTCGTATAATTGGGCTGAAGTCCATTGTGTCTATTAGATTTGTGCAGATTCTCACCTGCTAATGGTCTGGAGATACAGAAACAAATTTCCTCCAGGTCTACTTTATACCCTGCAAGGGTTTCTGCAGATTCTCACCTGCTAATGGTCTGGAGACAGGGAAAAAAAATCTCCAGATCAACTATATACCCTGGAAGGATTTCTACCGATTCTCACCTGCAGTTGTTCTGGAGATATTGATGTGTGCCTTTTCAGGTCCCTTATGGCTCATTTACACTTGAGTTGCCCTTTGAAGAGCTATCTGCTGTTGATTGCTCTTCAGAGGGCGTTTGACAGGAGGAGGCGCCTTATGTTCTTACCTCTTTTAACCCTGAAAACGTCCAGAAGCTGCCCCCTACCAGTCCCATGGATGTTCTAATATGCAGAAATCAGCAGACGGGTCCAACCAGGGGCGGACTGACCATTTGGAAACTCGGGCATTGCCCGAGGGCCCGGGGTCAGTAGGGGGCCCCATGAGATGCCCCTGGTACCTTTTTCATAGTTTTTTTTTAGTTTGGGCAAGGGCACATGGGCCCCATGGTCCTCTATTGCCCGGGGGCCCCATAAGTTGTCAGTCCACCCCTGGGTCCAACACGAAACAAAACAAAGAAGTGAAGCCCTCACACACCCCGGAGCGCTCTGATCATCGTATCTGAAAGTTGTGTCGAAATAAAATCTCCTCCAGGTCATCTATATACTCTGCAAGGATTTCTGCAGATTCTTACCTGCTAATGCTCTGGAGATATTGATTTGTCCCCCCCAGGTCCCTTATAGCTCATTTACACTTGTGTTGCACTCTGAAGAGTGATCTACAGTGGATTGCTCTTCAGAGGGTGTTTGTGCCTTATCTTGCACCACCGAGACACAAATGCATCGCACTCTGCTGTGGGGCGGTTGCAGCACAACCTCATGCAGTTGAATGGGTCATGTTCTGTGGGCGGCAATGCCGGCTGAGCACTAAAGTGGGGATCAGGGGCGGACTAACCATTTGGAAACTCGGCACTGCCCGAGGGCCCGGGGTCAGTAGGGGGCCCCATGAGATGCCCCTGGTACCTTTTTTATAGGCTTTTTTGAGTGTGGGCAAGGACACAAGGGCCCCATGATCCCGTAATACCCGGGGGCCCCATGAGTTGTCAGTCCGCCCCTGGTGGGGATACATTTTGCTGAGCAGTGGAACAATAAATTGTGGGAAATGTACGTCCACGGCCACTGCCTGTGCAGCTTAAGGGTACAGTAAAAACGTGGCTTAGTGTTTCCCCCCTCCAATCACATTAACCACAAATGTAAATTATAATCAAATCATCAGCTTAAGGCTCCATTCAGACTTGTGCGACTTCAAGATCATGCGACTTTCATTGCCACTTTACAGGACTTTGACTCAACTTTGATGCGACTTTGATCCCGGGTTCACACTCTGCGGTGCGGGACACCATATGTAAGTCACACAGCAATCGCACCGCATTCCTGTGCGAATTACATGCCAATGTCTGTGCGGTGCGTTTGGGGCATATGTTTTGTATGGGTCAAATCACATCCTCACCAAAAAGGTGCAGGACCCTTTTTTAAATCCGCACCTGAATCACATGGATGGGTGTTCTCATGCGATGCGATTTCCAACAATCACATTGCGTTTAGCGATGTTTCAGGGTATCATTAATTTATTATTGCACCAGATCGCACAAACGTGAGGTGATTGCAATGCGGTGCGGTGCGGCAAACGCACAGGATTCGTAGCGCTTCCCGCACTGCATTGGTGTGAACCCGGGTTGAGTGCGACTTTGTTGCGACTTTGGCTTTGACCAAGGATGATTGTTTGTGCCCTACAAAGTTGCATAAATATAATTCAGGTGCGACTTTCAGGTGACTTTAGAGCGTTTACAGTGAAGTCTGAGGAACTACTTTCAAGTCGCTGTGACTTGAAGTCACACAGAGATGAATGGCACTCCTTGGGAAACATGGGGTGCGACTTGTCATGCGAATTTGGACCCCAAAGTTGCGTGACAAGTCACACAAGTGTGAATGGGCTCTTAGGGATGAATTAGTTGGACAGATGTCACAAGTCCTCATGCATTCTGGTCATTTTACTCAATATGCTGCTTTCCTATGGTTATCAGCGCCACCTAGTGGCTATAGCATACATCTTTTCCTGAAATACCTCAATCAGACAAATACCGCATTATGAACACTAGATGGAGCTGAGAATGATAGGAAATCAATGGAATCAACACATTACACATTGGAATTTGTGAAGGCTGGTGGTGGAGGTTGTGGTGGTGGAGGTTGTGGTGGTTGTGGTGGTGGTGATGGTGGTTGTGGTGGTGGAGGTTGTGGTGGTTGTGGTGGTGGAGGTTGTGGTGGTGGTGATGGTGGTTGTGGTGATGGAGGTTGTGGTGGTGGAGGTTGTGGTGATGGTGGTTGTGGTGGTGGAGGTTGTGGTGGTGGAGGTTGTGGTGATGGTGGTTGTAGTTGTGGTGGTGTTAGTGGTTGTGGTGGTGATGGTGGTTGTGGTGTTAGTGGTTGTGGTGGTGATGGTGGGTGTGGTGGTGTTAGTGGTTGTGGTGGGTGTGGTGGTGTTAGTGGTGGTGGTGATGGTGGTTGTGGTAGTGGTTGTGGTTGTGATGGTGGTTGTGGTTGTGATGGTGGTGGTTATGGTGGTTGTGGTGGTGGTGGTAGTGGTGGTTGTGGTGATGGTGGTGATGGTGGTTGTGGTGGTGGTGATGGTTGTTGTGGTGGTGATGGTGGTGGCTGTGTTGGTGGTTGTGGTGGTGGTGGTTGTAATGGTGGTTGTGGTGGTGATGGTTGTTGTGGTGGTGGTGGTGATGGTGGTTGTGATGGTGGTTGTGGTGGTTATGGTGGTTGTGCTGGTGGTTGTGGTGGTGGTGGCTGTGATGGTGGTTGTGATGATGGTGGTTGTGGTGGTGGTGGTTGTGGTGGTGACGGTGGTTGTGGTGGTGGTGATGGTGGTGGCTGTGGTGATGGTGGTGGTTGTGATGGTGGTTGTGGTGGTGATGGTGGTTGTGGTGGTGGTTATGGTTGTGATGGTGGTTGTGATGGTGGTTGTGGTGGTGATGGTGGTTGTGGTAGTGGTGATGGTTGTGATGGTGGTTGTGGTGGTGGTGATGGTTGTGATGGTGGTTGTGGTGGTGATGGTGGTTGTGGTGGTGGTGATGGTTGTGATGGTGGTTGTGGTGGTTGTGGTGTTGGTGGTTGTGATGGTGGTTGTGGTGGTGATGGTGGTTGTGGTGGTGGTTATGGTTGTGATGGTGGTTGTGATGGTGGTTGTGGTGGTGATGGTGGTTGTGGTAGTGGTGATGGTTGTGATGGTGGTTGTGGTGGTGATGGTGGTTGTGGTGGTGGTGATGGTTGTGATGGTGGTTGTGGTGGTTGTGGTGTTGGTGATGGTGGTTGTGGTGATGGTGGTGGTTGTGCTGGGGGGGTAATTTGGGGGTCTACGTTAGGGATTAAATCAAATTGGAACTTTTTCCATCTAGCTATGCCTTTTATAGCAGAGCTCAAACTAGGGGAGGGAAAAGCAGCACAGGCAGCCAATCAGCTGTGCTGTAGTGCTTATAGGCTAAGGAGGAGCATGCTGATAGGAGGAGAGAGCAGAGTGACAGGGAGATGAGCTCATCACTGCGCTGCTTCTCCTGTCATTGTCCAGTCACAGGCTGGCTGTTACTGAACTGCAGCAGAGAGATCGGGCCTCCTGCCATGCTGGACGGCCTGGTTGTGCACTGTGTGGGTTTGGTGTGATGCGATCTTACAATACATTGCTCTGTTTGCTGGTGTGACACTCAGTGATGTGCGTTGCGCTGCATAAAAACGCATTCGTGCTGCTTTTTGTACGCAATGGACAACCTTTGCTGTTTTTTTTTTTTTTTACATGAAACCCTCTTTTTAAGGTCCAGTTTAGATCTCACACAGCAGGAACGAGCGTTCGCTCTCACGATTTTTGAACTGCGATTTACATGCGTTTGTCACCCATTGACATCAATGCTGCCCCGTGGACATTTCTCCCTCAAAAAGAGGCTCGTGCTCCTTTTTTGAACGACGAGCGTTTTAAGGCACGTTGTGCAGCGATTTCCACGCGATTCTCTGGAGTGACAAACACGGCAAAATCGCACCGCGTTTGGCATATCGTTAAGTATAATGGCATCCAAATGCAGGTCACCATGTTTTGGAATTGCGGGTGGAATTGTGCCGATTCTGCCAGCGATTCCAAATCGCTAAGTGTGAATGGAACCTTATGGTTCAAATATTTTTTTTTTATTTGCATCTCAGTTCCTATTCACACACTCGCTCTAGCTCCAGGCCGAATGTTATTCATTCATTAAGACCCCGGTTGCACTGGGTGCGACTTGGCATGCCATATGACTTGAAAATCGCATGCCAGGCTGCACCCTATTGTCCCAAGGCCTAAGTCCCCGGTCACACTGGATGCATATTGGCATGTGGTTTGCATGCCATGCAACTTGCAAATCGCATGCCAAGCTGCACCCTATTGTCCACAATTAGAGCGGTCATATTGGTGCGGTTCCGACTTGGTCGGAGTCGCACAGATTTCTAAATTAGTACTTGCACGGCTTTTGGTGCGATTTACATAGACTTCTGTGTCAGATGTCTTAAAAATCGCACCTGAAATCAGCATGTTACTCGACTTTGAAATCGTGCGACTTCACTGTCAGTCGGCTTGAAGTGACTAGGTAAGGGCCGGTTCATACTATAGAAACGCAGTCCAGACACGTTCCGGATGCATTTTTTGTATGCGCATTTTTTATGCGTTTTTGGCGCATTCTAGTGCGTTTTTGGAGCTCGAAGCTCCAAAAACGCTCAAACTTCAAAAATCAATAATTCTCTCTGGCGCCTGTTCATGCGATCAGATGTGAACAGGCACCATAGAGAACAATTGGTTTTTACAGTTTGCGTTTTTCTTGGAGCTTCAAGCTACAAAACGTTCAAGTGTGAATGAAGCCTTATGCAGGCCATAGACGGGTTGAACATCGGCCAATTATTCGGAAAAAAAATAAATTGTTCGTTCGTTCGACCGACATTACCACCAATGATAAAAAAATCGGCGGACTAAATCATAAAGTTCACCCCATAACTTCTGTCTCTTGCAGGTCACGGTTCATGCGGTGATTTTTTATCGGTAAAACGATCGGCCGATTTGCCCATCATTGCCGGGAAAATCGGGCGATCGTCAAAATCCTCCGTGAATTTTCCAACATGACCAGAAAAAAAACTGCAAAAAACCCAAAAAACGGCCGACCAATTAACCCACTAACAGCGCGAAAATTGGCCAATTTTCTAACTGTCTATGGCCGGCATTACACCCCGATCACACCAAACCCGACTTTGAAATAATGCGACTTACAGTGAAGTTGCACAGTTTCAATGTCAGATGACATGCTGATTTCAGGTGCGATTTGCAAGACATCTGACACAGATATCAATGCAAATCGCACCAAAAGTAGTGCATGTACTTTAGAAATCGGTGAGGCTCCAACCAAGTCGCACCGCACTGATGTGACTGCTGTAATTGTGGACAATAGGCTGCGACTTGGCATGCGATTTGCACATTGCATGCATGGCACACTGCATCCAGTGTGACCGGGGACTTAGGCCTTGTTTCACACTAGAATGGACCGCATTTGCGCATGCTCAAAAGCCACCTCATTTGAATGGGCTGCAGTGCCTGCGTTTTTCTCCCAAAAAAAGGGGTGCCACAGGGTAAATAGAATAGCATTTTTGACCTTGCGATTTCCCTGTGGTTCCATCACCCGCAAAATGCGCTGCGATGCGATTCAGAATGAATGTCAGCCACACACATCTCGTAATAGCAGTGCGATTTGGCTGCAGTGCTAGTGGATGCAGAAACAGATGCGACTCCCGCACCCACAGCCATCCCGCACAGTAGGAACCAGGCTAAAAAATGCTGCATTTTTGGTGCGTTTGGTGTTTGTTGAAAACCTGGTTCACATGCGTTTTTAGTACTTCCTGCGTTTTGCAGAAACTCACTACAGTCCATATAACATGGTTTCCTATGGTTCCCGTTCACATCTATGCGTTTTTGGAAAGGGTCAGGGACTTTTTTTTCCCTCCAGCAGATTGCAACACAACCAGGCCTAAAACCGCACCAAAGACGCACCTCTCCTCTGAAATGCATTAAAAATGCACCGGCGGTTGTGTTTTTTTGGTGCATATTTTGGAGCAACGTCCTTTTTTCACAGGTGCTGACGTCAGGCAACCAAAAAAGCGTCAAAAATGCATATGCGTTTTTACAGCGTACAACGAAGCGATGTGAAAGCAACCTAACAATGAATGGTGACGCAAGTGTTTTTTTTTTCATACACACTAAATTGTGAATGTGGCCCAAAACAGATATCGGTGCAATCAGATTGTAACGTGTGGGGTGAGCTACAGACAGAAAAATGCGACGAGACGTATACTGAATTTTTTTTTTTTTTTAGGAGAAACGCAATAACCCGCAGCGGCCAATCAGAAATGATCTTCCATTGTCCTAAATTTTGGGAAGCTAAATGTCATGGCTGGCTGGGGGCGCTTCTACAGAATGATTTCTCCGCCCACTGCAGGGTGATCCAGACAGATGGCAGCTGTGAACGCGGGATGGGCCCCTCCCTCTGCAGGGCCACATAGTAAGACCCTAGGGACGCGTGATTTGTACCGCCGTCCCAGAACCGCTCAGGGGGCCGGTCAGGCTGGGGGGGTTATGACCCGTGATGGGTCTGCCTGTCCCGCTGCAGGGTGCTACACCCTCCGGCCGCACGGATCAGCAGGCGGTGACATTTTTGGAACACGGAGGGTTAACGAGGGTGTAGGACCCCCAGAACAATGCACAGGGTTAATCTCTTGTCACTTCCACATCAATGAGCCCTCCTCCCCCGCCCGCCTGTCCACAGCTGCATCCCTCTTCCATGCCTCCACCACCTACCAGTCAGGCTGTCATAACACTCGATCTCCGTGGCCTCCACCCGCACCTTCTGAGCCTCCGTCAACCTGCTGCCGGCTCCGCCGTTGGCCTTCCTCTCTTCCCCGTCTTCGTGGACACCCTTCAGCACCAGCAGGGCCCGGTGATACTTGCCTATGGCATCCCGGAATTTTTTGTCCTTGTAGCAGCGGTTCCCCTCCGTCTTGAACTCCACCGCTTTCTGGATCCTGGCCTCCACCTCGGGTTCAGGGGCGGCCGGCTGTCTCCCCCCACCTACGGTGCTTTGGTCCCCCATGGCCCTCACTGCTGGCCCATGCTGGGGGTATCCCAGCGCCTGTTCTCTCTGGATGTACGTTCTGTGCATAAGGGATGAATGGCAGAGATGCTGAGGATGCTGGAGGAGGAGGAGGAGGAGAGACGAGCGAGAGCATCAGTCCATCCCCCGCTGCATTCTGGGTACCACACAGCCCCAGTTTAGTCTCCTTAACCCCTTGAGCATTGCTCCAAGTCAGGGATTTCCAGCAGGCAAGTGTCATGGTGAAGGTGATCGGTCCACAGAGAGGGATCCGGCGCCAATTAACATTTCCTGGCAGCGGTAAAAACTCATTACCAATTGATAAAGAGAATCGTCTGGTAACAGCTTTATAGTCCAATAGGGAATGATGCGATTTTATTTCACCAAAAACACGACCCGCCTCATTTATCAAAGTATAAAAATACAGAAAGGAGCGCCAGACCAAAATCAGATAAAAGAGTCCAAAATCTTTTTTATTGTTAATATAGAAAAAGCCATATAAAAAGGGCAACACTATTTATCAAAGTGTCTGAGAAAAGAACCGACTTGTCTCTGTTGCCCCTAGTGACCATTCAGATGCCATTTTCCCAGGGCAGTATAGGAGAATGGATGGGGAACAACCAGATGAATTCTGTCCATTCAAGAAGAAAATTCCATCCTTCTCCTTTAATTATTTTCCTCATTCCTTTGTTGTTTTGACCCCTTTAACTATGGGACATTCTGACAAGCATTTTGAAGATGAACATTTCTGACCAGAGTTCTCCTTGAGTATGGCCAGATTTACTCAGCAAAGGGTCAGAGTGAAGAACTGTCTGGACTCTGTTGCCCCTGGCGACCATTCAGATTTAAAGAACAAAAAAGCATCATATATACTGTAATATATAAAGAAAGAAAAAGTGAGAAAAAAAAGAGAACAGGAGAGAGAGCGAGAAAGAGAGAAAAAGAGAGAAAGGTAGAGAGCGAGAGAAAAGGGGGAAAAAGAGAGTGAGCGAGAGAGAGAGAGAAAGAGCAAGTGAGAGAGAGGGGGCAAATGAGAGAGGGGGGGGGAGCACACAAATGAGAGAGGGGGGAGCAAATGAGAGAGAAAGGGAACAAGCAAATGAGAGAGAGAAAGTGATAGAGGGAGGAGAGCAAATGAGGGAGAGAGAGAGGGGGGGGGAGAGAGAAAGAAAGGAAAAGAGCAAGTGAGAGGGGGGGGCAAATGAGAGAAAGGGGGGCAAATGAGAGAGATAGAGAAAGGGAACGCGCAAATGAGAGAAAGCGAGAGAGGGGGGAGAGCAAATGAGGGAGAGAGGAAAAGAGCAAGTAAGAGAGAGAAAGGGAGGGAGAGAGAGATAACGAGCAAACGAGAGAGAGAAAGTGAGAGGGGGGAGAGCAAATGAGGGAGAGAGGGGGAGAGAGGGGGAGAGAGAGGAAAAGAGCAAGTGAGAGAGAGAAGGGGGGGGGGGATAACAAGCAAATGAGAGAGAGAAAGTGAGAGGGGGGAGAGCAAATGAGGGAGGGGGAGGGAGAGCAAGTGAGAGAGAGAAAGGGAGGGAGGGAGAGAGAGAGATAACGAGCGAATGAGAGAGAGAAAATGAGAGGGGGAGAGCAAATGAGGGAGAGAGGGGGGAGAGAGAGGAAAAGAGCAAGTGAGAGAGAGAAGAGGGAGAGAGAGATAACGAGCAAATGAGAGAGAAAGTGAGAGGGGGGAGCAAATGAGGGGGAGAGGGGGGGAGAGAGGAAAAGAGCAAGTGAGAGAGAGAAGGGGGGAGAGAGAGATAACGAGCAAATGAGAGAAAGAGGGGAAGCAAATGAGAGAGAGAGAGAGAAGGAACAAGTAAATGGGAGAGAGAGAAAGTGAGAGAGAGGGGGGAAGAGCAAATGAGAGCAGGGGGGAGCGAGAGAGAGAAATGGAAAGAGCAAGTGAGAGAGAGAAAGGGAAAGAGCAAGTGAGAGAAAGGAGAGACTGAGAAATAGAAAGAACGAGATAAAAGGAAAGAGAGAGAAAGGGAGTGCGAGCGAAAGAGAGGAGCAAGGAAAAAAGAGAGCCCGAGTAAAGGAAAGAGCAAGAGAGAGACAGTGAGCGAGAGAAAAAGAGAATGAACAAGTGAAAAGGGAGAGCAAGAGAGCAAAAGAAAGAATGAAAGAGAGACAAAGAAAAAAAAAAGAGAAGAGGAGCTAAAGAGAGCGAGGAAGAGAAAGCGAGAAAGAGAGCGAGTGAAAGAGTGAGGGAGGGAGAGTCAGTGAAAAAAAAGAAAGCGCAAGTGAGAAAGAGTGAGAAAGAGAGAAAGAGAGAGAGTGTGTGAGACAAAGAGCGAGACAGAAAGAGAGTGCAAGACAAAGAGAGAGCACAAGACAAAGAACGAGACAGAAAAAGAGAGCGCAAGACAAAGAGAGAGCGCACGAGACAAAGAGGGAGAGAGCGTGAGACAAAGAGAGAGGGAGCACAAGAGAGAGAGTGTGGGACAAAGAGAGAGAGCACAAGACAAAGAGAGAGAGCGCGAGACAAAGAATGAGACAAAAAGAGAGCGCGAGACAGAGAGCAAGACAGAAAGAGAGTGCAGGACAAAGAGAGAGAGGGGCAAAGAGAGAGAGCGCGAGACAAAAAGCTCAAGAGAGCAAGAGCATGAGACAAAGAGAGCGAGAGCATGAGACAAAGAGCGAGACAGAAAGAGAGGGTGCTAGACAGAGAGAGAGAGCGCGACACAGAGAGTGTGTGAAACAAAGAGAGAGAGAGCACGAGACAAAGAGAGGGGACGTGCAAGACAAAGAGAGAAAGTGTGAAACAAAGAGAGCGTGCGAGACAGAAAGAAAGAGCGCAAGACAAAGAATGAGACAGAAAGAGACAGCACAAGACAAAGAGCGCAAGACAGAAATAGAGCATGAGACAGAAAGAAGCGTGAGAGAAAAAAAGAGAGCGCAAGACAAAGAGAGAGAGCTCGAGACAAAGAGAGAGAAAGATATATAGAGAGTGCGAGGCAAAGTGAGCAAGAAAGAAAGAGACAGAGCGTGAGACAAAGAAAGAGCGCAAGACAAAGAGAGAGCACAAGAGAGTACGAGACAAAAAGAGAGCGTGAGACAAAGAGAGCAAGACAGAAAGAGAGAGCACGAGACCAAGATAAAGAGCGAGACAAAGAGAAAGAGAGCGCGAGACAAAGAGAGAGAGAGTGCAAGAAAGTGCAAGATAGAGCCAGAGCACAAGACAAAAGAGAGAGAGAGCATGAGACAAAGAGAGCGAGACAAAAAGAGAGAGCGGTAGACAAAGACAGAGAGCAAGAGAGCGCAAAACAAAAAGAGCGCGAGACAGAGCGCAAAACAGAAAGATAGAGCGTGAGACAAAGAGAGAGAGCATGGGATAGAGTGCTAGACAAAGAGAGACAGAGAGAGAGAAAGAGCAAGAGAAAAGATATCGAGAGAAAAGGAGAGTGAAAGAGAGTGAGAGAGAGAGAAAAAAGAAAAAAAATAGAGCAAAGGAGCTAGAGAAGGAGAGAGAGCAAAAGAGAGACGATCAAGAGAGCAAAAAGAGAGGGTGAGTGACAGCAAGAGAGAGAGAAAGAAAGTGCGAAAAAAAAGGCAGAGAGAATGAGCAAATTAAATCACGAGAGCAAGAGAGAAAAGAAGAAAGAAAGGAGTGCATGTAAGTCGAGAGGTGGTCACTGCACACTCTACAGCTGGCCATACACTGATAGATTTTTGTACACAGAATCAAAAGTACTTCAAAATCCTATTTGCTTTCAGTGCCACTTCACATTACATGCGTTTCAGTTGCTTTTTTCTGCATCCAAAACGCGGCACAGAATATAGGGTTGTATTGTTGTCAATGTCATAGTTCACATCAGTGCTTGCAGTTCCACTTGCAGAAAAAGAAAAAAGAATGTAGTACATGCTGCATTTTTCCAGGACAAAACTGTACTGGAATGCAGTAAAACACACCAAAAATGCACTGGAACACATATGTCCCTATTTGAATTAAAGAAAAAGAGGGGAAAAAATGAACTGGAAAGCATCAAAAACGCAAGGGAATGCGCCAAAAATGCACATGCAGAAACCGCATCCGGAATGCATCTGGACTGCGTTTCTATGGTGTGAACCAGCCCTTAATGTTCGACTTTGGAATGAATGAAATTTCCACAAGAAAAAGAAAACTTTCCCGTCCTGCTCCTTCAATTTTCATCATCCCTGTGGTGGAAAACAAACAGTGATTGGACCCTATTAACTATTAAAAAAGTTCAAACAGTCTGATAATGAACATTTATAATGACATTCTACCAGGGGGGAACTGACAACTCATGGGGCCCCCGGGCAATAGGGGATCATGGGGCCCCTGTGTCCTTGCCCAAACTTAAAAAAGCCTATGAAAAAAGGTACCAGGGGCATCTCATGGGGCCCCCTACTGACCCTGGGCCCTCGGGCAGTGCCCGAGTTTCCAAATGGTCAGTCTGCCGCTGCATTCTACTAATGTATGGCCAGATTTATTTATCAAAGTATCTGAGCAAATGACAGAACATTAACCAACACAAGGTGCTTTACTTATCGAAGTGTTTGAAAACAAAGAAAAACATAAATAGTTTTAGGCAGGTGAAAAAGTGCTGTAAAGTACAAATGCTTTCAAAAATATATATTTTATTTTTTATTTTTTTTTTTATCAATTTACAAAATGCGGAGTGAGTGAACAGAAAAAAAAAATCGAAATCAAAATCAGTATTTAGTGTAACTACCTTTTGCTTTCAAACCAACATCGATTCCTACACTAAGGCTGCGTTCACACTTGAGTGTTTTGTACAGGGGCGGACTGGCCATTTGGAAACTCGGGCACCGCCTGAGGGCCTGGGATCAGTAGGGAGCCCCATGAGATGCCCTTGGTACCTTTTTCGAGTTTGGGCAAGTACACAGGGGCCCCATGATCCTCTATTGCCCCGGGGGCCCCATGAGTTGTCAGTCCGCCCCTGGTTTTGTAGCTTGAAGCTCTAAAAAAGCTCAAACTTAAAAAATCAATTGTTCTCTATGGTGCCTGTTCACACCTGATCGCCTGAACAGGCACAATGAGAGAATTGTGCACATAGAGAACAACTGATTAAGTTTGAGCGTTTTTGGAGCTTTGAGCTCCAAGCTACAAAACACTCAAGTGTGAATGCAGCCTAATGCAGGCCATACATGGGTCAAATTCCAAACAAATTTTATTTAGAAAATCGATAATTTTTTTCTTTTTTGTAATCCGATGGCGCCATCATTGATTTAGAAAATTCAACCAAGCCTTCGATTTTACCCCATGTTGGTACAGAAAAGAATTTTCATGGCCAAGAATTTTCTTTTCTTTCCAGGTCACATCTCATGTGAATTTATTTTTCATTTATATTTCTTGCACAATTCTCCCATCAATGATCAGAAATTTGTTTGTTTTTCAGAAAATTTCCAACATGCCCGATCACTCAAATTCAATGGTCACATGAAAATCGGCCGTTTCTGTGCCCACTAATGGTGCGAAATTCGAACGAAAAGTCTTAGGAAAGATTTTCGAAAGAAAATTCTTTGGGAATTCGACCCGTGTATGGCCGGCTTTAGGCTTGGTTAACATATATGCATTTGATGATTTCTCCAGTGCTTTTTGCAGTTTGTTTTGCATTTGTGATGTGTTTTTACCGCGTTTTGCATTTTGTTCAGCTTTTTTTTTTTTGTTAAAAGTGGATTTTTTTTGTTGCTAGGCAGAATAAAAATGCAAAACACTAAATGCGGGAAAAACGTGCATTTCAGCAGCTTCTCTATTGTAGAAAAAAAATGCTGATTTTGGAAAAGTCCCTGACCTTTTCCAAAACTGCAGCAGCTCCAAAAAAAGCATAGATGTGAACATGTTCCATAGGATACCATGTTAAATGGACTGTAGTGCGTTTCTGCAAAAAGCACTAAAAAATGCATTGGTGTGAACAGAGCCTTGCACACTTTGTACACGTGCAAAAAGTCAGGGATTTTATAGGATTAGAGTCAGGTGTATGATTAACCAATTATACCAAGCAGGTGCTAATGATCATCAATTTCAGTAGGTTAAACCACATTCATTAAATGAAACAGAAAGAGCTGTGTAGGAGGATTATAACTGGGTGAGGAACAGCCAAACTCTGCTACTAAGATGAGGTTGTGGAAGAAAGTTTCCTTTCACAGGACATAAACCATGACATTAATGAGCACAGCAACAAGACACAAGGGGGTTATACTGCATCGGCAAGGTCTCTACCAGGCAAAGATTTCAAAGCAGACTAGGATTTCAAGATGTGCTGTTCAAGCCCTTTTAAAGAAGCACAAAGAAATGGGCAACATTGAGGACTGTAGACAAGGAAACTGCAGCAGATGAAAGACCTTAAAGTAGAACTGCAGGCAAAACTTTTTTTCCCCCATTTTCATAGAGTAAGGGAGGGTCATAAACCCGGAATGGATTATTTTTGCCATCTGTGTCCCATTGGGGAGAATTACCTTCACTTATCCAAACTTACTGTCCCATAGCCAAAACAAGTGCATCCCTGCAAATTAAGGGAATCTCTTGCCCCCCCCCCCCATAGGTCACCAAAACTAGTGTCCCCATTGGAAGATTTGCCCCCTATTACTTCTCTGGGGACAACCCAACATTTTAGATTTTCTTACACATTCACTATCGATGATAATGGTAAACAGGATAAGTAGAGAGGGGAAATCTCCTTAATGGGGACACAGACAGCAATAAAATCTGACAGCTGCTCTAATCCATCTCTACTCTATACAAAAGGAAAATAAAATGTTTGCCTTTAGGTAAACTTTAAAGTGTCACTAAACCCCTGACCCTGCATTCACTATATCTTGACTCTCCGGACCCTGCATTCACTATATCTGGTCTCCCAGGACCCTGCAGTCACTATATCCTGTCTCCCAGGACCCCGCAGTCACTATATCTGGTCTCCCCGGACCCTGCATTCACTATATCTGGTCTCCCCGGACCCCGCATTCACTATATCTGGTCTCCCCGGACCCCGCATTCACTATATCTGGTCTCCCCGGACCCCGCATTCACTATATCTGGTCTCCCCGGACCCCGCATTCACTATATCCGGTCTCCCCGGACCCCGCATTCACTATACCCGCTCTCCCCGGACCCCGCATTCACTGTATCCAGTCTCTTAGGACCCCGCATTCACCATAATTGCTCTCCCCGGACCCCGCATTCACCATACCCGCTCTCCCCGGACCCCGCATTCACCATATCCGGTCTCTTAGGACTCCGCATTCACCATATCCGGTCTTCCCGGACCCCGCATTCACTATACCCGGTCTCCCCGGACCCCGCATTCACTATACCCAGTCTCCCCGGACCCCAAATTCACTATATCCGGTCTCTCCGGACCCCGCATTCACTATATCCGGTCTCCTCGGACCCCGAATTCACTATATCTGGTCTCCCACAGTACACAGAACATGGAAATGCAATTATTGTAGTAAATATGAACTGCTAAATACCTTTTCTTTTCAGCACTTAGAGCAGTCTTGTGACTTCTATCAGTGTCCAGCAGAGCACTGGTTAAAGCTTGTAGGAGGAGTTTTCTTTCTGCTCTAGGAGGATGCAAAACCCCTGACCTGATTGGCCCTGTGCCAATCACATACACCCTCCCAAGGAAACAAAACAACCTCTCTAGCAATACACACCAAACTGAGCATGTGCATGTGACCACAGGTTCAGTCTGTATCAGGTGGTCATTTCAACAAGGGGGGGGGGGCAGAGAAGACAGGATCAAACAGCCTTTTTACACAATGCAGATGATTAACCCCTTAGGTTCCACAGTGAGTATAACAAGCATGCTTTACTGCATATACAGACTAATGTTACTGCTGTGGGTTTATGAACACTTTGAAGGATAAGAAAGCCGTGATTAATACAAAGAACTTGTAACATGTGTGTGCCTTTATAGTTCACCATACTACTATAGCGATTTTATTTCACAATAAATGTTGTCAAAGTACTGTCTGGTTGCAGTATGTGTTGCTGGGGTACTTAACAGCTTAAAAGAAAAAAAAGAGAAAGAAAAAGACAAAGAAAAAAAGAAAATAAAAAAAGGAACAAAAAAAAAAAAACGAAAGACAAAAGAACAAAAAAAAAAAAAAAAAAAAAGCTGTTGCTCATAGCAGCTAATGGATTTCCAGCTGTTATGTTTTATAGTCAGGCTGGAGAATGAAAGCTAAAATTCAATTGGTTGGCAACACCCATATTTTTCCTCTGCTCCTTATATTCCTCCCAATTTTTTCATAAGGGATAGACTTTTTGCTTACATTTTTTTTCCCCAGTCACACTTCTCTCATTTCAATGCTTCATATGCAAAAGACTTATTTTCATGCAACAGACATCTGCATTGAAAACAAACAAAACAAACAAAGCAGTGTTTCCACTCCTGACCATCAGGTGGCACTCTTTAATCATGCATGGAGAGGGTTCAGCTCATGTAGCTCAGTGATGGACAGACTCACAAAATGTATAAAAATATTGACTTTATTAAACATACACGGCTTCCTCCTTTGTTTTTACAAGTATTTGAGAAGCTTTTTTTTTACTCTAGAGATAGTTTATACAATAAGTTATCAATACAAGCATACCGTACATTAAAAACCACAAATAATACATATCCATACACACATAAAATATACAATCATATTTTACACACAGAAATTGAGACGCATTACCAAATGTGAAATTTTATTTAAAACATGTCAACATGGAAAACACACAAACTGTCTGATGAGAATGTTAATGCATTAAAATATCTTCCATAGTCTGACACTGCGAGCTCTATATATAGAAGACACCAACAGCTTTAGCACCACCTGGTTGCCAAATCTGGTATTGCATTGTGACCATAGATCTATGATGGTGCTGCATGAGAATGATTATATTTTGGAGTTTGGATGTCACTCTACAGAAGTGGTTCTCAACCTGTGGGTTGCGACCCCTTTGGGGGTTGAACGACCCTTTCACAGGGGTCCCCTAAGACCATCAGAAAACACATATTTCCGATGTGTAAAGAGCAGCTACTGTGTAGAAAGCAGCTGCTGTGTTGAAAGCAGCTACTCTGTTAAAAGCAGCTAATGTGTTGAAAGCAGCAGTATTGGAGGTAAAACGACACTCATGAATAATTACTGGGTAAATAATTTTATGGTTGGGGGTCACCAAAACATGAGGAACTGTATTAAAGGGTCACGGGTTAGGAAGGTTGAGAACCACTGATCTACAGGATACTAAAAGAAGCACAGAACGGATGAAGATGAAATCAAAGACACTACTAGACGGCTATGGCGGGAAAAAGGAGACCATATTACCAGAAACCGGTCATAGCTATTATTCTCAAAACTGGCCAGCCTTTTTTTTTTGGTCACAACTGTCTGCCTATCAAGCAGACCTGCCTAGACGATGGTCTTCGTTGAACCTTTACCCAACCTCAGCAGACAAAAGTTGCACATGAATGAACTCCAGAAAAGGGTATTTAGGTTGAAGAAGAATTCCTCCATAATGAATGATGCTTGTCAGTGTTGTCCTATTGACACCACAGCCGATAATGTGATGTAGTGGTAGTCAGACTTGCATGTTCATCCGCATGATATGGCTTGGTCTCTTATTGGACACGAGCTCAGCAAAGCTATGCAGCTGGCAAGGTGGCTAGAGTTAGCCAAGGCAGGTCCCGTGCTCACTCCAAGTCGCTGAGGACGAGAATATTTTTGCCAGCTGGCGCTGGACTCTGGGCCAGCCCGGAGAGCTGTTTTGGCCATAAGATTCTGGGGGGTACTCAGCTCTGCATCACTGTAACAGAATAAGATGAGGTTGAATGCTGAATACCTGTCATTCATGCACAGTTGAGTCAGTTTGTTCCAGAATTAACATTTTAACTATGGGGTCTGTTAAAAAAAAAAAAAATCACAAATCAGAAAAAAATCAGGCCACTCCCCCTGATGACGTCAACTGACGAAACGCGTTGGATGTGTGATGTTGCTACACTGATCGAGACCCGGAAGTGGAGTTGTGCACGACATGAGCGAAGGATATTGCGAAGATTGTACAAATACTACCTGGCTATTTATCACTTTTGTGAGTAGTTTTGCTTTTAATAAATTGTAAGTTTTTAAACCTACTACACTATGATAGTCCCCGGAGTTTCTATCCATTTCTATCGATACTTTTGAGATGCTGTGCCGGGAGGAGCCATGCTATTCAGGATATGCCTACCCTAAGCGCGGATTGATTTGAAGCCTTTCTGATCATACCTTAACCGGTAGTCGCACCATTTGGTATGGGTCCAATCATATGCACGGCGGTGGATGTGTCTAGTTTGCTCGTTTTTGCTTCACATTAATTTGGAAGACTCTTTTTCTCGTCTCTGGGAGGACGGCACTGGATTTACACTTTTCATGGTGGACTTTTTAATGATATCGTTTTGTTTATGAGATTCCAGTTTTATATTATTCATTACTTGCTTACTTTAAGTGCTGCACTTATATTTATAATTCATTTTTAAAGTTCATATCATCACTCTTTGTGCTTGCTGCTATTATTTATTGTTGCGCCTGAGCGCAGAATATATATATATATATATATATATATATATATATATATATATATATAAATCACATAGCTGTGTACATTTATTGTGTGCGTGAGTTAACCAGCTGTTGTGAGAATGGGGCAAAATTCAATGTTCTTATGCTATTTTTATTTCTGGTCGAATATTATAGGCAGAGCTAAAAAGGTTTATTCAAATTAATCTGGAAAATACATCATTATGGCCACTAGATGGAGCTGAGGACCATAAGAAAAGAATACAGAAGAAGAGATACAATGTAACAATTCTAGAGAATATCATTGTATAGACAGGACTGCAAACGTACCTCAAATATTATATAAAGAACCACAAAAAACAAATTAGACTTTACTGACACGGACAACGGACAACCTAATTTTACTGTAGAAAACATGTTTTATTGAAACAATTCTTCCAAAAATTTACCATAAAAACAGTATTATAGCTAATCAGCCAAATAATTTACAGCATTGTATCTAATGACATCAAAGTCCTCCAGAGGTCGACACGTTTCGCTTATTAGCTTCCTCAGGACCCCGAAAGATTTGGAGGCAAAGAAGTCCAATACCCTAGATGTCAACATGAGCGGCAATAAAGGGTAGTAACATCCACACAGCGGTTAAAATGGTCATAGATGAACATCTGCACACACGGCCACCTCCCCTTGTACCCCACACAGCAAGGTAACTCACTGATAAAAGAGGCAGACAGTAAATCTATCCACCGATATGCCGATATCAATCATATGCGATATATCCTGTGCATATCCTCCACAGAGCAATCTAATAGTCTCATCGTCAAGGTAGAGATAGGAAAAGTCCACCCATGAGTAATAATTCTGCAGTATCAGTAATTGCTTGTCCAGCACCTCTCCAGGATCATCCATATATGACTCCACCAATACACCATGTAACGGCAGCCGCCCTCTGTGTGCGTCTTTCCCCGCTGGTGCCAGTGTGTGCGGATGTTCATCTATGACCATTTTAACCACTGTGTGGATGCTGCTACCCTTTATTGCCACTCATGTTGACATCTAGGGTATTGGACTTCTTTGCCTCTATCACGTACCTGGTGATGGAGGCCAATGGATAGAGGGCTTTCCTTGCGGCTAAGTTCCGGACTCCCCTGAGAGTGGGACAGAGGGAGTCAGGCCCAAAGTTGCACAGGTCACCTGTAGGAGTGCTGGTTGGTGGTCCACTCAGAAGCACAGCTGGTACACAGAGATAGGTCTGCAGACAGGAAGCGCCTGTGTGTGGTATGCAAGCCCTTCCAGGATTTAGATGTTTACTGGGTAGTCGGTTCAAGCCAAGGTCAGGTACCAGGTGGGAATCAGAGCAGACGTAGCCAGATGGGATAGCCGAGGTCATACACAGAGGAGCAAGACATAGAGTATCCGTAAGCCAAGCCGAGGCCAGATCAGGGGTAAAGCAGAGTAGACAGGTCCAGGAGCAAGCCGATTCGGTAACAGGAAATTACGGGTCAAAATCCAAGGAAACAGGAACAGGGTACGGGGAGCTAGAGATGATCCAGCAACTTGAGAAAGTGATGAGCCTCCTTATAAAGGCCGTCTGGCACCAAACTGAGGCTGATGTGTGCTTCTGCAGCCATGCAGAGTACTGGCAGATCTTCCAGAACGTCTGCTGTGGACAGGACCCTGACAGCCTCCAACTCTTTCGGGGTCCTGAGGAAGCTAATAAACGAAACACGTCGACCTCTGGAGGACTTTGATGTCATTACATACAATGCTGTAAATTATTGGGCTGATTAGCTATAATACTGTTTTTATGGTACATTTTTGGAAGATATGTTTCAATAAACAGGTTTTATACAGTAAGATGAGGTTGCCTGGTTTCTGTACCAGTAAAGTCCCATTTGGTTTTTGTGGTTCTTTATAATTCTATAGAATATCAGACAGAATTAGCAGCTAAATGTAACCAGATCCCCCTGGTAGAAAATGATTACATTTCTTTGCTAACTCCAGGGGTAGGCAACCTCTGCACTCCAGCTGTTTTGGAACTACAAGTCCCACAAGGCATTGCATGACTAATTGCCACAGGCATGGCTCCCATAAACATGTTAGGATTTGTAGTTCTGGAACAGCTCATTCTTCCAGTCTTCTCTACCACTGTTACACGGTGGGGTTGATTTACTAAGACTGGAAAGTACAAAATCTGGTTCAGCTCTGCACAGAAACCAATCAGCTTCCAGGTTTTATGGACAAAGCTTAATTGAACAAGCTGAAGCTAGAAGCCGATTGGATGCCATGCACAGATTTTGCACTCTCCAGTTTTTGTACAGTAAATCAATGCTTCATACTGCAACCATGCCACTCCATTCTAGCCAACAACAGTATTCCTACCCAAAACAAGGCATTCGTTTGGCACCCATAACAAGTACACTTGAATAACCCAAGATTTGTATACTTCATAGTCATCCATACCTGTAAGAATACAATGCACCTTGGCACGTTTGACCAGGATTCAAGGATCCAGACTCACGGGACACCATCTGTGCCAGTTTCAGTGCCCCAGAGGCTAAGAGGGCCGGCTCAACCATTGCACCATCAGCCTCAAGTAATGTCAGTTCCATAAAGTACATGGCGAGGTACAGGACCTAGAATTGTGGAAGAAAAAAAAAAATTGGAATTATTAATCTTGCGTGACCTTTCTCACAAGGAAATGTAACTTCCAGCCGGTAATATTGGGCCTTTTTTTCCTTCATCACTCATTTTCCAGGACACACTGAATTATGTTGGCTGCTATGGAGCATTAGGTACCATTCTTGCTCCAGACGTTTAAAGAGTAACTCCACTTTTGTTGAGAAAAAAAAACCATTCCCCTCTGGGCAGGGGCGTATTTACCACAAGGCAAAAAAGGCATTTGACTAGGGTGGCATTTTTTCAGGGGGGGCAGCACCACTCCCCTAAACGAAGGGACACATGTGGCTTAAGGACCAGGTGGGATCTGAGAGAGACTGTGGGCTGCTTGACTCTCGTTCACTTCCTGACATCATTGCTTACTACTAGTAAAATCTGTGAATGATCACAGAGTTCACATGGTACAAGGCTATTCACAACAGCCTTGTACCATGTGACAAGCTGTGACCAATCACAGCTCTCACAGTATGTCTCAATGGCTGCAAGAATGCAGCCAGAGAGAAGGAGAAATGATTGCTTTTACAGCCTTTATGGGTGTAAAAGCAATTAGTGTAAAAGAAAAAAAAAAAATCTTCATCACCCCCCACAAGTAGTACAGTGTCACTATGGTGATATTGTACTGCTAGTGTGACCGTATGTTAAAAACAAAAAATAAAAACAAATAATAATATAAACAAATAAAAAAAAAATGTAAAAATTTTTTTTAGAAAATTATGATTTTTGGTTATAAACTAATTTGGGTTATTTTTTTTTAAAAAAAGATAGCTGAATACATTTTGGTCAAGATTTCTGAAGAAAAATTATTTATTTGCAAAATTTTACAAGAAAAGCACTTTTTTCAAAATGTTTGGACTTTTTCCATTTATATAGCAAAAAAAAATAAAAATCCCAGTGGTGAATAAATACCACCAAATTAAAGTTTTATCTGTCTCCAAAAAATTCATATGGATACAGTGTTGCATGACCGCGCAGTTGTCAAAGTGTGATAGCACTGAAAGCTGAAAATTGGCCTGGACAGGAAGGGGGTGAAAGCGTCCGGACTTGAAGTGGTTAAAGACATTATAGCAGATCTTACCATTTCTGCTTACAGTGCTACACGGTCCAGAATTTAGGTACAACCAGGGGCGGACTGACCATTTGGAAACTCGGGCACTGCCCGAGGGCCCAGGGTCAGTAGGGGGCCCCAGGAGATGCCCCTGGTACCTTTTTTGAGTTTGGGCAAGGACACAGGGGCCCCATGATCCCCTATTGCCCGGGGGCCCCATGAGTTGTCAGTCCGCCCCTGGGTACAACCCCAGTGACGTCACTGACACTAGAACTGAATGTTATCCAGAGCACAAATTACAACAGTGCCAAGATTTTCTAGCGAGGTTCTCTCGCTGTGCTCACTGTCCAGCTAGCGGTATTCCTGCCATGTGCCAAGTTCTAATTGATATGGCTTTCTAACTATATTTTGTGGGCCTTGGGGAGTGATGCAAATATATATAATAGATGTACAAAGTTTCTTGACCATCTCTGCCTATACTATCATACAATGTATCATTGCTACATTGTATAGATTTTTATATGAACAGGCAAGTTTTTTAATATTTATATGTTATGAATAAAAATTGTACGATTTTTATATTGAAGTGTCTTTTCTATGGCAAAGTCCCATGGGCATATTTTTCTGTATCAGTTCATCAAGTTTGGGGACCGAGCTCCACCCATGCACCAAGACAGTTTTCTTGTATTCTAAATTACAACAGTAAAACTCATAGTGACGTTGCTGTTAGGATAGTGGTATCACAATGTACAAAACACATGTACAGTACCAGGGGCGGACTGACAACTCATGAGGCCCCCGAGCAATAGGGGATCATGGGGCCCCTGTGTCCTTGCCCAAACTCATAAAAGCCTATGAAAAAGGTACCAGGGGCATCTCATGGGGCCCCCTACTGACCCCGGGCCCTCGGGCAGTGCCCGAGTTTAAAAATGGTCAGTCCGCCCCTGCACAGTACTTGTAATACTGGAGCTGTAGATTCTTTAGCATCCGACACTTCTTGGGTGTGTCCAATGCCTGCATCTCCCCACTGCTTGCTGCACTTGCACTCACTGGCTTCTATGACACTAGTGTGCCCATTCAGAATTGCAGGTGGAACCACGGCAGGCAGGGTGAAGACCTGCACATCCGACACACCTGGAAGTGTCAGATGCTGAAGGTTCCACTACAGCTTCTATCTATGCAAGAAAATGAGGATACACTCAACAGCACATGTATTTTAACAGGACAATGTCGTTGGGACACATGTATCTTAGGGTCTCAGCATCTAGGTCACTCCTTAGAATTTTCCTCTTTGTGACAAATGTTGGCAAATATGGCGCACTGAGACCAGAGCATCCATACAAACATTGCACCCTTAGTGCAACTGTGCTTCCTCCCCCTAGAACAGCGGCAAAGAGTTTTGTATGGGGGGGGGGTGAGCTTGAAGGGGATATACAGACTACTTCCCTATAAGGTCCACTCCCCTTGGGATTGATAGCAAGCAGTGGGGAGATCCTTAGCCAACAGAAAATCTGCAATCGCCTTTAGAATCCACACACTGCCTGCTGTCAATTACGAGGTGAGAGCAGACCTACTGGGGAGCTAGTTTCTTGGCTTCCCCATCAGGCTCTGCCCATTGCTGCTTCACAGGGTAGCAGCAGCAAATATGCAATACTTGTAGATATCTAATAGAATATATGGTACATGGAATTTGCACCCCTGGGGAGTATTCAATATTATTAAATATTATTAAAAAATATATCAAATGTAACATTTTTATTGTTGCACAAAATATTTAAAAAATCCACAACCCTCCAAAAGAATAGGATCTTTACATTTACAATAAACACTTGGAACATCACAGAAGCTATACAGCCAATATCCAACTCTAAGTCTACACATTTTGCTGTGTGTTCTGCTTCTTCAGGACTGAAACATAGGCATTCCTATACACAATGATTTTATATACAGATCTGGCAGACAAAATGGACTGACAACACATAAGAGCAGGCATAATGATTGGCCGCTATTGACCAAATTTACTCCTCTGCTGTACTACGTACAGGGAAAGGTACTCTGCCTGCCTCTGTATGCCAAGTTAGAATACGTCTTAACAGGGGCGGACTGACAAGTCATGGGGCCCCCGGGCAATAGGGGATCATGGGGCCCCTGTGTCCTTGCCCAAACTCAAAAAAGCCTATGAAAAAGGTACCAGGGGCATCTCATGGGGCCCCCTACTGACCCAGGGCTCTCGGGCAGTGCCCAAATTTCCAAATGGTCAGTCCGCCCCGGGTCTTAAATACCTTCAGCTTTGTTAGGAATGTCATGGAGGTAATGATTTTTTACATTTGGTGTGGTAATAGTGCCATTTTGTAAAAGCGGTGCTATTAAAAACTACCTGAATTTGATGTACATAGTGGTAAAGTTACCAAAACTGGCAGTGGGGATTTTTTAAATCTGGCACCGTCCATTTCAAAGGAAAATTTACAATGGGATTTTTTAAATCTGGTACCGTCCATTTCAAAGGAAAATTTACAATGGAACTGCAGAAGTGAATATCACTCCAAAACACAGGTGACACTTGTGAACTGCTCAAAAAATGAAAGGAAACGTTACATGACAGATATACACAGACTGCTATCACTAACCATTTGAAAATGGCAGTTGCCTGGCTGTCATGCTATACTTTCACCAAGTAGACAAAAAACTAAAAATGACTTATCTATAAGATTTAGACTTATTGACTTCAACTGTCCTTGGGAGGAATCAGCATTGCAGTCAAGCAACTAGCATTTTCAGAATGAGATCAGCAGTGAAAGCCTATAGATTTCTTCTATGAGAGGTTTCCTTTAACAGATTATTTTTTGGATAGATTTCTGTTATACAAACCTTTTCTGGACATTTGCCAGCAATTGAGAGGATGCGTAGAAAGTATAAGGGTTGTGTATAATGCAGCTCAAAGCTCAGCCGTTTGAGGATTTTCTTCTCCATTTTTAGAAGTTCCTTCTTGCTGAAGGCATCTTCCATCATGAAGCAGAGCTCTGATGGCTGCGGGAATTAAATATCATCAGAAAGGAGAATGGTTTAGCACTTCATTGATTTCTTTAATGAAATAGGTATGGAGTTCAATCAAGATGTATAGAGATTTTTTTTCAGCCTTTCTATACAGTACAGGACCAGATTCATTCTTCTTGTCCCATGGTCAACTAGTTTGTGCCACCTACTTACGCCAGTGACAGGCTAGTCATAGTATCACATCAACCAGATCAGACATCACAAGGTATGCTGAAGCTGGAAATGGAGAGGTTGAAATGGACACTTGGAAAACTTGGAACCATTGACTAACAGAGTGGTGCACATGGTCACCCTATACTCTGTTAGCAGAATGGTTCTAAGCAATGGGCCAAGTTGGAGAACTGTAAGCACATAGTACAATATTTCATCAATACAAACTCACAAACTATGTTGGGACAGTAGCAAGAATGACCCAACAAGACTACACCAGCAGGCAGGGCAGACATCTGATGCCTTCAGCTATACATAACTTATTATATACATACAAGATTTCCAATTCCCCCTTATAAAACAGCTCCAGTAGGACCCAATGCTAGAACACAGAGCGTTCCATCATAGGGCGTCTGCTGCTACTTTGCAGAGTATCCTGGATCCAGAACACTTGGTAACTTTGGGCTCAGTACTACCCTAGCGGCATCCCAAGGTTCTGAACTGTGTGACCTAACAGCAAATCTACCCCAGGCGACAAGAAGACGACATGCTTCTTGAATGGTCAAATGTTCATAAGCCACCAGAACTAAAACATTAAAATAATACTAGACAATTGTTCAATAACCACAGAACATTCTTTCTGGAGAATCTATGACCCAAGTGTTCCAGGTTTCACCTGAGGCTGGACCAAAAAGGATCTTCAAGATGTTGGATGGCACCTGCTCAGCTGTCGGACCTCTCATCTATGGATAACTACACACAATGTTCCTTACCTAAAACTTACGTTACTTCAGGCTATAATAACTCTTCCGAGATTGAATATGAAAGGTCTGAGCCCCCTTAGACCTATGGTCCCTGTCTACCACTTATTCTTTTGTCTTTGCCGAGTACCCTTTGACAAAGCCTTTTTGTCAATATGTTCCATTCACCCATTGGCCTACCTTAGGGATAAGTTTCTCCTCCATCTTGCAGGCAATGAAGAGGCAACTGGCTGCCAAGAGCTGGAGTAGAGATATTTGTATTTTGTGAACCTTCATGTAGGAATTCATTAAAAAGACTGCAAGGTACAGGGTCTCATCTTGTAGGCCCAAATATTCCTAATGTCAAGACACAATGGATGGGTACCAATATCAAAGATAGAGGTATTTGTAATCAAGAACTGAAACATTTTAATAAAAATGGTACTAGAGTCAGATTTCTTGGTCACCCACCTATGGCCCAGCACTTGCTAGCTTAATTTTAAGGATAACGTGTTGAACTGGCTGTCAGGAAAGGCCTGCAGGCAAAAGATCCACAGTGCACAAATATGCGCAGGCACATAATTCTTACGAGCCAGACAGATGTGCGGGTGCTTGGGCAAAGGCATGTGTGCACTCACACATCCAGGCGCACGCCTGTCACTAATGCTGGTGCCAAAAGGGCTATTTAAACTGGCTGCAGTAAATGTCTCATTGCTGTTTGGTCTCATCCCTGCTTGTGTTCCCTGATTTCTGTGATTGTCTCCTGATAGCGAACCAGCTTGTTCCTGACTCCTGCTTGATCGCTACATGCCCTGACCGCTGGCTTTCCTTGGATTACCCTTCTGTCTCCGCTCCTGTCTGATTGATCTTCCGCTGCTGACCTGACATGTGACCCGACTACTCTTCCTCCTACCGTTTAAGCCTGATCTGCACGACCAATACCGAACCCGGCTCGTCTGACCCTGCATTCTCAAAACGCACCTCTCGGTAATCCATCCATTCAGCATGGCTGCATCGGAATCCTGCTCTCTGCCTTCAGCCTGCCCTGCAGCTCACCTGCTTACCAGCTACTACTGGACTGATCACATGTGCTCATACCCCACCCCGCCCCTGCGGCCGCTGTCTCACCAGTTCTTGAGCCGGAGTTGTACGGGAGGCCCGACTCTTCACGTCAGGCTCACTATCCAGGTACATGATACTGGCTGAAAACTTTCACTCCTTTATTCAATTTAGCAAATTATCCTTAAAATGTTTCTTATTATTTGCTGATACTCATTGTCGAAGATTGCTGTTGTATTGTCAAAGTTGTTTAGCACAAGAAAACATAATATGGGAGAAACATGGAGGCAACCATTGCTTAACTACCCTGTTGAAGCCAGTGGACAACCAAGCATCTAACATTTTTCAAAGGATCTCAGCATTACAGTTCAATCATAAGATATTTTTTGTTGGAATAAGTAATTAGGCTCTAAAGTAGAACCTGAACATTTAGAAGACTACTCACATGAACTTGGACCAACCAGTCCACCAGCATAGTCCTCATCTCTGATGTGACTAATTTTGGAATGTCACTGGGCTGAAAGACATACTTGCCCTGGTTCTTCTGGGGAAGTACAGACATGAGAGTGTTAGTGGGTGTAGAGGAGATATTGGCATGACTACTAAAGTGGTTTAAAGTGCAATTCCAGCAGTTAGTATGAAGCCAACAATCAGATCTCACTTTACTACAGTTGGTTTAAGGTGAAACCTTGTTGCTGAATAAGCCGAGATGGTTTGTGACCAACCTGGGTGTGTTTCCTCACCATCATTTCAGAGAAGATATCTGTGGCATAGTCTTGCTCCAAAGCCATGTCTAGCTCCAGCATGGACTGGGTCACACGGTCTCTCCATAAGTCCACCAATAAGGGGCCAGTAGAAATGACGGTCACTGAGATCTGACTGACTGCAGTGTCTGGAGCAGCTGTAGAGATCCATGCAAAGACACAGATATTCAGTTATCTACATATAGCAATGTAATAAGTAAAAGACAGAGGAAGCCATTGCTAATCAACTTCTGAAAATACTAGCTGCCGGGCTGGCTTACTAATCCAGTTCCTACAGTACTTTCAAACCTGGAACAAGTCTTCAGATCAGGTGGTCTGATTCCACTCTGGCTGCACCATACTTGTCCAAGATAGCGACTAGAAATACAAAGCCAGGCAATTAGCATTTTCAAGGTTGGTAATGGCAGCCCCATATATCTCTCAATATAGGTCTACTTTAAAACTAAATGTCAGCCAAACTTTCTAGTTTTGGATGGTTATGGGGGAAGTTAAGATTTATGCCAGGTTTTTATTGCTTACTGTGACGCCTTTGGGAGCTTTCCCCTACAGAATCCTTGTTGTCAGACCATTCTCTAACAAAAAAAAAAAATCTTATACGGTTATTTTTCTTTTACTTTATTTTAGGCATATTATTTACACTTGGATGTGCGTTGAGGAGCACCTAGTATCAGGAATTATATCACTACAAAAAAAATAAAAAAATCACTAAAAAAAAGTCCTGGTTAAATGTTTATTGTTAGCACATCAGATACATCCAATAATACCTTTATTGGTTATACCACATTTATATGAAATCCGCCTGGTTGGTTTTTACTGGGGTAGAAGTACCTATCTCTCCCTCCACCTCCCAACCCACTCAACCTCCTGCTCCTCCATCATCCCTATCCTGTCCCGAAGACAAACAGATTTTGTTGTCAGGACTGCCTGATCTTGTCCTAATAATAATAGCCATGTAGAAAATCTAGCAACTATCAGATTTTACCTGTCCATTGCACATTTCATTGTGATTCTATCAAGCCACACACTTTTGTTTTCTTTATTTCCAATCATATGTAAAAATATTGTTTCTAATCCATTCTATTCTCTTTGATTTTAAAGGTGCCAGATTTGTTGCGTTTGTGTCATGTCCACTTGGCTGCTGAATGCCGTGCCAGTTCCTTTTATATTTTATGTTTTTTGTATTTTATTGAAATAATTTATATCTTATAATTACTCTTTGTTTAGTTATCAATGTTGGGTGACTGATAACATAACCACACAATGAACACAAATGTGGATTATTTGATATTTTCTGAAAGTATTGGATTCACTTTGATTGTCACACAAACTTTGATTAATACTATCTTACTGATATGTATACATTTTTGTTTATTTAAAATCTTACAAATCTTAAGCTGGGGGGCTCTACAGGTCAGTCTTCTAGTACCTCCCCCTGCTCTAGAAGTTTCTCCAAGGCGGAGGTGAGGATGGGGAGTATGTTATGGGAGTCTGACTAATCCCAGGCAGGAGGCCTGGCAGTGTGGTAGACTGGCCCATACCGTAAGTATGACAGAGCCTGGCCAGCAAGGGAGTAGTCAGGTGGAAGATAGAAGAGTGAAGTGCTGCTGTGTAGCTTGGGAGGGGGCCCCAGAGAAGGGGAGGTCGGCCTCCAGGCTGGAGGTGGGGGGGGGAGAAAAGCTGAAAGAGGGAACTCCAGTGCCCTGCAGTCCACCGGGGAAGGACAACCTGCATGGAAAATTACCAGCCCAGTGGAAGAATGGAAAGCAGTTCTATCCACAGCTGCAGGACAAGGACAGTGTGAGTACCTCTACACCCTCAGGGCCTATATGGGAGAAGTCTGCTAGATAAAGTTCTTTTCAAGTCAGGGGACAGTTTATACAAGTTGTCACTTTGCTGAAAACCCAATTAGGGAGCAACGAATTCCTAAGACGGTGATTACTTTGCTAAAGACTGTCGTGGTTCCAGCTGGAACGCAGTCAGAAGTTTATCATTTTGCATTTTCTAGAGAAGGAAATTGTCCTCATTTTGCCATTCTTCAATCAAGTTAGGCATTCCATAATCCCTTTACCCTATCCGAGTTAAATTCTCTAGTAAATTCTAACAACCAAGCCCATGGACTGTTTCCTTGTGTCTGGTTACAAGTTGGAAAATGTGTGTTGTCTGGCTGTGCAGGGAATGAGAGCTACTGGTTTTGGGTCCCCCTTAAGAGGGTAGCGCTACATATGTGTAGCACTACCCCCTTAGGAATCGCTAGAGATTTGGGTCCCCCTATAGTCCTGCACAGCCAGGCAACACACATTTTCCACACACACACACATGCATCCAGGAGACAGTAACAAGCCCTTGTTGTTTGGATTTTATTAGGGGATTTAAAACTTGGATAGCGTAAGGGGTGAATGGGATGCCCAAGGATAATGGCAACAGAGGAAAAACTCATTAGCAACTATGTACAAGTCTTTACAGCAAAAAAAAAAGATCTTCTGGAGAGCTAGCCAGCATCTCCTATAGTACCACCCCAGACCTCTCTTCATTCAGCTGTACTGAGTGTTTCCCTGGGCAGGGGATCCAGTGCCTGTCACTGCAATGTGAACAGTCCCAAGTAAAAAGCTAATCCAGTTTCCCACCAGAATGCCTCTTTCAGCTTACTGGCCCAGGGGGTGCAGGTCTACTCACTCAGTCCTTCTCCTGTGCTGATGGTGGGTCAGTAGCTGCTATCAGGTCTTCTAGCTGGACCGCTCCTTCCATGCTGCACAGGTGGTCCTCGCTGTGGGGGCCGGCAAAGTCCTGAGCTTTCCTCCTTCCAAGCTCCATTGCCTGTAGGTGAGCCCCTCTCCAACTGGGCCCCCCTCTCAGGCTCCTGCTCTCCAGCCTCACTTTCTCTCCATCTTCCACACAAACTCTCCTTCTCCACTTTCCTGCTGGTGAGCAGGCTCAGTTATTCTTAAAGGCTGTTCAGGACCCTTGCCAAGCCTCGTGTCAGGGATTAGCCAGGATCTTCTATGGAGTACAGACCAGCCACTCCTCACCTCTGCCCACTTTTCCTAGATATTTCTCCAAAGTTCCAGAGCAGGGTAAGTCCCAGAGACCTGGTCTGTAGAGCTCTTACCATAGTTTGACCCACCTGGCTATTATACCCAGGCTGCTACTCACTAACAATTGAACCAGAGTTCTTCCTAGCTAACTAGGAGGGTGCTACATCTAGATATGCATTACATTGTCTATCGGATATGTATGAGATTTTTTAGGAGATCTTCTACCTTTGATTGTCAATTATGCATGCTAGCCCTGAAGAAGGGGGAGGCTCTTTCCCCCGAAATGTGTTGGATGTATCTGATGTTCTTTAACAATAAACATTTAAGAAAAAGTCTTCTTAAAGTGGAGTTCCACTCACCCTGTCAAAAAATAAAAGTCAGCAGCTACAAAAACTGTAGCTTCTGACTTTTAAAAAACAGCCACTTACCTGTCCCCTCAGTGTGTCCCCCGCAGTCCAATTCACCGGCCGCCCTGTATTCTAGGAGGCCAGCATCTTCAGGGTGGGCACCCGGCTGTGATAGCTTGCAGCTTCACAGCTGGGTACCCACTGCGCATGCGCGAGTAGCGTTGCGCTTCATGAATGGTCCTGTAGTCTTCTGGGACCGTGTCCCAAAAGACTACAGGGAGGGAGGGAGGACACTTTCTGTTTCTGATCGCCTATGCGATCGGACCAGAAGCGGGTACCTGTCAAATTTGGGTACCCCCGCCCCCCAAAGGTGCCAATCCTTAATGGGGAGCGAGGGAGCAGTCCTTAAAGCAGAACTTCCCCTTTTGGGTAGAGCTCCTCTTTAGGTCATATGATTCCTTGCACTAGATGTTCCTCAATACACACCACAGCGTTCATTATCTGTTTAATGATCGATTTATCTTCATCAGAGAGGCCTACACCTAGGACAAGGTCTACATACACTATACTTTCAATGTAGATCTGCTTCTGTAAAAGGAAAACAACCTCCAATGTATGCTCATCAGAACCAATTTCCACTTCTGTCGGGCCAGCACTATCACATACATCAGACTTACCTTTCTTGGTAAGGGAGATGGAGTTAATGACAGCAGTGGCTACTTTGTCAGTCACTGATATTGTGGAAGATAGTAGACTCTTTTTCTATTGGGGAAAAGCAGAACAGGTTTACACATTTACAGTCTAGGTATGATCATTTTTCATATAGATCTAGCTTTAGAAGTAGTCTGTTTATGTATAACGCATCAGGATATAATCCTACCTTATCGAGTTCCAGTGGATTTAGCTCTATATTTTTCCCTTTTAAATTGGAACTCCAGTCAAAACTTTTTTTCTAGTTTTGGATAGAAAATGGGAAAAGGGTTTAACAGTTGTCAGGTTTTTTTTTTTTTTTTGCCGCCTGTGTTCCAGTTGAGGAGGTTCACCCCATGTGTCTTTGTGACCATTACCAGACAGAAGATGAGGAGCAAGGCAACCTTTTGCAGTTGCCACGGTAGGTAAATCTTCCACTGGAGACAATGGTTAGAGGTAGGATTTCATGCCACTTTGGGGACCTTTCAAGTTAGCGCCTGTCATGTTTCTGTGACAGGAAGTGAAGATAAATTTGCACAGACAGCAATAAAACGCTAAGTATAAGTGAGGTGCGGAATTCATATGTATAACCTGTCCAAAAATAACGTACGGTTGAATTTAATGGCTTGAGATTGGCAGTTCTCAACAAATTGGGGGACTTTCTTCTTCCAAGACAAAGGGGTCACCCACTGTGACAGTGAATGAGGCTTGGAGCACTGCTCTAAGCAAGAGGAAAAGTTCAGTCTCCCTGGTCCTCAGAAAAAGGGGTGCAGGAGTTCCGTCTCACTCATCCAGCGGTGACAAAGTCTGTATACATAGGGAATGCTGCACTCCCAACTAGAACGAAGTGTAGATAAGGGTATTAGACAGCCTCAGCCAGTGATGCTCCAAAAACCACGCCCCTGATGCATTCCCCCCCCCCACCCACCAGGGCTTAGCCATGACCTATTCCCTGGTGGATGAGGCGAAATGCATCAGGGGCGTGGTTTGTGTAGCAGCACTGGCTAAGGTTGTCTAATACCCTTATGTCACAAGTTAGCCTGCAGTTTCTTGTTTGTGTTCTTACCTCCTTGCTGCAGTGCTGTTCCTGATCCCTTTCACATGTGTGTTTGTCTGTGCTCACCTATGGGCATCGTCTGCTGTTCTCTGGGTTTTATTTCCTTCCCTTCCATCATGCCTCCTAGTTTGCCTGCCTATATAACACATGTTCATTCTAGGCCACTTTGCCTGAGCAACTTTCTAGTTGTCGGAGCTCCTGTGTCTTGCTATTTATTGCCTGTATGCTATTGCCTGTATCCTGCGTTGACTACTTATGTACCGACCCCGGCTTTGTTCTCTGACTGTGCAAGTTTTCCGCCCGTCCTGACCTTGGCTAGTCTATCGGATTTCCATTTGTCTCCTCCCATTGTACTCTGCTCCCGTGAGCGGTCTTCGCATCCTCAGCTGGGCGTACTTGGGGGCCGCGACCTGGTCACAGTTTGCTGCAAGTCCATCCCCACCATCAGGGGATCTGGTGAAGAAGCAGGCTGGGGCTTAGAACCCCAAGTTGAATATCTACAAGGGCTCTCTACCACAGGTGCTGACACCTTATCAATACTTCATAACAAGAATTTGAAATTCACTGGCAAACATCCCTTAATTAAAGCATAATGGAAAAAACACCCCCATTGGGTGGGACTTTAATGGCACAAAAAATATTTAAAATATAGTAACTTTATTATAATTGCTTAAAACAAGTTTTGGTGTACATAATATGTTATTTTGTCTGAACTTTTTAAATGGAAACTATTATGCACACCAAAATAACTACTTGTTTTAAGGAATTATAATAAAATTTGTATATTAGAAGTATTAAAGTCCCACCCAATGGGGGAGTATTTTCACATTATGCTTATCTACACTTTGGTCAGGTCAGGAGAGCAGCGTTCCCCATGTACACAATGGGGACACCTAGATTGAAAAATTTGCCATAAGTGAACCAAAAGAGCACCAAACAATTGTCTCATGAATTCAAAAAGCCCGTTGCTCTTGACAAGAATAAAGATTTCTTTTGACTCTCAAGACAATTGTTTGGTGCTCTTTTTGGTTTGTTTAGAAGCAATGCTTGAGGTGATTGTAGCCGAATTAGTGCATTTGGAACAGAAACAATTGAGTACTGTCCGTGATACTTTTTTTATTTGCACTAACATACAATTTTGAGGACAAGCTTTCGGGGTATATCCCCTTCGGGAACGTACCCCGAAAGCTTGTCCTCAAAATTGTATGTTAGTGCAAATAAAAAAAGTATCACGGACAGTACTCAATTGTTTCTTTAGAAGCAATAAAATTAAATGCCTGATTGTTGATGGTTTTAACCCCTCTCTGCATCCAAAGCTGTAAAATTATTATGACCAGAGTTCCACTTGTACTGAGAGAATATGGAGGTGTCACTGCTGACCCTTCCTTCTGAAAATGCTAGTTCACTGGTGGTCATGATGATCCAATTCAATTTCAATGTAAGTGCAGCGCTAAAGCATAAGTGACAAATAGAATCAAAGTGTTTATGTGAATAAAAGTGTATCATACAATATTCAAGTGACATATATCTAATAGACTTCTCAGATCATATAAAATCATAAAAGTTCTAAAAATCTGAACTTAAATAGTCCATGGCACTACAGGTCACATATGTGCCAAATAGTATGTGTTGGCTTATCAGCTTCTCCAGGGTCAGGGCTATGCAAAACCAGCAAAGGATCCTCCAAGATGGCCACCACTCTGAGCTCTGGCGACGTGACGTCAGCACGTAAGGCTCCACTCAATGCATTTCATGCGCATGCATGTCCTCGGGCACACCTACTGCATGCGCATGAAGCGTGTTGGGTGGAGCCTTACATGCTGATGTAGCGGCCAGAGCTCAAAGCGGCGGCCATCTTGGGGGATCCTTTGCTGGTTTTGCATAGCCCTAACTCTGGAGAAGTCCGGTCCCTATTTATGGCTTCCGGAGACCCCCCATAAGGAACAGCATTAAAGCTATTTACAAGTAGCATTCTGGTAAGTGCACATCCATATAAGGTGGTGGAATTCCCATTAGATTATAAGCACTCTCGAGCATCCCAGCTGGTATTGCTGCACTTTGTAGTTCCACGATCACCAGGCTTTGTTGTGACCAGTAGTGACACGGACTATTTATTATCACCATTATTGCTGATAAGTATACACGTACTATTTGGCACTGTTGTGACCTGTAGTGCCAAATACTATTTATATTCACGATTTAAGTTCAGATTTTTAGAACTTTTATGATTTTATATGATCTGAGATGTTTATTAGATATATGTCACTTGAATATTGTATGAACACTTTTATTCACATAAGCACTTTATGATTCCATTTGTCACTTATGCTTTAGCGCTGCACTTACATTGAAATTGACTACTGTGGGTCTGTTACCTTGATTTTTTGTGCTAGCAGCTACCTTATTATCTGCGCTTGCCTTATTATTATACAGTATTTATATAGCGCCAACAGTTTGCTCAACGCTGTACATTATAATGGGAGACAGTGCATGAGACAGTACAGTAATACACGAGGGGTTCGAGGGCCCTGCTCCTTGGAGCTTACAATCTAGGATATATATCTATCTAGATATCTAGCCTTCTATCTTGTGTCATATGATGATCCAATTGCCTAAATACTTTGAGTCACTAACCAAGAACAAGTAGGCAGATCGGAGATTTGGATCTCCTCTGTCCAATCTGTATGCTTGTTCCAGGTCAGCGATTGTGGAAGTAGTGAACCAAAAGACATCCAGGCAAAACGTATCCTTATGCAGGCCATAGATGGGTCGAAAATCGGCCGATTTTTCGGCCGAAAATAAAATTGGCCGATTTTCGGATCGTTAGTGGGCTATTTGTTCGGCCGTTTTTCGGGATTTTGGCCATTTTTTTTTTTTGGTAAAGTTGGAAAAAAAAAATCGGCCGATCGGCCGATTTTCGCGGCATTAATGGGCTAATCGGCCGATTTTTTACCGATAAAAAATCTGCGCATGAGCAGTGACCTGCAAGAGGAAGACAAAAAGAAGAAAAAGAAGAAGAGGAAGAGGATGAAGAAGAGGATGAAGAAGAAGAAGAGGAAGAAGAAGAGGATGAAGAAGAAGAAGAGGATGAGGAAGAAGAAGAGGAAGAAGAGGATGAGGATGAAGAAGAGGATGAGGAAGAAGAAGAAGAGGATGAGGATGATGAAGAAGAAGAAGAGGATGAGGATGAATAAGAAGAAGAAGAGGATGAAGAAGAAGAGGATGAGGATGAAGAGGATGAGGATGAAGAAGAAGAAGAAGATGAAGAAGAAGAAGAGGATGATGAAGAAGAAGATGAGGATGAAGAAGAAGAAGAAGAAGAAGAGGATGAGGATGAAGAAGAGGATGAGGATGAAGAAGAAGAGGATGAGGATGAAGAAGAAGAGGATGAGGAAGAAGAGGATGAGGATGAAGAAGAAGAAGAAGAAGAGGATGAGGATGATGAAGAAGAAGAGGATGAGGATGATGAAGAAGAAGAAGAGGATGAAGAAGAAGAAGAAGAAGAAGAAGAGGATGAGGATGAAGAAG
This sequence comes from Staurois parvus, assembly GCF_062004578.1. Lineage (NCBI taxonomy): Eukaryota > Metazoa > Chordata > Amphibia > Anura > Ranidae > Staurois > Staurois parvus. Next base: position 473,232 of record NW_028318929.1, read on the forward strand.
AAGAAGAGGAAGAGGATGAGGATGAAGAAGAAGAAGAGGATGATGAGGATGAAGAAGAAGAGGATGAGGATGAAGAAGAAGAAGAAGAAGAAGAGGATGAAGAAGAAGAAGAAGAAGAAGAAGAAGAGGATGAGGATGAAGAAGAAGAAGAGGATGAGGATGAGGATGAAAAAGAAGAAGAAGAAGAAGAAGAAGAAGAAGTAGGATGAAAATAAGAGGAATTCTAGTCCAGCAAAAAGTGTCTCTGCAGAGAGCTCCGCTATTTCTTTGACAGTTCTCTGACAGTTCCTTGACATTTACAGCGGTTGCAACATTGTATCTATTTGTTTCCGAATAAAAACATCTGTATCCTAAATGGAAACAAATAGATACAATGTTGCAACCGCTGTAAATGTCAAGGAACTGTCAGAGAACTGTCAGAAATAGCAGAGCTCTCTGCAGGGACACTTTTTGCCGGCTGTAGACGGGATGAAAATCGGCCGATTTTTTTTACCATTGGTGGTAACGTCGGCCACTTGAACGACCGATTGTTTGTTTTTTTAAAAGAAAACTCAGCCGATTTTCGACCCATCTATGGCCTGCATTAGAAGAAGGTAATTTCTCCATATTTCTCTCAGTTCAGGTTCTCTTTAAAAGGTTGACCTAAGTTTTTATGCAAATTGCTTTGGATTGCATCTTCTCCATACCACAGCTCTTTAAAAATATGTTAGCTAGACCCCATAGTTCACTAATCACTCAGCTAACTACTCAAGTCACTAATCCTTAAGCAAACTGACTAGTAGCTCAAAATGGCTACAACTAAATAGGGGTCACACATCCTGCACAAGGTGTAACTCTTCTGTGCGCGCTCTGATCAATGCCTGGGACCAGGCAGGGGCCACATTCAGGTGAAATCAACCTTAAGGCGGCACCCCAGCTTGCAGAGGAGTCGCGTA